>NC_137464.1:38268595-38868595 GCF_964235325.1 Thermobia domestica
CCAGTAGTGACGTCCGGTTGAAACAGCGGGGAGTCATTGAATTTTTGACTGCGGAAGGTTGTGCGTCTAGGGACATTCATCGCCAGCGACGAGCTGTGGGTACATCATTACGAGTCGGAAAGGAAGCGTCAGGAGATGGAGTCCTCTCCTCTCCTCCGCCCAAAAAAGTCAAAGTTGTCCTATCTGATGGCAAAGTGTTGACATTCTGCCTCATCCTGCCTATAGTCCGGATCTTGCGCCCTGCGACTTTTAGCTCTTCCCCAAACTTAAGCATTACTTAAGGGCATACACGACGTTCAAGATTTTCGTAAAGTAATGGAAAAATATTTCTGATTTTTATTGGAAGACTGATAATGATGATATTTATATCGCTCCTAAATATTTTTTCCGAAGATTAATTAATTAATTATGACATAATTAACCATTAATTAACGATAAGCTATTCCTACTTTTCAACTAAATTAATAAAGCAAGAACAGTGAAACTAAAATATATTACTCCCTACACTTTCTCTAAGAGATCTAATAACTTTACAAAGTTTTGTTCTTGTTTACTTAACTTTTATGTGACTTTCTTTGAAGAAGTGCGCAACTCAATTGTAACAATTCTTTGCAAAACAACGCGCTCCAAAGTAACACTCTTTTTTCACTTTCCGTTACATTAAGATAGTGAATATGTTTATGAATTAATATATATAGTTCTATAGCCTGAGTGTTGTCCTTTCTTTTGCAATAATTATTTACTTTTAAAATTGTACGTATTTCGAGAAAAGTAGGAATTTATTACAACATTCGATAATTTTGAATTTCCCGTCGTACGGTGGCGCCGCCATGTGAACTGTAGCCATACTTCATCCATAAGCGTAGAAAGCATCAGTGTTACTAACCACTTGCTGCTCTTTTCTATTGTGAAGCTGGTGCGTGATTTTCTATCCGTGATAATGGCTAGTAAGAAACGACCACTGTCAAAGACGAGAAAAAGAAATAAGCAATCTAAAGCACGTCGTCTAGCGTGGAAACTACGAAAACTTGAATGTGATAATGAACCGGTAAATGCCGTTACAGAGAATTTGGAAGATACTCCACTACAGGGAGACAATAGCCTTCGGACAGACCAAGACATCGGTGAAGAACCTACGAGCTCTTCTAGAAGTTTTCAACAGGAAGATAGTTTTAATATGAGGTAAGGATGTTTACTTAATAGTTTATATATTTTCTACACAAGAAAAGCAGAGTAGAATTATGTTTCTTTCAGAAACTAATAATAATAATAATTAAAATTAATAATAATAATATGCTTATTATATTACTGAGAACAGCTATGTAGTAAAATTACAGCACTACGTTTTACATATCGTATGTAGACAGTGGTGTGTTCACACCGGACTCGGATATCTGTTTGAGAACTATATCCTATCAAGATAGTAACTTCGTATAGGAACAAATTAAATGTGATTAATACAAGAACTGTCACAGAATACTTTTGTACGTACAAAGGAGTTATTACGTAATCAGGTTAGGGGAGAGGGCGGATCTGCGATATGATTATTTTTTGTTACAAGGGGAGGGGAGCAGCGACTCCCGAAGAAAATTTTCTGGAGGGGTATAGTTGGAGCTGGTAGAATGGGGAAAAATGCAATCACGGGTCCCAATGCTCGATCTATACATTATACATTTCCGTGAGTCAGGGGAGGACCGTGCCCCCGTTCCCCCTTAGGGCGCCCATGGAGGGGAGGTATAAGAGCAGATTAAAAAATCAAAATAAATAATTTTAAAATTTAAATTTAGGATTGTTATTATTAACTTATAGACATTTCATTTTGTGTCTTTATGATAAAATTGGAAAAGTTTCTTATTCTCATATTGAGTTCTTTTTTCTCCACAGTACCGAAGCCGAACCATTCTGTTATCGAGCCTGAAAAGAATTATGTGTCTTCTGTAGCTCTGTGCTAAAAGGAGTATTATAACCAATAAAATGGTGAAATATGTTTCACATAATTTTAAAACAAGAAATATGTATATAGCCGCACACATTTTGTTCTTTATACTTTTTCTTCTTTTAGACATTTGTGTTAAATTGTAATGAAGAGTAATATTGTGCTTTATATATTGTAAAATATTTCCAATATAGGGTCTATAGGAAAACTCATTTTTATATTTCAGGCATGCATTGTTGGGCAAGCGACGAAGCAACTGTTATTTGTTGGAGTGAGGAACAAATATTGTTCAGTGTGCGCTTCAGCTGTATCTAAGAAAAAACAGCCAAGCAATCACAAATGCTACAAAAATTGGTCTTCATCTTCCTCGTCAATGGAAGCTGACATTATAGTTGAAGCTTTCCAAAGGAGCGAAGAAATGCATGGCGTTCGTTATAAGAAATGCATTGCGGATGGGGACTCAAGTGTTCATGCAAGAATTATTGAAAGAGTTCCGTACGGGCGCTATGTAACCAAAGTAGAGTGTGCCAATCATTGTGTCAGGAATTACACGAGTACCCTGCCCAAACTTCGCTCTCAAACTAGTTTTTCCCCTGAAAGTAGAGCAATCTTGAGGAATAAAATTCCTCGTTTAACGGCAGCTGCTCGAGGAGCCATCACCTACAACGCCAAAAATAACCATACTGTTGAAGAACTCCGTGATGATTTAAAAAATGGTCCATCGCATGTTTTTGGAAGGCACGAAAAATGTAAAGAATATTTCTGTAAAAATGAGAAAGAAGACATTGAAATGTTGCCTGTTCTCGAAGCATCTGGTCTGTATTACCATGTCATGGCAGTGGTGCAGCAATTAGTGCGCAAAGGTGATAGATTGGTGCCAAACGAAACTACTAATAGAGCCGAACTGTTTATGAGCTTACTGTGCAAGTTCAATGCAGGAAAGAAATTGAATTTAACAAAAAGAGGTTCATTTCAACGCAGGTGCTATATTGCTGGACTATAGTGCGTCCAGTAAGAGAACGTCTCTGACAGCTCGCAGTGACATTGCCACTACTCGCGTGTCAAGGTTTTTTTCGGTGCAACCGTAGTGGCAATTTAATTAATGGTATAAGACAGAGTGATCGTGGTTTTTAACGCTGATATCAAAGTAGGAGCTGCAATGTCCCACCGCATGTGGTAAGAAACGTCAGAGACCATCTTTTGTTGGCCGTGCTATAGCATACCAAAAAAAAAAGAATGCCATGTGGCATTACAGTCCATGGAAATCTGCAACAAAAAAGAGTCCTGGGACGTACTTCCAAAAATTCATGAAGAAGAGAAAAGCCACTAGAGACCGGCAGTCTAAATCCACATCACGGAGAGTTAGAAGAAAACTGGAGTTACAGCCGGAGAATAACAAAGACTATGGGCCAAATGCAGAGAAGCCACCAATGTCCCCGCCATCTCTTCATACGACATGCGAAGGGGAACTCTCTTCATTTACAGTAAGTAATCCATTACTACGTCTATTATTAGTAGTTGTAGTGGTAGGAGTATCAACACTGCTTTGTTTGAGTACAAATTAATTTCCTGAAATTGCCTTGCTTCAGGACACGTAAGAACGCAGTTTTCTTTCAAGTTGTAGCGTTTTTTTAAAAATGCCCATTATTCACCTGCAGCAGATAATAATAATAATAATAATAATAATAATAATAATAATAATAATAATAATAATAGAAATATTTATGTGATCTGCAATTTCCCTGCGAAAAGAAATAGCCAAAATATCATGATAACTGATGACAGGTTGGGCGGCCTCTGGGATCGATCCCAGGATCCTCGGATACCACACTCGCGTTCTGCCGCTGACCTCCATCCCTCAGATATGCATATATTTGATATCTGCTTTGTTTTGGCCGCCAATACTGTATAATTCTGGGTTATCGTTCAAGCAACAGGAGGTAGTCCAGATTACTTCATATCATGTTCAATTCTTTCCTTTTCAAGAAGATAAAAGAAAAAATAGACTACGAGGTTTGTTGCTAATCGTTTTCATTCAGATTTAGCCAGGTTTCATTGGGTTTTACTAGGATTTATTCAGGGCTTATTTTTCTTGTTTCTATTTATTTATTTATTTATTTATTTATTTATTTATTTATTTGTGCATTTGCGAGAGTGGCGGCGACCCCTCAGAGGGAATTTCGAACAAAAGACAAAGGCCTTCCTTCCAGGACCGACCCTTCCTTCCTGTATTTTCCTTTCTCAAATTATGCAGATTTTCAGTGTTATACTTTGTACACAAGGTCTACTTGTGTGTGCGTATAACACTCTTTTCATTGTATTTTAGATTACTGCCGAGGAGAGAGCAGCAATCGAATCTTCATCCAGAGGACAGCATGGAAATTTGATATATGAGCAACATCGGCGTAACAGACTCACTGCCTCGATGTTTGGAAAAGTGATGAAGCGAAAAGATAGTACGCCATGCCACGCACTTGTAAAGCAAATACTTTACCAAAAAATATTTGGACGACAGCTATTGAATATGGCAAAAACGAAGATGTGGCTCTTCAAAGGCTTGCATATGAAAAGGGATGGACAATATAAAAAAGAGGACTAACTATTGATCTCCAACATGGTTTCTTGGGAGCAAGTCCTGATGGTAAGTTTTCTGACTTCTTGCAATTATTTTTATATGATGATAAACATGCAGCGGCCCTAATCTGATCTTACAATCCTTTGCAAATACTGGAGCCGTTTATTGTCCATGATTTGTCTTTCCTATTAATGCATTTCATATTGTTTACTTTATGCGTTTACTTAATGCATATTTTTTATACTTTATGCGTGTAAGCTACTTTCCCAGACGTAGTGGGAACAGTGTTGAATTCGGGAGTGTTCGGGATTGCCCAATGGTGTGAAATAAATTATGAAAAATTTTTAATTAGTTTTTCCTTATTGAAATGTAAGTAATAAGTTAATGAAATTGGTTTGGGAAATACATCATGTCTTGGTATTGAGCGTTATTAGCTTTGTTAATTAGAATAGTTCGCTATATTTATTATTTTTAGAATTATTACTTCATTATTTCATAGTCAGTAATCCTATTTTACATATCTGATCTTTCATTATAGGCTGCAATTTTTTTTTTTCTGTGTGTGAGATTCACAGAGTGTTTTACAAATTTATTTAGCCTAGTAGCATTCATTAGCAGTTAGCTAATTTTGTTCAGCCTATTAACCGCATTTCAACACTGGACTAATAAAGAATACTGTTTTTGGGAGAAAACATAAATGCCTATATATATGTGATTTCTACAGTTCAAAATAATGTTTTCATTTTAATGAATATTTTCCTTAATGTACCATTATTTCTGAATTTATTTCATAAGATTGCATTTGTTTAGCCTATTATGTATTAACTTTCATGTGTAATAATTTCAAAGATAATGAGGTCTGGACACGTTTCTCATTAATTTGAGTTATGTTTGTAATTATAATTCCTATTAAAGATTTAAATACTAAATTACAGTATAATTTTAATGTATTTTAATGCATTTCCCTTCTTTCGTAAAGGAAAGTTTAAAGTAAACAGTTCCTATGTACTGGATTACCCGGACCACTGGGGCAATCCCGAACATAGGAACATTTTTCAAACATCTCACTAATTTATTGAAAAATGTTACTTTTGACTTTCCTTTGCATTTTAGTAGAAAGGAAAAGCTCCAAGCTTTCTATACACAAGAAATGTTAATATTTTATCTCTAAAAACAAAGGAGTTATTTATAATCAAAGCTTAAGTGTTCGTGAATACCCCGGTCTCCCCTACATACATCCCCTGTAACTCCCGTAGAGCTGACTGGGGTGTCTTACCCCCACAGTGTTTGGGTATAATATATATATATATATATATATATATATATATATATATATATATATATATATATATATATATATATATATAGAGAGAGAGAGAGAGAGAGAGAGAGAATATGCTTTACGAATCCCCCCTTCACGAGTTTCTGGCTACGCCTCTGGACCTTTCATGCATTTCGGTCCTTCGCTATTCTTGTCATCTTGACGTAAGTATTGCACTAGGGATGCACACGAGACGAACCGAGACAGGATTTTCCTGACAAAATTCGAATCGAGACACGGCTCTTCCAATAGAGAGTGGAGACATCACTTTTACATCAAATTTTCAAGACGAGACAGCCACAAATCTTGTCTCGTGCGCATACTTATATTGCACATATAGGCAGTAACGGCGTAAGGGCAGGACGAGCGGTGCCCTCGCCCCGGGCCCCACTTTGTTGGGGCCCCCGACGGTAGGTAAAAAATAATTACTAAGAAACCTTGTTAGCATGAGCCGTACAAGGGCCGTCAAGGTTTATAATCCATACCTTCCCTAAAAGTAAACGCAATTAATTGTCAATCAATATTACACCAAATAACAGGTAAAACAACAAATATCTGTCTAATAAAGCTAAAGAGTGCTGGATTTCCGTATAAGCTAAACAAGCTATGAGCTTCGGGGTCTCACTCCCTTGGATATAGGTGAAAAATAAAGTAAACGCTTCATACTCTTGGGGGACCTAAGAAAAAGACTGAATGCAGATAATATATATATATATATATATATATATATATATATATATATATATATATATATATATATATATATATATATATATATATACGTTTCACTTCTTGGGGCTCCCAAGAAAATTAAAGAAAAATTTGAATATAGGTGAAAAATAAGTAAAATAAAAGTTTTACTTTCTTGGAGCTCCAAAGAAATTTAAAGGAAAAATGTACTCGTATGTGGATTAAAATATGAATAAAATAAAAGTTTCACTCTATTCAATAACCTAAGAGAAATTTATAGGAAAAAGCTGAGTGTAGATTAAAATATATATATATAAGAAAAAAAGTCAAAGTATATTGTGTTGTTTACATTTTACGGTCTTATGATGCAAGTAATGGGGATCCGTCTGCTAACCTGCTTCCTAAAATATCACTGTTTATTTATTCCTTTATTTATTTATTCATATATCAGTTCAATAGAAGGGTAGAAAGAAGGGATCAACGTACATAATGCTTTATTAGGGTACTAGCATTCTTTGCTAGCTAAAAGCTCTTTAGTGCAGACGCTATAGTCGTTGATTCACTTGTTTTCCTTTTTTTTTTTTTGGTCCTTTACAAGTCGAATTTTCGATGTTTATCGGACACTATGCATCGAAGAAAGACTTTTATAATGGAAAAGAATTCTGAAGTCACCACCATTCTCTGAACAGGACACAGCATGCTGGACTCACTCACTCTCCTCCTCGTTAGGGCGGTGGCACAGGAACATTACAAGAGTCATAAGTTCGTAAGAATTCGCATGCCATTCGTATACTTCTACCGCACACAGTCTTCCTATTCTTCACCACATGCTTTGAAACCAGAAACCGGTTCCGGTTCTCCTTCCCAGCAACGGGAGAGGGAGTGGGAAAACAAATTACTTTGAAATAGATGTTGTTTCAGAAATCCGCATGTGTTATTGATCAACACTCGACCGTGTTGGTGCAAAGATGTCAAGATTGCAACGCTTAACTTTTCACTCTTAAGACATTTTGAAAAACTTTTCAAAAACGCCACAGAGTGCGCGGTCAGTCCGCGATGGCATTGCCCTCTTTAGAGAGCGCCACAAAGTTCGTGTTCCTGGAAAAAACTTTAAGTTCCAACGCTATAGTTCTGACGTGGAGGTGGAAGCAGCAGTTCGCCAATAGTGTTGCCAGATGCCACTACAATTCTTCGCCGACGGCATGGGAAACCTTGTTTCGTGTTGCCCGTAATAGGGGTTATATTGAAAACTGATGCCACAATTTTAGCTGACATTGCAAGCTTTCCACTAATATCTGTATCGGTGCTATCTGTCAAACACAAGTAAATATATCACGTTATCACCTTAGAGGCATTATTTTCTGAATCACTCTTATATATATATATATAAGTTGATGTCCGATTTCTTAACGAAAATGATTTACAAGCAGGTAATTGATTGTATCATGTACAGCATGAACATGCTTTTACAAAATAAGGAAGTTGTATATTGTTTGAATAATTATAAAGAACTGATTTAAAGTGGAGTTGTGAATATATATTGTAACTCGCTAAAGCTCGCTGGGGGCTCCGCCCCCAGGCCCCCGGTCAGGCCTTTGCCATGAGGTGTCATGTTCTAGAAGACTATTTCTTCAGGAATTCACTTTCCTGTACAGCAGACACCTGTTACCAACACATACTTCAATTCAACCGGTATTATTCCTTCCATGTAACTTTGAAAAGCAAACACACAATTTATTAGAAAGAACCCTATTACTACTTCTACTCTGGCAATCATGTGCATGGCTTATTATGTACACTTTTTTTCACACACCTATACATGTTAGAGACAATAACAGAATTTATTTTCTCAAACATAAACAGCGGACACTGTCTTCCAATAGCCTACCTATTAAACCTTGCATTTTGCGAAAACACTCACTGTTTACAAATGTGATTTTTGCAACCTTTCAAATATTTATTCGTAGCATTTTTTAATATTATTTTTTGCAGTGTAATTTAGTACAATGTAATATAATAGTGTCCTTGTAGTTAATTGTACATATTACCAGCAGGAAAAGTAATTCATATCTGTGATATAAGGGTGGGAAAATATTTCAGTCTTCCAGCACATTTATTCTTGTATTTACAATGAAGACTACAATTTACTAGATAATTTACAAATATGAATATTGTTGGAGATTGTTTAAATTTTTTTCATAGCATTTGAGTGAACACTACTTTTGTACTATAATGTAGTACAGTGGATTATAATGGAAACCTTGGGCATAGTTGTACATATTACCTCAGCAAGATTTCTTGAAAAGTTTCATATATACTGCACAAATTCTTGCAGTCTCCCTGTATATTTATTCATGTATTTTCAATGAAGACTACCATTTGTAGGTGATTTACAAATATGATTATTGTTGGAGGCTTTTTAAACATTTGTTGGTATCATTTGAGAAAACACTATTTTGCACTGTAATATAGAAAAGTCCCTTATAAAAGAACCCTTTGGCATAGTAGTACATATTACCTGCAGCAAGACTTTTTGAAATATTTCATATTTACTGGACAATTTCTTGTAGTCTACCTGTATCTCTCGTCTTATATTTTTATGAAGACTAAATTTGTTCGTAATTTACAAATATGAATTTTGTTAAGGCTTTTTAAACATTAGTTCATAACATTTGATTGAACACCAGTTTTTGCACAGTAACGAAGTACACTGTATTACAATGCTGTCCTTTGCTACAAAAGTAAATATTGGGCAGCAGGACTTGTTGAAATGATTATTTATACTAGACAATTACATACAGTCTTCCTGTATCTTTACTCTTATAGTTTCAATGAAGACGTTTATTTACTAGGTAATTTAAAATATGAATATTATTGGAGGCTTTTAAAAAAATTGTTTATAGCAACTTAAACAACACCACTTTCTACACTGTAGTAAAACATTGTACTAGAATCGTGTCTTTCAAATTTCTTATTACAATCAAATAACAAGAGATCATTTCCTTAATCATCCTAAAAACACATATATAACACGATTACTATTTCGAATTTAGAGGTGTAATTCCACGGACGCGGGCCCGCTACGTACCAGTACTATGTGAGCAGTAAGTAGGAAATCCAAAACCTAAGGAATTGAGTAGTGTAGGGGAACGACGTGAGCCTACTGTGCAAAAGACCTGGGTTCGATCCCCAACAAGTTTATCTCTCATTTTTTCTTTCTTTGAAAGTTTATTTTTATAGCATAGATGATTGAAAATAAGCTTGACTTTATTATATACGGCATTTCATTCCAACCGGACCCGCAACTAAAGCTATTAAATCGAAGGGGGCACTTTTCCACGTATCTTATATATTAAAATTATGTACGCTGCCGACGAGACAATTTTCAAAGGTGCCCATTTGTGTGTGTGTGTGTGTGCGTGTATGAGCGTGTGTGCGCAGTTGCGTACGCAGGAATTTATTTCGGGAAGGGCCAAACTCAATATCAGTGTATTTAATATTGAAATTCCTAAACTTGTCCCTAAATTTAGGCTAAATTTACTCAAAAGTTGGAATTTCGGTGGTGGTCCGGACCCCCAGGACCCACCTCCTGCGTACGTCCCTGTGTGTGTGTGTATTTGCTTAAAATTAATATTTTATACTTTCCATTTGTGGTATTCACTTCAAATTTGGTATACGCATGTATCTTAACTAGAAACCTAAAAGGGGAGAGAGATATTTTGCAACCGTTTCCGGTTTAAAGCAGACACTGTTGTCGCGAGACAAAATGTATTGTTGTCTTGTATGGACACTATATCGTGAAAATGATGCCCAATTTTTCTTTCAGACTCTTTTTGGGGGACATTGCCTCCTCAGAGCGCCCCTGGCGAGATCAAAATTATACGTTTATAATACAATAGCAAATAGAATGTTATCAGCAGTGCCCCCGGGGTTATACTCCCCCCCCGAACATTGTTTCCGATAGAGACACTGGTGATGCTCCATTTCCAAAGCTACATATGTTTGATTTTAAATACTTCAGTATCGTCTCGAAACTTTACACAAACATACTGCCTAGTTTCGAGACCATCTCAACAGTTAGCGTATAAATATATCCTTTCCGTCTGTCTGTAATAACGAAAATATTTTGTTCACGCAATGCCAACAGAAACTATTTGGTAAAATGAAGCAACGTGATAAGAAAAAAATGCAAGATAAAACGGCCTGCGAAGATTCGAACCCAGACCTGCTACTCAGAAAGCAGACACTTTACCGCGGATCTAACTTACTACGTTGAATTATGTTTCATTTATTCTCTTCAATATACCACATAAGAATCCAAATGAAGGCAATTCAAAAATATAGCAATTTTGCATTCAAGATGGCGACTTCTCCAATGATTTGTTTCTTCACTTAAACTGAACTATGTCCTTAATAACATAGCGAAACCTGGCTTACCTACCAAGAGCACAACTTACAATTTTCATGGTTAGAAATTTTTGAGCCGCCATTTTGAATCGAAGACGACGACTTTTCCAACATGTCGGAATTTTCCCCTCACATGCGCTGTAATCTACACACTTGAACGCAATTTCGTGATTCCACCATATCTACAAGTTGTGTAGAATTAGACGCCCCCTTATAACATTCCTAGCACTTTCTTACACCGAACATGACTATTTTTTTCAAGTTTAAGGGCGGATTCGCAAACTACGCATCAGAATAAACATCACGTCGAAATTTCAACGTCCTACATACAGCCATTACAAATTTCACATTTTTTCGATTTGCGTCGCGAAACGAAAACGAATTTTAATGCTCTTTTTTCTATCATAAACTATGTTCCTAGCTTCACTGCCTGACAAAATATGACGTTCCTATGGTGTGTGGAACTACTCTAAAAACCAGCACTTCGAAACGACGAAAAATTTCGACACTTCATTTACATGGAAAATGTCGCCTTTTTCGTGATATCGAAATTTTCCCATTACTCACATCCCATGACGAACAAGTATGCAAAATTTGGTGTTTGTATGTTTTGTGGAAGTATGCAAACAATTAAGTGTGTTTCCGATTATAGAGGTATATAATTCCACGGACGCGGGCCCGCTACGTACCAGTACTATGTGAGCAGTAAGTAGGAAATCCAAAACCTAAGGAATTGAGTAGTGTAGGGGAACGACGTGAGCCTACTGTGCAAAAGACGTGGGTTCGATCCCCAACAAGTTTATCTCTCACTTTTTCTTTCTTTGAAAGTTTATTTTTATAGCATAGATGATTGAAAATAAGCTTGACTTTATTATATACGGCATTTCATTCCAACCGGACACGCAACTAAAACTATTAAATCGAAGGGGGCACTTTTCCACGTATCTTATATATTAAAATTATGTACGCTGCCGACGAGACAATTTTCAAAGGTGCCCATTTGTGTGTGTGTGTGTGCGTGTATGAGCGTGTGTGCGCAGTTGCGTACGCAGGAATTTATTTCGGGAAGGGCCAAACTCAATATCAGTGTATTTAATATTGAAATTCCTAAACTTGTCCCTAAATTTAGGCTAAATTTACTCAAAAGTTGGAATTTCGGTGGTGGTCCGGACCCCCAGGACCCACCTCCTGCGTACGTCCCTGTGTGTGTGTGTATTTGCTTAAAATTAATATTTTATACTTTCCATTTGTGGTATTCACTTCAAATTTGGTATACGCATGTATCTTAACGAGAAACCTAAAAGGGGAGAGAGATATTTTGCAATCGTTTCCGGTTTGAAGCAGACACTGTTGTCGCGAGACAAAATGTATTGTTGTCTTGTATGGACACTATATCGTGAAAATGATGCCCAATTTTTCTTTCAGACTCTTTTTGGGGGACATTGCCTCCTCAGAGCGCCCCTGGCGAGATCAAAATTATACGTTTATAATACAATAGCAAATAGAATGTTATCAGCAGTGCCCCCGGGGTTATACTTGTGACGTGTAGTCACATTAAAAAGTGGAAGTTTAAAAAAAAAAAAAAAAGTTTGTGAATCTTATTGCAAGTGGTAATGTTTTGCTTATTCAATAAGAGATGGCAGCAGTAGTAGTCTCGCTGCTTGGTGTGCTTGACCACGCCTTCTCTTCCCCGCGGCTTTCGAGTGCCGTACCTGTTGTTTGTTCATAAGGGAAAGTAACATCGAATAAGAGCAGATGGTCTTCTGTTACGTGTTTTTCGTTACACGAAGTGTGTTTTTGGCTTCCGTCATGCTGTGTGTGTGAGTGCTAAGTTAAAATGGAAAGAAGAAAAATGGAGTGCATAAAATTATAACACGTAACTAAAAATCTAAATTAGCTTGAAACTAAATACGTTGAAATTACTTCTTTTTAACAAAAATTCTTTAAGTGGCTTCTTCAATTAGGTTAAACAAAGGGATTAATTTGACAAGACAGATTTAAAGGATGATTTTTGTCCTAGAATGAAACTTGCTTCGTGAAATTAATGCAATTTAAACATTCGAGAGTAAAAATTCAGGTGCTTAAATTTGTCGTTATAAACTATTAGGTAAAATTGACAAGGATAATAGAAAGATAAAGACGTAGGTAATGTTATTAGACTCACGTTGAAGAACGGGTATTTTCTTTTTAAACTTAGTTGTTTTCATTCTCTTTTGCAATTTTGTGCGTAAAAATTTTTCAAAGTGGTTAAGATTTTTTAAAAAAGGGAATTATTATTCCTTAAAACTAATACGTCTTTTGTTTAAAACCAGATTAAATATAGCACTAAAAACTTCAAAAAACGGTAAAAGTAGTAAATAGGGGAGTAATTGAAGGTAGTTAAAAACGGTTAGAAAAATACCAGAAATTCTTTCTTCAGATAAAGGGGAAATTAAACTTAGGTTTTGTTGTTTGGGTAAGAAATTAAACTTGTTGAGAAACATAAAATTACTTGAAATACAGTTATTAAAACCCGGTTCACTTGACTTAATTAACATTAGTCATGCACAATTAATCCTTAAAAATTATTAATTGCGTTGAAACTTCTGAATTAAAAGATATACTTAAATAATTGTGTGAAAGAGTTGAATGTTTGTTGGGTCAAAATAGGCAATCCATTTCTTCTATTACACGGAAGTAAGTACTTAACTGCTGAGTTTTGGTAAGTATTGATTTTTATAATATTTTTGTAGATATTAGTTGGATGTACACTGCACTGAATGTTGAATGAAAGTGATTATAACTTAAGCGATAAAAGTATCTTAAAAATTAAAAACTGAGTGAATGAATTCCGAACTAAAGATTGTTAAAGTTGATATTTTTGGAATTTCAAGCACGATAACAGTGGAACTTTACCATTTGCAATTTGATATATTACTACATTAAAATATTTGTTTCTGAAAGATAATTAACCTTACTAGAAGTCTTCTCTCCTCCTGAAAAATAATAACTTTGATAAATTATAATAAATTGTTTGAAGTTTAAAATGTTTTTTTTGATTATTTCAAGAAATTACTCTTTTTATTAGACAAGGTTAAATTGTGCAGTGCACATAAGTGAATGTGATGTGTGGAAGCTATTGGATATTTTCTTGTGTTTTTCTTTTCCAGGATGAATTGCACTTTTTGCGATTAGGTCTTGAAATATGCCTTGCATATAAGACAGTTGGCAATAAAACCTTTATGCTCTTTAGTTGCGAGGAAAAATAAGTTCAGTTATTTTACAAACCGCGTTTGCGCATTATATTTAACAGAACCGGTGAATTCCTCATGTATGCGACAATTAATAGGTGTTACTTTCCCTTATCAACCGCCAAAAGAATTTGAATGAATAATATACAGGGTGTCATAGCAGTAGATATCTATTTTGCAAGTTTGAGTAATTTAAAGTAAAGTAAATGTTAGTTTTGATTAGAACTACGGTTTTCAAGTGTATAGTGCTCAGTTGAAATACATTTATAAGAAATTGATCAGCAATTAAGAATTATTGAATAGGTCGGAGTACTGTTTGGATATTTATTAGTTGGAATAATTATTAAATTGATTGTATCGTTTGGTAATTGCGATTGGCATTAAGTTCTAAGGTTCTATTAAATTTTGCGGCTTTGAATGTTGTTTAGATTAACCGTCTATGCAGTTTATGCTATTGCCTTGTTCAGAGAATACAGAAAATAAAACAAATATATGTATGTAGGTTAATGGAGTGTTGGGACAGAACTTTGTTTATATTCCATTGAAGTACGAGAAATTTTGGTCTGTAACTTTATTCCTGCCCTTAGATTTAGTAACTGGGTTTCCGTAAAAAAAAAAAAATGAAATCGAGTAAGGCTGATTAAATGATCTCTCATGCGTGACGTCTACATGTTGGAGTCTGGTTTGGAGCAGCAGCAATATTATATTTTGTGTTAATAATAAAATAATAAAATTGATTATAATTTGTTTGGTAATCTTGATTGTTAGACATTATTTATAGTAAAATTTGGTAATTATGAACTTGTGTGTGATTGTATGTGTGAGAGAGTAGTTAGAAGTAGATTAGTACAATTGTATTCTGGTTGCATATTTATAATTTTTGCATTGTAATTCCTTCCCTGATTTCCTTTAAAAAAAAACATTTTTTTAAATGGCTGAGTATTCGTCTTTTTCGCGCAGCAATATGAGTTTAGAACCTGAAACCTTCTACACTGTTGATAGGACGGGGGAAGTCGAACCTTTAATTACTTCAGATAGTGCGTCTAGTTCTTCTAGAATGCCTTTTAGCTCAGCTAGATTAAATGAGACGGCTTATTTATATAATAGTATTCCAAGTTCTGATTCTGATTCTGATTCGAATGAGTTACAGCAAAGTTACTTAACTGTTAGAAATAATTCAGAAGTAGGTAATGCTGTTTCGAGATGTAGTGGCGGTCTCGGGGTGTCAAGTCATGTGCCTTACTCTGATCCTAATAGAGTTAGTTTAATGAGTGCTTATAGGCATAAAGGATCAAGTCAACTCAATACAAATAGGAATTTAACTAGTAATCATGAATTACGGAGGGTGAAATCCGAAACTTTAATGTCTCCAATGAAAGGTAATCCTTTTGTGAAGTATGATCAAGGAGATGCCTGTAATTTAAAAATTCCTTTTAGATCGTCCGGTATAGGTACTAACTTGTCCCTTTCTAGTGCTCTCAAGGATCATGAAACAGTAGTTAAAGAAGTTGATTTTGAAATCCCAACTATAGGAAGGTTTCAAAATGGTGGACAAAGATTAGCAACTAATAGTAGCAAGGTTCAAACAACATTAAATCAAAATTTGTCGAAAGTAGGTTGTGATTCTAATTATGGCCAGGCTGAAACTAAAGTCAATCTGCCTTTTAAGTCAAACGTAGGTTATGCTTCAAATATTCAGAACCCTGTTCAGAATTTCGAGGTAACTGGTGGATTTGGTGTACCGAATAAATTAATAGATAAATTTATTTTTGACAAAATTACCCAGAATTTAAACGAAAGGATTGGTCATTTAAAAAACATTGATGGCTCAGATAGTGTCCTTGTGTTTGAGCTTCTGGTAACTTTAAACGAGTTGATAGAAAATTATGAATTTCCCTTGAGATTAATATTATTTGCAATTACAACTAAAACTAGAGGTCTTCTGTTGGAAGAAATTAGGTCATGTATTCGCCTTCAGTTGGGATGGAATGATGTTAGAAATAAGATCTTTTACAGATTTGTGTCTATGAATGCTAGGTCAAAGCTTATTTCGGAAAGAGTATACAGATGTATGAGATTAAATGAAGATGTTATGGTATTTATTAATAGTATCTCTCATTCAGCTAAAGTTTTGGGAGTTGGTTCAACTGAGTTTGATATCGTTTCTATAATCTTACATGGTATACATCCTAGTTACCGATTTAAATGTTTTGGTAATAATTGGCCTAGGACATTAAATGAATTGGAACAACGAGTTGAAACATATAATCTGTATAAGCGTTCTAAATTAGAATTTTTGAAATTTAACTCTAAATCAAGAAATGAGAAACAGATTTTTTCTGGAAATAAAGGTAGTAATATGTTGACTATGTCAACTCAAGGTGGTACCGGGTTCGAGTTTCGACCTGATGTTAGGAAGTCAAGCTCAAATCAGGGAAATTATTTTAGAAATTCTTCGATGAATGGAAACTATGGTGGAAACAAAGGGAATAAGATTAATGGCGATAGAAAATTTCAAAAATTTGGTAACTTTTGTCCTTCGAAACAACAGTTTAGGAATGATGATAAAAAATTAAATTTCGATAATGGAAATTCAAAACAAGGTTATAATTATAATAGTTATAAAACCTCTGACTCAGATTTCAATAAACGGTCAAATAGAAGAGTGGTGCCGGCCAATATTCAAGGAAAATCCGCATCATTTGTTTTTGGCAAAGTAAATGGTCTTCGTGTAGCCCTTTGTGTAGATTCAGGATCATCATTAAATTTGTCCAGTAAAGAGTTTTTGGACAAGAATCTTAGTAATAGGGGAATTGTAAGTCAGCAATGTGATCCAGTTAAAGTGGACTTGGCAAATGGGAAACAACTTATTAGTAACCTCGTGATTACTCTTCAAGTCGAAATAGCAGGGATGAGAAATACTGTGTCATTCATTGTGGTGGATAGTTTACCATGTGACATTCTATTAGGGGTGCCATATTTAACTGTGGTTAATGCCATAATTGATTTGTGCGATGAAAAATTAATTTACAAAGATACTGGGAGATCCGCTAGTTTGTGTTGGATAGATGATCCAGAGGTTCGAGAGACTGTAACATCGAAAGATAAGGTGGTGCATCCGTCAAACTTGGTGTGCGTATATCTGCGTGGAAGATCTTGTCCTTCTGGTTTAAATACTCAAATTAAGAGTATTTTACCGGAGAAGCTTTGTGGGACTACCTCTCCTGTATTTGAAAATTTGAATAGACCTGAGAATTTATTTAAATTGGGAGTTGGTGATAGTAGTGAGGAGGTGCATTATCATGGTGCAACATCATCTGGATCAAAGGGTTTGGTTGATAGAATTGAAAATAAGCGTAGTGTGTCTTCGCAAACTGCGAATGATTCATCGATGGCATATGTTACGTCGAGTGGTGGACATAATCATCAGAGTGAGTGGACAGATAGTTTTGAGGAAGAATTTGAACTTCGTTTTAATAGACTTACTGGACAGTTACGGGGAGATTTATCAACATCGTCGGAAACTCATATTGAATTAAAGCAAGAGTCCTTAAAGAAAGAAGACGAGTATTCGGATGAGACCGATTGGATTGAAACTGATGTTAGAGATTTTATAAATGAAATAAAATCTGAATATGCTGATATTATTAGTAAAAGAATTGGGTGTCTTAAAGGCTATAAATGTAAATTATATTTGAGGGAAAACAAATTTATAAAAGAGAATCCTTTTCCAGTACCTCGTGATAAGCGTGAAAATTTTGTTAAGGTTATTAAAGAGTTAGTTGAACAGGGTGTTCTAAAAGAAGTAGACCATTCAAATTATGGCAGTACTTGCTTTATTGTTAAGAATAGAGATGGATCTTTTCGTCTAGTTGCTAACTACATAAAACTTAATAATATCTTGGCAGATTACTTATATCCTATTCCTAACATGGAGGAATATTTAGGAAATGTTACAGGGTGTAAATTTTTCAGTAAAATTGATTTATCTAAGGCATATTTTCAAATTGAGGTAGATGAGGACAGCAGAGACCTCACTACAATAGTTACTCCTTTTGGATCTTATCAATATTGTAAATTACCGGCTGGAATAAAAATTGGTTCGAGTGTTTTGGCCAAATGTATGAGAGATGTTTTGGGGGATTTAGAGGACAAGGGCGTTTACTCTTACTTTGATGACGTCTTGCTTGCCCACGAAACAAAAGAAGAACATATGAAAATGATAAGGTTAGTTCTTGATCGTTTGCGAAAAGTTGGTCTTACTATCTCTCCAACTAAATCCTTTTTCTTTAAAAAGAAATTAATGTATTTAGGGTTCATTGTAGATGGAAATGAAATTCAAATGGATCAGAGTAGGATTGATGCAATAAAAAAATTACCACCTCCTAAAACTAGAAAAGGAGTTCAAAAAATATGTGGGTTAATGCAATTTTATGCTCGATTTATATCTGGTTTTCAAGATATTATTGCTCCTATCTCAGAACTTAGATCTGTAAAGAAACCTTTTGTTTGGGGAAAGTTACAGCAAGATGCTTTTGACGAAATAAAAAGATTGTTTTCAGAAAATGTTGTCCTAAAAAGTCCAGATTTAAATAAAAGGTTTGTGATTCATATAGATTCTTCAACTCGTGGAATTGGAGGGGTAATTTCACAATATACTGAAAATAATGAATTAAAACCTGTTGGGTTTTTCTCTAAAAGGCTTTCGGAAGCTGACCGACATAGGTCGATTTATGAACTAGAATTTATAAGTTTAGTTAAAACTATTCTACGTTTCAAACATTATCTTTTTCGAGAATTTGATATTTATACAGATAATAGGGCGTTATCTTGGATAACTAATAATCCTAAGAGACTACTAAAATATGGCTCAATGGTTGAACAATTGTCTCAATTCTCCTTTAAGATTCATCATATTGGGACCAAGGAGAACCTTGTAGCTGACGTTCTTTCAAGGGTGTATGACCCTTATAATTTTGAAATGCAAAAGGAGATAGTTGGACTGCATCTTCTGAATAAATATATCTCTTGTATAAATATTTGGAATTTACCATACCTTAAGGAACCACTTCAAAACTATCAACGTAAGGATCCGCAATTACAGCATATAATAGAAAGTTTTGAAGAAGGTAATCCTGTTGAAGGTTATGATTTCCATAATGGTTTTTTGTTAAAAAGAACACGAGCTGTAAGAGTACCTATGAAGATTGTTGTTCCTTCTGCCTTAAAGTCATATATTTTAGAATATTTTCACCAAGAAAAATTAACGGGAGGACCTTCTGGGATGCAGAGAACGTTAAGGAAAATCCTGAAAAGGTTTACTTGGGACCAGGTAGTAGATGATGTAAAAAACTATGTTAGATCTTGTGAGACTTGTCAAAAATCTAAACCTTCTAATGTAGCAAAAATGGGACGCTTAGGTTCAGTAGTAGAAACAAGGGTAAATGCTAATTGGATGATAGATCTTATAGGGCCCCTACCTAAGTCTAATGGGTTTACATTTATACTAATTGTAGTTGATAATTGTTCGCGTTTTGTTATGCTTGAAAAGTTAAGAAAATTAAATTCAAAATTAATCTGTGATCGACTTTATTCGTTGTTCATTAAGTATGGATTTATTGAAACTATTTCAACGGATAACGCTTCCGTCTTCACATCGGAAATATTTGAAAGATTCTGCTTCAGTTTGGGGATGAAACACATAAAATTGAGTCCGTATCACCCGGAGGCGAATATTGCTGAACGTTATGTGAAAACTTTGAAAGTGAGTATGAAATCATATTTCGCTGAATGTCAAGACAGATGGAGTTATTTTTTGGAAGAATTACAGTTCAGTATGAATTTGTGTGAACATGAAGGTATGAAGGCTGTTCCTTCAGAAATATTTTTAGGTCGTCCTCTGCTTAGTCCATTAGAAGCTAGATGGAAAATATCAGATTCAAACATTGATGGGGGAAATCAGAAAGAGGTTTGGGTGAAAGCTATGGAGAACATGAGAAAAAGTTGGGAGAAACGTAGAATATTATTTGAGAAAAATAGAAAAGAAATAAATCTTGAAATTGGAGATCAAGTTTTGATTAAAAATCATGCAAAATCTTCCTTAAAAGATAAATTTGCCAAGAGTCTTTCTTATGTATGGGTGGGCCCATTTAAGATAATTCGTTTTCTTACAACTAACACTTTGTTAGTTGAAGATGTTTCTGATGTAAACATAAAAAGAAGGGTCCATATATCTGACGTGAAAAAATTCTTTCCTAGAAGAAATCAGAATTGAGTTGTGCTTAGATTTGTAAAATAACTATTAAAATATGGGTTTGTTGTGATAGGTTAGCAACCAGTTACGTTGTAATTATTGTCTGATACAAATTATGTAAAGGGTAAGGAATAAAGAATAAAAGGTTAAGAAGATTCCTTCAGTATTGCTAGTAGTAAAATGCTTATAATTATCATCTCCGACCTATCCAATAAATTTAAGTTTATGTATATAATAATGTATATATGTTTTGTAAATATTTTTATTATATTGTTTCTTAATATTTTCACAGAGGCTGGTCCTTGATGAGGTGTGAGTGTCCTAGTCATGTATTCTTTTCCTGTTTGTTTTTTTTTATGTGCCTGTCAATTTGGAGCTGATGCAGAATTGCATTCGCCTCATTGTATTGGTTGTCCTGTGGAATGTTTTGTTAAACTTGGTACCAAGGATGAAGATTCAAGGATTTGAGAATGAAGTCGACTTCAAAATTTGTCAAAATTAATTTGAAAATTGAATCTTAAAAAAAAAAAAAATAAGACAGAGACTTTCAGATATTAAAGTTATCTATAGATATATATATATTTGAAATGTTCATCTTGAAGTTGTTATTGTTATAAAAATTTTTCTTGTTACATATATAAAAATTTTTATTGGGCAGGAGAGAGGTTGTGACGTGTAGTCACATTAAAAAGTGGAAGTTTAAAAAAAAAAAAAAAGTTTGTGAATCTTATTGCAAGTGGTAATGTTTTGCTTATTCAATAAGAGATGGCAGCAGTAGTAGTCTCGCTGCTTGGTGTGCTTGACCACGCCTTCTCTTCCCCGCGGCTTTCGAGTGCCGTACCTGTTGTTTGTTCATAAGGGAAAGTAACATCGAATAAGAGCAGATGGTCTTCTGTTACGTGTTTTTCGTTACACGAAGTGTGTTTTTGGCTTCCGTCATGCTGTGTGTGTGAGTGCTAAGTTAAAATGGAAAGAAGAAAAATGGAGTGCATAAAATTATAACACGTAACTAAAAATCTAAATTAGCTTGAAACTAAATACGTTGAAATTACTTCTTTTTAACAAAAATTCTTTAAATGGCTTCTTCAATTAGGTTAAACAAAGGGATTAATTTGACAAGACAGATTTAAAGGATGATTTTTGTCCTAGAATGAAACTTGCTTCGTGAAATTAATGCAATTTAAACATTCGAGAGTAAAAATTCAGGTGCTTAAATTTGTCGTTATAAACTATTAGGTAAAATTGACAAGGATAATAGAAAGATAAAGACGTAGGTAATGTTATTAGACTCACGTTGAAGAACGGGTATTTTCTTTTTAAACTTAGTTGTTTTCATTCTCTTTTGCAATTTTGTGCGTAAAAATTTTTCAAAGTGGTTAAGATTTTTAAAAAAGGGAATTATTATTCCTTAAAACTAATACGTCTTTTGTTTAAAACCAGATTAAATATAGCACTAAAAACTTCAAAAAACGGTAAAAGTAGTAAATAGGGGAGTAATTGAAGGTAGTTAAAAACGGTTAGAAAAATACCAGAAATTCTTTCTTCAGATAAAGGGGAAATTAAACTTAGGTTTTGTTGTTTGGGTAAGAAATTAAACTTGTTGAGAAACATAAAATTACTTGAAATACAGTTATTAAAACCCGGTTCACTTGACTTAATTAACATTAGTCATGCACAATTAATCCTTAAAAATTATTAATTGCGTTGAAACTTCTGAATTAAAAGATATACTTAAATAATTGTGTGAAAGAGTTGAATGTTTGTTGGGTCAAAATAGGCAATCCATTTCTTCTATTACACGGAAGTAAGTACTTAACTGCTGAGTTTTGGTAAGTATTGATTTTTATAATATTTTTGTAGATATTAGTTGGATGTACACTGCACTGAATGTTGAATGAAAGTGATTATAACTTAAGCGATAAAAGTATCTTAAAAATTAAAAACTGAGTGAATGAATTCCGAACTAAAGATTGTTAAAGTTGATATTTTTGGAATTTCAAGCACGATAACAGTGGAACTTTACCATTTGCAATTTGATATATTACTACATTAAAATATTTGTTTCTGAAAGATAATTAACCTTACTAGAAGTCTTCTCTCCTCCTGAAAAATAATAACTTTGATAAATTATAATAAATTGTTTGAAGTTTAAAATGTTTTTTTTGATTATTTCAAGAAATTACTCTTTTTATTAGACAAGGTTAAATTGTGCAGTGCACATAAGTGAATGTGATGTGTGGAAGCTATTGGATATTTTCTTGTGTTTTTCTTTTCCAGGATGAATTGCACTTTTTGCGATTAGGTCTTGAAATATGCCTTGCATATAAGACAGTTGGCAATAAAACCTTTATGCTCTTTAGTTGCGAGGAAAAATAAGTTCAGTTATTTTACAAACCGCGTTTGCGCATTATATTTAACAGAACCGGTGAATTCCTCATGTATGCGACATACTCCCCCCCCGGAACATTGTTTCCGATAGAGACACTGGTGATGCTCCATTTCCAAAGCTACATATGTTTGATTTTAAATACTTCAGTATCGTCTCGAAACTTTACACAAACATACTGCCTAGTTTCGAGACCATCTCAACAGTTAGCGTATAAATATATCCTTTCCGTCTGTCTGTAATAACGAAAATATTTTGTTCACGCAATGCCAACAGAAACTATTTGGTAAAATGAAGCAACGTGATAAGAAAAAAATGCAAGATAAAACGGTCTGCGAAGATTCGAACCCAGACCTGCTACTCAGAAAGCAGACACTTTACCGCGGAGCTAACTTACTACGTTGAATTCTGTTTCATTTATTCTCCTCAATATACCACATAAGAATCCAAATGAAGGCAATTCAAAAATATAGCAATTTTGCATTCAAGATGGCGACTTCTCCAATGATTTGTTTCTTCACTTAAACTGAACTATGTCCTTAATAACATAGCGAAACCTGGCTTACCTACCAAGAGCACAACTTACAATTTTCATGGTTAGAAATTTTTGAGCCGCCATTTTGAATCGAAGACGACGACTTTTCCAACATGTCGGAATTTTCCCCTCACATGCGCTGTAATCTACACACTTGAACGCAATTTCGTGATTCCACCATATCTACAAGTTGTGTAGAATTAGACGCCCCCTTATAACATTCCTAGCACTTTCTTACACCGAACATGACTATTTTTTTCAAGTTTAAGGGCGGATTCGCAAACTACGCATCAGAATAAACATCACCTCGAAATTTCAACGTCCTACATACAGCCATTACAAATTTCACATTTTTTCGATTTGCGCCGCGAAACGAAAACGAATTTTAATGCTCTTTTTTCTATCATAAACTATGTTCCTAGCTTCACTGCCTGACAAAATATGACGTTCCTATGGTGTGTGGAACTACTCTAAAAACCAGCACTTCGAAACGACGAAAAATTTCGACACTTCATTTACATGGAAAATGTCGCCTTTTTCGTGATATCGAAATTTTCCCATTACTCACATCCCATGACGAACAAGTATGCAAAATTTGGTGTTTGTATGTTTTGTGGAAGTATGCAAACAATTAAGTGTGTTTCCGATTATAGAGGTATATAATTTAATGGACCTAGGAGGCAAACAGTCAACGTACGTACATCATTTACCTCAAAAGACCACTCCTTTTGTTGATGAAAATTTCCATATGGTTAAGAGAGAGAGAGAGGGGGGAGAGAGTGTTAAGAAGAAGAAAATCGGAAGACTCAGAGAGCAGAAGCGAAAACGCCGAAAAAGTATAAATAATGTACTACCAAGAAAATGGGTGCCTTTGCCTATGTGTAAAGATGGTTAAGAAGAAGAACAAGAAGGTGGTGCAGCCGCCTAAGAATTGTTTAGTTAGAAAGTGTGTATGTGTGTGTGCTCGAAAGGCTTTTCATGTTGAAAACAATTATAGAAAGGGATAATATTTTTGCGTGAGAAGAAGATCTCTGTGTATAAGTAAAAGAGATAAAAAAAAACACACGATATCATCAAAAGAGATAGGAGTTGGTACTATTTGTTCTCTTTTGCTATGCTGCTTTAAGCGCCCTCCGGATCCTCCTTTTCTGAATTTTGAAAAGCTAACCAAGGCGCCCTCTGCTTGTATCTGACTTTCCCCAACAATTCCAACCTTAATAAATCTAAGATTTTCGCCAGGACCAGCACTGGGTGAAACAACCTGTCCTGTCGGCCATGATTAAATGAGAAATGTATTGCTCTCGTCTTTTGTTTCGAAGCCACACCCTTTTCTGTAATATATATATATATATATATATATATATATATATATATATATATATATATATATATATATATATATATATATATAAGTGACTGTGTGCGGGTTTATATCTCTTCCAACAGGGTCTTAAAAAACTGCTTAAACTTCTCTCCTACTACATAAGAACTGGTGTTCTTCTGACTTATATGCAACGGGGCTCTGTGCCAAGAGATCTGTAGCTACTTCTCCAACGGTAGACTAAAATCCAGTTTGCGGTTTTCCTTTTCATGTTCCTCCCTCAGTCATACATACACATTTAAGTTGGAGAGAAGTCACATCTCATTTATACATGCACATATTTATTTGTTTAAAAGAATCAAATATATATTTTATTTCGTCGTGTTTGGAAAGCAACGGAATTCAGTTTCCCATTGTGTTAATAATCATAAGATTTCTGGCACTACTGTAAAGGCTGCGAACGAGACGAGAATTAAGGCCGTCTCGTCTCGTTTCAAGAAAATGTTCTCCAGTCTCTTGCCTCATCCTGGAAATGTATGACTATCTCTTCTCGTCTCGAAATTTCTGGTATATAATACAAGGTACACAAACTTTGGGTAAAATTTGTTCATTATGCAGCAAAGGAGAAACAGTAGCACAGTGCTAGAGTTTTTTACCTTTGTGGCTTCTGCTTCGATCCTAAAAAAAATGAGATTGTGGTGGACAACATCGTGTACGTAGATCTTTCCGGGCTTGTCCCGTTTCCTCCAACATTATCAATCCACGAATTCCATTATCATTAATCATTCATTTCTTTTGGATAACAACTCTACCAGAAAAGAACATTTCAATATATGCATACACCGCAAATAATGTGACCGAACGTTATTATTTGCATATAACAATTAGTAAAGCATGATTTTGGAAGATTAGCTATTACATTTAGGCGTTTTCTATCCTTTGAACGTAATAAAATAAATATTTCTTTAAGACAAATATGTCTTTCTGAGCGAATACTTCTCCTGAAATATTCCTCCTTGTCTCCCAATGTCATCCGTCTCGAAATCAGATGGTCTGGGATCAAACGTGCGACTGTTGAAAACAGTGTAAGCCTCTAACAGAACCCATCGTGACTCCCTATAGGTTTTCTTGTAGTAGGGTACGGATACTTAGGAACTTCAAACACGAAACATAGACACAAAAGGCAGTAAAACAGTCGCTTTCGTTCTGGGGAATTAATCTGCAATATGCTTCTCGCAGTAGACGATCAATCACCGAAAAAAGTACATTATATTCTGGCAAAAGTTGGTAAAGATCAGAATGTAAACAATCAATTACTTAAACACCCATCACCAGTGTTAAATCATTCAGAGAAAGCTGGTTGAAAACTGTGTTTACTCCTTGGTTGTATGCAACCAATCTTACCTTGTTGAATTTCTGGTTGCGGTATATTTCAGGATATGTTTCAATTTTTTCACGTATAATCCTCCCTTGGGAAAGTCTGTTCGGTTAGTGAAAACCGCATCGAAATATGTCCAACGCTTTACGAAATAATTGCGTACAGCCATACATACAGACAGACATACACACACATATTAACTGGTTGTGAGAACTTTTTTTTTTTAAAAGTCGGTTAAACAATATTTTAACATAAGCAAACAAAATACTAAAATGATCAGCCTATATTTGTCAGTAGAGAACAACTGTTTTAACTTGCTAATTTTACTCACATCAGACATACAAATATTTCCAAATATAGGAAATACTAAGTTTATATTTGCTACTAGAAAGCAGTATATGAGACCTACATAATTATACCCGTAGTCTGATGCCCATTTTATGCTCACATTTACGTATATAACATTATTAAAAGCTGTATATTGAAATACCATAAAGAATTGAAAATCTAAAAGTATGTGAATATTAATTTTTAAAAAAAGAATTTTACTATTTTTTCTTTTCTAATTTTTATTTTCCTTTCTTGATAATCTTCTCATATTTTTTTGGGAACAAATCTTGTCGGAGAGTGATAATGGAATATCCAGAATGCGAAAGAACCAAAAATCCATTCTCGTGGTCTGCTTGTCAAAGATAATAGGATTAAGTATAAAGCGGATACTATATGGTGATAAGAAAGGATTGAATGTAGAAATGGACAGTGTGCGAATGCGTTCATTCTATACCACATCAGTGAAATACATGGGAGGAAAATGGAAGCACACACGCACATTTCTGCTGGCAGACGTATTCGTCACATACACGTAAACCTAAATATGATTTTCCATAGGTTTGTGGAAATGTTTGTGAATTTAACAGTAGCATTTTTTTAATGAGCAAAATTACAGAAATCTATTAAATGAACTGAATGTCTCAGTGTCTTCTAAAATGAACTTTTGTTGAGAATTAAACTAATTGTTTGGTTAAAATAGAGATTTTACAATATTCAGTTAGGAAGTATTAATATGTTCTTGTATTTCTTCAGATATTTGGATATATAAGCTGTGTTAACTTAGAGCATCAATATATCAGCATCGTTCATAAAATATCCGTTTTGATTGAGGATTCTACTGCGAATGGTCTTTTTACATCCGTATAGAAGCCTCTCTAGGTGCAAATTAAGAACATGAGGGCCAGTATTGGAAAGAGTTAAGGTTAAATGCTAGTTATTGTAAGGATCTCGTTTTTAAGTGAACTTTAAAAGCATTAATATCTAAGGATCTCGTTTTTAAGTGAACTTTAAAAGCATTAATATCTAAGGATCTCGTTTTTAAGTGAACTTTAAAAGCATTAATATCTAAGGATCTCGTTTTTAAGTGAACTTTAAAAGCATTAATATCTAAGGATTTCGTTTTAAGTGAACTTTAAAAGTTCATAGCTCCGCTACTATGTTTAAGAATGCTCCAGTACTTGCACACCAATTTTCGGAAAGGTAAGTAAAGAGTGATCAAGTACTCCAAAATAGCCTCTTTAAAATTATTGCGCAAGTACTGGAGGTTCTGAAAGATGGGTATTTGGATAGTTCATATACTAGTTCCTCAGTGATGTCTTAACCGAACTACGAGTCAAGTCTTATAGTAATGTAACTATGGACCTTCAAAGTTCATTTGTTCACGGTTTCTGCACTCTATTACTACGAAATTACACACCACATCATATGAACTTTTTTTAAAAAAAAAATCTTATTTTGATGTGATTAATTCTAGTCCCAAAATATTATGACAAATTTCTTTAACATTCTGTATCTTAATCTTCAACTTCATTGTAAGAAACAATTACACACAAAAACCTTACATGCACTCCCTAGTCAATTTATGTGAAAATGACTGTAAATAGCTCCCATCAATGCTCTAATCCTCTGTAGTACTCATCTGTCTTCGCCGAAGTACACCTTCTAAGCTATTTAATCTATTTTATAATTACATTGGTCGTAAATAACATCTGTTTTAGCATCTTTGGTGCCTTTATTCTCAGTGCTACTCCTTGCATTTACTCTCAACATTCTTCTTAGCCTCCCACAATTTCCGATGGGTAATAAAACAAAGCCTCTTGTGTAGAACTACCGGCAAAACTTAATAGTCGATAATAGAATAATTTTTTAAGTTATTAGAATTTGATTTCATGCGGAACACGATATATATATGTATAGTCATTACCTTCATGAGCCTCTTCTGTGAGTCTTAACATGGGAACCCTGACATGATAACATCCTAAATTATGGATGACCACACAAAAAAGGTTTCGTGAACTACTTGTTGGACGATTACACGTTTTGGTTACGATGTAGAGGGTCTAATGTTGGGAATCGAGTTCCTAATTGAGCTGATTTACTCATTGGAAGTGGAAGAAGTTAACAATTGTTGGTTTTGTTTTGTATATAGAGTAAAGATGGTAATATATAGTGAGAGGAGAATTGCTGCAATGGGTTAAGTGTTCCAAGAATATATTCCATCTTCACTCTTTTCTCTGTACTAATACCACACGTTGTATAATTATTTAGGAAAATATCACGCCACAGGAACCAACCTTCTTCACAATGCTACAATCTCTTGGCGGCCATCACTAAAGTAAAGATGACTTTTACCTAAAATATTAGCAAATAACAGGAATGTATTTATTTATTTACAGTAGAACCCCATCTCGTCAGCCCTCACCTTGTCCGCCGCTCCGGTTGATCTGACCGTGCTCGAGCCGAACTTGTCCCGACTCGTCGGTAACTCATCAGGCCTATTGTCGTTTACTACCCTTGTGGCACTGTAGTTTACTTGCTGCTTGTGTACATGCTTCAGTGCTCAGTCATCTCTTGTATCGTTTCTTTCGTTGTGCGTGTTTTCTGTACTGTATTATGCAGTTTTTAGTGCTTACTGTCCGTTTGTTTTTACTGTAGAGAACAATACAGTCATTTTTGAGTTCAGAGTCGTTTATTTTACTGTAAATCCGTATTTTTCTATATTTTCTGATAATCCGACCTTTTTTTGCCTTCCGTCTCAAAAGTAACCTTTTTGATTTAAACAACATTGGGAAGACCTATCTGTTACTATTACCAGCTAAATCTTATTATTTAGAAATCTCCTGTACTTTTAACAAGTACCGACTTAATGTTGGGAAAAGGCTGTCCCCCACTATTACCAATAGCGCTCTATTACCGGAAAAGGCCTGCGCTTCATTACTGGAAATTTTCTGGGTCATATTATTACAACAACGTTCCATTACTTTTGGTAAGCACCTTGTGTACTGTCAGCAACAGTACTTTATCACTGGAAGATTTCTGGTTCATACTATTACCACAATGACTTATACTGTTGGTAAGCATCTTGTTTACTGTTAGCAACAGTGCTTTATTATTTTGAAATTTTTGGGTCATACCATTACCACAGCGACTTATTGCTATTGGTAAGTAACGTGTGTACTGTCAGTAACAGTGCTTTATTACTGGGAAATTCTTAGGTAATACTATTACCACAGCGATTCATTACAATTGAGAAGTACCTTGTGTACTGTCAGCAACAATGCTCTATTACTGGGAAATTCCTAGGTCATACTATTACCACAACGATTTATTACTATTGAAAAGCATCTTGTGTATTGTTAGCAACAGCACCTTATTACTGGAAAATTCTTGGGTCTTACTATTACCACAGCGATTTATTACTATTGGTAAGCACCTTATGTACTATTAGCAACAACGCCTTATTACTGGGAAAAACCTGTACACGGTTACCAGCCGTTTCCTCGCGGCGAGAAAGGACCAAGTCTTTACCAAAATGTTTGCAGTGTCATCAACCGTTACAATGAAAGAAAAAATATATTTGATTAACTTTACGTTTATTTGATGAATGAATTTACTGAGTACACAGACATCAATTTTGTGAATGAGAGTACCAACGCTGTCCTTTCTCCCTTTTATGTCTGAATTATAAATGGTTTAGAAACAACGAATTTTTCATTATCTAACAACAAATAGTAAATTTGAAAAAAAAAAACGAATAAAAAAGAATTCTGTAGTAGTAATTAACTTTTTCAGTGCTATTATAACAGAAGAGATTTCAGCTTGAACAATAATCATTGATGGAAATGCTTGTTGGCATTGTTTGGAACTAGAAAAACACATTGTTGCAAGGTCTTATCAGTGAAGTCTTCAAATAGAACGACAGGCTGGAAATTCCTCAAATTATCGGAAGAGTCTCGTAGCCGTTGTTCAATGCTTTGGAATAAACAATGGAAATGCTCAATTGCCCGTCGTTTGTTTTTCACTCTGTAAATACAAGTGACTGTAGCAGATTCGCCCAGTCTATTGTTCCAGTTTATTGCCATTAGCTTGTGATATTTTTTTTTTTTTGTTCTTTTTTCTGGCCCCTTCCTTTGTGTAGGCAATTCTAAGGCGCGATTGTGCTGCCCTCACTCTTTCTCCGTCTCGTCGGTCGTTCATTTTTCGACAATACTGTAAAGTTTGGCAGCACCAGTCTGCCAAAATAATTTGTGAAACTGTTGTGTTCATTTCCAGCTTGCTGCTATAGACAGATAGTCGTTACTTTTTGTCCCCAAAACGTGCTATTTTTTAGATCATAAAGGAACAATATGTTATTATGATTACTCGCTGTCTACATTTCCTATTATGTGGCGACAGATGTCACCGCTAGCTTATTGTCATTGGGAAGATAAATAAGGTTGCTCTATTGTAACGATGTATGAAGTTTACTTGAAATAATTTGAAACTGCGAAAGGGCAATAAACTATTTTATTTATATTTTGAAGAATACTCTTTTTAAAATCCTTTGCATACATTTTCTACAAAATAGTGTCGTTGATAAATGATTACTTCTTTGTTAAAAATCTAGGAGGTAGTAGCAGCAATACATTGAGATGTTTTCAACCTTTGTGAAGCAAAGTTCCATGTTTCATTTGCTGTCCATCTAACGATCTGTAAAATTACACAATAACGATACATCGTTGACTACGAAGAATTGTAACATACTTTCGACTGCTTTTTTGATCTTTGGGGAGAGGGTGTTAGTTATTGATTTTTTAAGTATTATGATTCTTGTTACGGTATTATGATTATGATTATTACGGTATTATGATTCTTGTACTGTGTCTCGTAAAACCATTTATTAGTTAAGTTTGTAAATTCAAGGTAAGAATTTAAACATCAGTAAATATCTAACAGAGATGAAAAATTAATTTACAGTAAAACCTGTCTTTAGCGGAATCGAACGAGACTAGAAAAAATTCCGTTAAAGATAGGTTCCCGGTTAATGAAGGTAGGTCTACGCAAAAAAAAATGTACGTACACATAATGAACATACTTATATAAGATAAGACAATGTACGTACGTTAGTAAATTTACGGTATTTCTACTACGAATTAATACACGCAAAACTTCAATCAAGAAAAAAAATGTACACAGGTTACCTTAATTTTTCCAATAATCAAGGAGGGTTTTCTGTATACACATCTGCTCAAACTTTCCGCAGAGGCTTTAGCCTGAGAAAGCATACTAAGCATATCAGTGCCATTTCGACGTAAGACAAATGTTGCAGTTCTTTTAAACTTTTGACACAATTTTGATAAGTCTTTAGCTTCCATTCTCCAATTCAATGCCTTATTTCTCCACCTCCTCTTCTCCTTTCAGACTTTCCATGTAATTCTCAATTAAAGTAGGCTATGTACATACGTCCTGTCTGCTTCGGTTTGCACATTACTGTCTGTTTTGTCAAAACTATATCTAATCTTTCATAATATTTGTAAAAAAAAAAATAAAATAAAAAAAAAAGACACTTGAGATTTTCCGTTCAGAGGTTTATTTTGTTTTCCGTTATCCGTGTAATACAGTTTCCGTTTACTGAAGAGAATTTAACACGATTTTCGCCAGTAAATTCATGGGGGTCGTGAAATATTTCCGTCTACCCTAGAAGTTTCCCTGTAATAAAAGGGTCCATTGGAGACAGGTTTTACTGTATTTCAAAGAAGACAACGTCTGCTTATTTGATGAGTGGACAAGCGTGTAGTACATAGCTTTTTTTATAAGTGTTTTCAATCGAAGAAAAATCTAGATGCTACATTTATTGAAAGAAAAATATCGATAAAACATTTAAGAAAAATCGTATTGTATGGAAATTGAATGGTGTCCTAATATTTGTTTTACTTAATATGACATTTGAAACTTACATCCAATTTTTTTTTTTAAAGTTAATTCACTATTACCATACTGGAATGAAAATCTGCCTAAACTTTTGAGATTCAAGGGGAAAAAAAGAAGACGATTCGGAATTGCCAATTAAATAGAGAAATATCTCAATTAGGTTAACGGGAAAATAGTGATATTATTTTCTTATTTACCATATACAGTAAAACCATCTCACCATAGCAGAAAGTTCTATAGTACAGTATGGACAGGCTTTTTTCTCTCCTGGTAAAAAATATATGTATTATTACGAGAGAAAACCCTGCCTTTTACTGACAATCTTAGATACGAACACGTACAATATTCTTTTAGTTTCAAGTAGCAGTATGTTATATAGCTGTGTTTTAGAGGATGTTTAACAAAAAAATCAGAAAAGTATTTTAAACAATTCTTTTCTGTTGCAGGTTTGAAGTGATCATGGTGGAGCTACTACTGTTGTTGCAGCGCCATTACCTACTGTATGTATGATCCTAAGACCAAAACTTAGTCTATGCAGTGGGGCCGTAGTGGGTCACCACGGCCAATAAAATGTCACAAAGAAAAATCCTTAAGGACAGTGATAGATGTCTTTTTTTATATTGTGAAGGGGCAATATTAAGTGAAATATTTGGAAAGGGCATCACCTTGAATGCTGAACAACATGTGAAATTACTGGACAAATTTGATACCGCGATGAAGGAAAGCAGGCAAGGAAAACTGTATGAAAGCATCGCCTTCTTGCAAGACAATGCCCCTTGCCTAAAAGCTGTCATCGCAACACAATAAACTGTGTTAATTAAAATTCGATATCATTGAGCATCTCTTGTATTCTCCAGATCTGGACCCCTCGTAAGATATTTTATTTGAAAACTCAAATGACATTATAGCAGCTGTAGAGGTTGGCCTTTAGTTTGGTTGCATGGGCCTCGTATATTACTGAATATAATTGTTAGGCTCATACCTGGCATTATTGTTGTGGTTGTCCTTGTTTGGAGTTTTTTTCATAGAGCTTCCTCCTCTGTTGTGTATTGATTTGTTTTACATTTTTAAATGATAATCGCTTTTTGTTGATTCTTACCAAACATTCGTTGGAAAATATAACTGTAACTCTCTTTTGGAAAAGTTCGTCTAATGTTTTTAATAGCTTTTCTCACTTCGAGGATTTTGCTACAGGGAGTCGTAATTACTAGTAGTGATGCAACCCAACACGTTATACTACAGGGTGTCCAATGTATAATGGAACCCGGAGTTTGGGATAGTAAAACTTTTGAACCTGAAGCGATATACAAATAATGGTTATACCAAATTAAAGCTTTGTTCATGCATATAGTTTTAAAGTAGGAAGCAACGATTGAAGTACACTAGGAACCATACAGTGTTGGCAGATGTAGCAGAAGGTGTAAATCTCTTTCTTTCTTTTTTGTCTTTTCTTTTTTCTTTTTCTTTTCTTTTTCTTTTTTTTTTTGTTGTTGTTGCAAAACATGTAAATTGACTCATAACTCATACGTATGGATGTTCTGGCGGTAATTATAAGTTTGTTTCGTTGGAGTAGCTTGAAAACTATGGAGCAAAAAAAGAATTTTTCATTTGCACCGATAACTAATCGGATGAGGCCTCTGTAAGGAGGAACTAGGGAGATCGTAGTTTTTTTTTATAAATTAACACTCTGAATTGGCAACATTGCTGATGTTTCAGTGCATCAAAAAGTGTGTTACGGATCTGTCTACATTATGCAATTCTAGAAAACAATGAAAACGAAACTTTGAAGTTATCATGATAAAACTTTTACTTACATGCACCCGACATGTCCGTATCATACACCTGATCTGGAAAAATCGGAAAAACCGAAATTTTTCTTAAAAAATCACCCCCTTGGAACACTTACGGCCATCCGGCCCTGCTCCAGTTTCACGTAGGGATCTCAAAAATTTTGAGAAATATTTAAGGGATACACTATCCGTATGCAAAGTTTCAATCTGATATCTTGAAAACTAAAGGCGTGAAAAGTTTTGAAATTTGTCTTAAGGGAAAAGAGAAAAGTCACGAACCTCCCCCCATTTGGCGCCGCCAAGTTGACCATCCGGCTCCAAAATGCATCTGGGGTATTCTTTGGTTTGTCCTTGACTTGACCAATAAAAGAACCGTGCTCAAATACCTGTTATAGAACCTAACTAAGCAGTCAAAGACAGTACTAAGCCATGGTAACAAAAGTGATCAAAAATCCTAAAAGGTTTGATGGTCATTGCAGTTTATTTTCTTGAAAAATGCAATGTATATGTAATACTGTCTACTTAAGCCTATAGTCTCAATCTGCAATGGAATAATACAAACATCATCGTTCTGGAAGGTAAAGATTACCCGGTTTTGAAAGAAAATGAACAGAATGGATATTTTCTTAGATTTAACTCTTGGTAAATTCCACCACTTATCAGTACGTATAAGTTAAAACAGTTAAGGTATCACATATTAATACTAAAAACAAATACTTTGAATTTTATGAAATAAAACTACACAATTGTAGATCGTACTAAACGAGAAATACATTATATCTTTACGATCTTCCGCGTACAATTTCTTCCCTCAATTAAAATGGTAAAACTCCCCCTTTCATCGCTGAAATCTAGCGGCTTCTGCTCGCTGAACATTTGCAAAGTTTAATAAAGTTGTCTCTGGTAAGAAACGAAAGGAAGAGGAAAAAAAAGAGAGACAAAAGCTAAAATGAGGTGGGTGGAAAGGGTCGATAGAAATGACTAGTTTTCTTGTAGAGTGTTTGCTCTAAAGAACTAAGAAAGAGCTGAAGACCCATTCCTGAATCCCCATCTCCAAACAGCTAACAAACCAACACAATCCTTTTGTGTGTCCCCTTTTCTAACAACCAATGAAGTTAACAATAGATCAGTTTGAACAGGAAGAATAAAGACTCCCGCTATGAAAACTGAAAAGTTTATCTTTTGGGTTTCGCTTGGCAAAAGAATAAAAACACTGAAATCAAGAATGAAGAAGGTCTGGCGAGTTTTAGCTGCTAAGAATTGGAGAATAAGTTCAACCTATGCAACATACTATTCTTTTTCTTACCACAATGCGCATATCCACTGTGCTAAAAGCTCGACTTCGTACGCATGCGCGGTGGAGGAGGTTCTAACGCATTTCTCCTCTTTTGCAGATAGGTTATGATGGATGTTTATTAATAATGACGCTAGAAAAGGACGAGAAGAGAAACGTATTTTTTTTAGCGTCTCTGTCTCTCTTTTAACGAGGAAGATAGTGTGCGTGAATGAAAGAGAGTCCTTTAATAGAAAAAGAGACCCATTTGTCATACGTGCGAAGTCCGGAACACTTCCTTCCCATTGATGTCATATCCAGTTCAACTTTGTTTAGTTTGAGGAAGTTATGTCTTCTTTGTACTGAAGTGCGTTCAAACGAAGGCACTAAAAACGTTCTTGTTCTTTTGACTGTTACAAAAAAAGGAGTTTCTTTTAATTATAGAAAAAGATGGCATTTAATGGAAAATATCAAACAAAAGAGGTTAATAAAATCTCTCATTTAACAACGTTAGTGGAGATTAAGAATACGAAATCATTTCTTGGAAAATTTACAAGTAAACTCTCTTAATTCACAAAGGCAGAGTGTTTCTGCTGAAGGTTGTTATTTATGTAGGTGAAGAACATGAAAGTCGTCTGTGGAGATGGAAGAAGCGCTAAAGAGTACAGTTCAAGACTAGGCAATCGTAATACAAAGCTAGATTGGGATCTAGAGGTCTACTACATCCAAGATCTAACACGCTTGGAGGAAGTGCCACGGCCTTTTGGCCTATTTATTGGACCGATTTCACTAACATAAACACTCGGCCCATAGCTGTTCTTGTTGAACTTTGTTCTCATGCACGTTGACATCTTCACGATTTGTCTCTCAACCATGACTCACAGTCAGCTGAGTGATGTAACTCCTATTCTCTAAGGGAGTGGGATATACTCACTGCACGGCATGACCGAAGTTCCTTACTGGTGTAGGCGGGCTGCTAGCGATTCAGTCCCCCCATGCTCTACAGCATGGTGCCCAAGCGTTTCAAGGGAAGCTCACCTCCCGCCCATGCTCACCGTTACCCAGATTCCTGGAATTGGCTCCCGTGATTTACCGAATCCCACGGTATGACCACTGCCCGCCAGTGCCCAACCCAGTACGGGAACCTTAGGCAATGCCCGAGGAGGCTTGTTCAATTCCGGCCCCGCCTACCTCTATCATTCAGTGGCAACTGCCTTCGCGTATAGAGGTACCACACAGACGTCGAGATACTCCCGTATCTCATCTCACATCCAATGGTAGGTGGTAGGTGTAGTCACAATTTGAGTTTGATGTGAGCCCTTAACCCACAGAGCTTCCTTCCTTTCACTTGGTTCACAAACTGTTACACAGATATCTGGGATTGGCACTTTTCCCCAGTCGGCGTTCAGTCCCCCTGCAGGCAGAAATCTAGCACTCCCCTCCCTGTAGGATCACTCAAACAATACGGGACTTCATCTAATTACGATAGAGGTACACCGCACATGACCAGTGCCAATGACTGTCTGCCGAAGCAGACATGTTCATTTGGAAGTGGGCACTTCCCTGCTAGGCTCGCCTAAGCAATACGGATATTTCTCTTTCGCGTGTTGAGGTACCACAATGCATAGCTACATTATATTGATCAGTTAGCACACATTGGTTTATGCTTTTCGCACTTGCCATCATCATACGCATACTCGCTTTGAACGACTCAGTATCGCCCATTGAAATGCACCCCTGCGGTACTGCGAGGACGCTCAAGCTTCGCCCACCCTGAATTAGAATAGATTCAATGCTAGTTTGTGGTGAACACCTTCTACATGTGGACATAATCGAGGGATTTAGAAATTGAGAGTTCACTCATTTGCTATGAAAATAATCAAGTGAACTTCTCGTGCTCTCGAGTTGAGATATCCTTAACGAGTTGAGATATCAGCCTGTCTGTGTAACACACATGCGTTTTGCTTACCATGCTTTCCAAATTGTCTTTATCTCTGAGTGGGCTACGTTGTCATTGAATAGGGCCCTCGAAAAGTGCATGAGAGTTCACTATGTACTCTCAACATTTGACGTTGAAGCGAAACAATTTTGCTTACAGCCCATCCATTATTGTTCTAGATAATGTATGTATTATATTGGAGACATATTAGTAACTTAAAATAGGAGTTCAGTCTTGAGAGAAAAGAGCAAAAGACTTAAGAAAGATAATTGCAAAGAGGCATACGCTAGGTATAATTGAGGTTTAATGCAATAGCAATAAAATTAAAATTAATTAAGCTAATCGGTAGGTCAACACTGGAATGTCAGAGCTCCCACCGGGAATGGAACTCTGGACCACACGTTCCAAGAACAGTATATTTAAGGATTGTATCGAGACGAGACGATACATCATACACTCTCGGTGTGGTCTCGATTCTTTTTATTTTATCTCTTCATTCTTGACTAGAGGAGTATTGTAAGTACCCATTCGTAGCTAAGTGGCTAACTCTCTATACGTGTATGTTCACGGATTCAGTCCTCAGCTGGTGAATCAAACCTTGGATAAAACCCTACTAATGTTCTACAACCCGTTTTAAGCAATAAATTTTATCTCATATGATCTCGGCATTGCCTATACAATTAAATTCCAATCAACTAACGGTAAACTTCAATTCTATTTTTGTACTTTTCAACTTGAATTAGTGTTGTTTCATCCCACATACGAGATAATACGGTCCAAAGCAGTAAGAGTGTATTTAATCGGATCGAAATTTAAATTTTGAGATTAGTGTCTGTTATGTTCTTCACCATATACACTTACACAATTTATCTTAATGCTCTTCAGCTCCTATCAATGTCGAGGTCATAAAAGTATAAAAGCTGTACTGCGTCAAGTGACGCAAATAGGCTAGTTCTCACTCGGGGCAAGAACTCGTCTTGCTCCTCCCTCCGCCGTTACCAACCAAACCAAAACGCTCCTCGATTATATCTGATATTGGCATCACACATTAATTCTCGTATTCCATTTTTTTCTTCAAATGGTAAAGCTCGATTTCAAAATTGCAGTACATAACTTAATTTTTACCGTTCGGTAGTTCACAGTTTAGAAAATTCTATTCAGTATTGTAAATAAGAAAAACTACAAAAATCAATGAAAGTAATATTTACATATAATAAGAAGTACCCATTCATAAACAAATGCTCCATTTCATTCGTATCGTTTCTTATGTAATTATTCTTATGAAATCATTTCTGATGTAATTTGGGCAATCAACTTGTCAATAACTCTTTAGTCAATAATAAGTGTAGTTTCTTTTCAATTTTTTTCTCTGTTGATACTATAGCTAATGCATTGAGACTATTTTGAGTTACGGTACTCCTTTAAATGCTTTCATATTTTTTTTAATATGGTAAAAAAAACTTCCAGTTTCTGAAGTCAACGTCGGATTATTTTCAATGATTTTCATGAATTTTGTTTTATGCTATTCTCTTTCTACAAACTCACCAGCAATTTCACAATATACTAAATGGAATCTCCATTAGACTGCAAACGTCTACTATCTCGTATATTTGAATTGCCATGTATGCTGATTTGTGAACTATTAACAGTATACACGAAACATGCAATATATCAAATTATTATAATAGTTGCAGAGGCACCTTTAATTGCGAACGATATGTCCATGTACTTTTGCATTGTTGTCTCAAGACACTTCATGACCGTTTATTCTATATTTACACTGAGAAAAATCCGTTCTCCGGACAGCGGTATATTGTACAAATATACATTATCCTCTTGCTTACTAAAGAAATCAGTACGGAGCATACGTTATTCGTATGCTACATAGGCACTGCCCTTAGGTGTTATATCATGCCGTTGCAGGATGTCTGACATCTAACAGTTTTCCGTATATCACATGCATATACTTGTGTTACCTTCGTCAGCTATATGTTATATAAGTCCATTTGTATGTGAGATCCTGACCGCCTATATTGTTTCATACGGAAAATACGTATAGATGGAACACTTATACAGAAAGTATTATAAAACATGCGTTTTCAGTTATACGTCTGCTGTACGTTAAGTCCAAAAACTACAGGAATTACTCATGTAGCCTATCTTTTTAAGTACGTCACCTACAATTTTTTTTTTCTCAGTCTACGTTCTCTGTTAGAGGTTATGCTATATAAGACAAGGTTTACAGTTTAGAAAGGAGATTACTGTAATGTGTTTGATGCTTGGGGCCAGTTCACCAAAGACATACACTTAGTCAGTGTACAAATGAGGATGACACGACACTTCATGAAGTCAACCAAACCACGGAAAATACCAGAGCTACTAGAATCTTTGGACTCATAATGGAGACATACAATTTTTTCGAACACCCAAAAATCTTATGCAATCAATCAAAAGTGAGCGAATGTGACTTTTTAAAAACAAAATTATGAGATTTAATAGAAATGATCATGCGAACGAATCGTGATAGCATATTTGACGCATTTACTCGCCAGAAACGAATTCAGAAAATTTTGTTGGATGAGTCCAAAGTTTGGGGGGGGAGGTCCTATACTATAAGACATTACATCTATGTACGATTGATTCGATGTAGGCCTAATTCTACAGCCGAGAAATGGTATCTAATTCTTAAGAAGTTCCGCCATCTATATTCTAAGAAAAAAATATACAATTAGATTTTTTTAATTAAAAGAAAGAGTATTTACAGATGAAATGTAACACCAAATCTTTAGGTTACATCAGTCATTTCTCTACTAAACAATTGCAGTTTTATTATGAAAGTGTACAAGCAAATCCCGGGTTAAGAGGTTTTGAAGGGGGATCCGAACCGGGTAGATTCTCCGTGTGGGTGCGTCCCTGATGCTCACACCAGTTAAATACAGCATAATTTTAATGTGTTAATTACAGTTCTCATACTTCTTTACATTTTCAATAAGATATCCCAAATATATTACACAATTCAGGTCCACTGTTAATTCCCTTCATGTAAGACGCGAGAAAAGCAAAACAATGATATTTTCATTTCATAACCTATCAGTCATTTATTGTTTAAAATTAACTTTGAAGTTGCGACACAGTTTAGTTTTCACCTCCAGATGATAGTTAACTTTGATCCATTGTCTTCTACTTTCTTTCTAAACTTTCACCATTCGTCGCTGCACTAAAAGATATACAGAAGTTTAAAATCGCTCAACAGAATCCTCTACAAAATAGGATACTGATAAGATTTTTCTTACAAGAAATCTTTCCGAAAAATGCTTCCGTATCAAACAGGCCTTACATTCACTAGTATTGAGAAGGTATTTTAGGAAAACATAACACTACAAACCTATCGAGGCGGGTATACGAGAGTATACAGAATATATCCACCTAATTTGTTTATAGTTCAGTATATATTTACTTTAATTGAGAGATGTAATGGTGGTGTAAGGATTGATATAAGCTATAGTTTTTGAAATAGAGTATAGATTTTATAAGGATATTGTGTATATTACATGTAATCTTAAATATCATTTCTTGTATTTATGGGCAATGTGTGCTATTGAAATATGCACAAGCTAGTTAGAAGAAAAAGAAAATATGAAAAGCAGTAAAAATTAATTATTTTCTTATATTATTATTGATATTTTGTTAACATGGTAATCTGACGATGTGTGTTATTGATCGTCATAGTAACGAGAAACATAATATATAACAGATGATCCATCTTGTATAATCAATAGGTATAACATTTAAAAGGTGTAAATGTTTAATTCATTACGCATTATAATAAAACGTAATATCAAGATGGTGTGTTCAAGTTAATTTCAGAAAAAAGGTTGTAGATTAGATTATATGTATTCGAACTGTGGGCTAAAGTGTAACCCTGAATATACTAAATAAATATATATATCGGTCGTTACAATATACCAAAAATTCTAGCAGAACATAGCTGTTGGAAATTGTGAACAAGAAATAATAAATACTAGCAGACATATTTATAAATCAATCAGAATAAAACCACACAACACGTTTCCACTTTTGTCACTTTGAAATACACTGAGAGAATAATGTTTCTGCGCATAAAGTACGATCTCCGAAGTAAGTTCCGCCCCCACCAAAGAAAATACCTTTCCACGCTTTTAGAGGTGTTACAGCCAGGTTGATCTATACTTTATGTCTTATCTTGGTGTCAGGAATCACCTCCCAAAACTTGTCGGTGTTGTTTTGAAACACCCTATATATATATATATATAGATAGAGAGAGAGAGTAGGAGGTGATATATATATATATATATATATATATATATAGATAGATAGATAGATAGATAGATAGATATAGTGCACAAATGGGTATACGGACAAAATCTCGCGGCCGAAACATCACCGCCCAAAACCTCGCGGGACAAAATCTCGCCGGGCCAAAACCTCGCGTGGCCAAAACCTCGCCGCGAATGAAACTTCTCTTTAAAATTTACTCAATGTGTTTCCTAATATGCAATTCCACATTACAAATAATAATAATAATAATAATAATAATAATAATAATAATAATAATAATAATAATAATAATAATAATAATAATAATAATAATAATAATAATAATAAGATACAAAACTTCGTGTGCGTGGGCTTTCTCGGGTTATTCCCGTTTCCTCCCACTTTCTTTATTCGATCATTTCCTTCATCCTGGTCATCTACGTCTCCTTTAACCTATAGGACATAATCAAGAGACGTCGTAAAAACTCATATATTATTTCATACTTTCATAAATATTATTAGATTTTTGTTAAAATTTTAAGTTTTTGGATGTTCCAAAGTTCACGAAACTAACCTCGTTAGTTGTCATTACTTTCCTTATGCAGACTTTCTTTCCCTATAACCAGTTTAAAAACATCCTGTCGCTCTACCTTCACATTGAAATCCTCTAATACAGAAATAGAATTTTCATATGGTATCGCGGGACTTGGTCAAATACCCGTGATACTTCTTCTGGAACAGCGTCTTTTATACCGTCATCCTTATCATCTGTTGGAACATTTACATTTTGGTCAGGCGAGATTTTGGGTATGGCGATATTTTTGGGCGCCAGGTTTTGGCCCAGCGAGATTTTGGCCCGCGAGGTTTTGGGCGGCGAGGTTTTGGCCAGGCGGGGTTTTGGCCTGGCGAGGTTTTGTCCCGCGAGGTTTTGGGCGGCGAGGTTTTGGCCAGGCGAAGTTTCGGCCTGGCGAGATTTTGGGCCGCGAGGTTTTGGGAGGCGAGGTTTTGGCCAGGCGAGGTTCTGGCCGCGAGGTTTTGTACCCAAACCGCACAAATGTTTCCTTTCGGAGTTACAGGCTGCCGAAAACATTGAAAAATGAACTTTAAAGGTCCATAGCTCAAAACTGTGGGACCTACAGTAGTTGGGTCAAGAAAGTATCACATTCACACCTAAAATATGTCTGAACAACTATTAGAAAAAAGGCAGTTCTACAAAGTAACATGGTTTCTTCCAGAAAAGTTTGTCCAAGAGAGGTCAAAATCAAAATCGATGGGGCCACATTGGAGCACTTTTTGCTAGGACGAGCCACGTTCCAAACTAGAATGCAATGTGCATGCTTTCCCCTATTCTCTCAAGTGGCCCCGTGTAGCGTAGTCGGTAACGTTCTCGCCTTCGGTAGGGTCACTCGGTCGAAAAAGTGTAACACGCTTTTTCAGGCCAGCCACCCTGAATGAGGTTTTCCTGGGTTTTCCTCATTCACACCAGGCAAATGCCGGGGTGGTACCTAACTTATAGGTCCCAGGCCGCTCCCTTCCTTCCGCTTCCCCGGATTGTGTGCTTGCCGAGGGACAAATCGTGAAGGGTTAAATGGCCTTAGGTGCCGAAAGACCAGAAATCCTAAATTCCGAAACTCTAAATCCCTAAAAAAAAAAAAAAAAAAAAAATCCCTATTCCCCCAGAAGAATGCCATGAAGAAATACCGGAAGTAATTTCCTGTGTAATATTTAGTGAGATTGGTGAAGACTTATGATTCTATTTTCACGACATTTGTCAAAGAATACATTGTTTTTGTAGGATTCACCTTTTAGCTTTCTTTTGTAAGCTTCCAAATAATTCTCTGAAGAGTGGTAATTTTGTAGCGTTCTTTGCGTTGTTGGATTGGAGAATCAATTATCTTCTGAAGTGGCTCCACTGAGGAAGGAAAAAGTCACAGGAAAAAAAGAAGAACAAGAACCGTTCTCACAGCGTTGGTTGAATCTGTTTGAAGAAAGGTTTCCCAACACACTACTAGCTGACAAACTAAAGGGAAAAAATGTCAAGAAAACAGCGTTGAAGGTATATAGTTTCTTAAGGAATAGTTTCGTTTTTTTTATGTATATATATAGAAGTATAGTATTGTTCAGTGGTGGCTCCCGAGTTCTACAAGAAGGAAGAAGTTACATCGACAATGGGGATGAAACTGACTTTGCGCCCATCCCCCGGAAAATCGATCACCAGCTTTACGTATTCCAGTAATTTTCACTTTCAAGACATTTTTTTTTTTTCAAATTGTGATATGTGTATGTAAAGGGAACTCGGGGTTTATCCGCATCTCCAGCAAGATATTCTGGAAAAATAAACATTTATTATATTAACCCTTTTAGTACCAACGGAACATGTGTGCCCCATGCGAATAATTCAAACATCGTTGGGAATTTGTTGAACAATTCTAAAAAAAAAGTAAATAAAAGAAATCATGTTCTCCGATCGGTCAGATGTGAAAAGGAGACTTTTAGTTTCCAAAAATGTGTACAGTCACTCACATAAATACCTGGACCCCAAGTAATGGAATTATAACGATCAGGGGTCCAGGTACTTTTGTGGGTGACTGTACATATGTCAGGAACATCCCACATTAAAGAAGTCGTACATATAAAAGACTGTTCACATTTAAAAAATGGTAGTCAAAGCGTTAAAAAGTCAAACGAAACCACCTGGCGTAACGGTCCGATTTGTAGGCCTGAGCCATCTGTTAGCGATTGATGGAACTACGTCGAGCTTAGCGCGGAGCGTCGTCCTATCGCTAAACGGCGTATCGAGACCTAGTGGTCGTTACGTCTTTTATTCACCTGACTTCCCAATTTGCCTCACGACGCTAGGTGGGCGCCGAAAATTGTGGAAGCACCGGTTGGGGGAACGAACCAGGGACCACTTAGGCATGAATCCAACGCTCTAACCACCAGGCTATGGTGTAACCATATTTATTATATTAAGATATGCATATAAACTAAAATAACTTGTTCTGAGAAGATATGAGATGGAGTGTTCGAACATACCCTTGACGAAATTCTGCGTACGCAACTGGATGTAAGCTACAAGTATTACGGGAGGAATAACAACAAATTTTTCTGTGTTCTTCTAAAAAATGATTGAGTTGAGTTGATTTTGAGTTTAACGTCCCTTTTCAGCAGCGAGGCTATATGAGACGTGGACCTACTGATTAACGTGGAATCCGAACCACATGAGCTCCCGCCGGGAATCGAACCCGGGTCTCCCGCGCCAAAGACGCGTACGCTAACCGCCTTCTCAAAAATATCTAAAAGTGGTCTTTTCTACCCCACCATTTTAACACCCTCTCATTCGTTTTCCACTAGACCCAACTAATTATTTCCATTCTTCTGCACACCCACATTTTGAAAGCTTCCCGTTGTTTTTCATCATTTTTGGGTGACATCCATATTTCTGCTCCACACATACAATACTCCACAGGAAGCATTTTATGAGGTTTTTTCTCAATTCTTCAGTCCAATTCCCGCAAAAGAATATTTTCTTCGTCCTAATGGATTCTTTCGCCATTTCTAACCATGGTTTCACGTTCATACTTTTCGTATTATTACTATTAATACTACCTAGGTATCGGAAACTAGTTATCTGTTCTATTTTCTCCCCTCCTATTTCTATATTTGACACCGACCTCTTTGTTACAATGGTAGACAGAAGGAAACAAAATTATGCACTAGAAGTTTTAACTTCATTCGGTAGATGTCACTGTTATGGAAGATTTTACTGTCATTTTACGGCAAAATCTGTAACTCTATTCATCACGACTCTGGAACTCACTAAAGAAATAATAAACACTTCTGACCAGAGTATATACACTTGTAGAGTATATAAAATCTGTAACTTTACTACATTTGGTTTCAATAGTGGAAAATGTGATATGGATGTCTACTTTTAAAGTTACAGTTCGCCATGAATATGTTAAAGGATTGACTCCATTAATTAATGCAGTAGATATAATTGTTCTAGTTATCTATCGCAAAGAACAGAATTCAAAATGTGATTTCATTCAAGAGTTGTGTGGAGTAACTTGCATATATATTGAAGTACTAACGTTACAATACAAGTCCTACTTGCGTGAACATAGTGATTATATATCATATGGCATAGTATTGAGTAATACGACTACTTGGTGATCAATGGGACCTCGAAGGGGCAATACACCCCACCCCCCAGAAGAGGAAAATTTCTTATTTTATATATAAATAAAACCCATCCCAGAGTTTGGAGCTCTTAAAAGTAGCTCTAAGTAGAAGTATTACACCCACCGCCCCCCAGAAGTCCGCCTTGGATCCGCCCTTGTATACCGGTGACCTGTCAGCCTCCCCATGTAAGCAAATTTGATTGGAATTCAGCCAGATTGTTTGATCTCGTTTGATCGCGTTTGATTGCTAACAATTATCGTTTGATCGCCACGCGTAGTGATGTAATACAAGTAATTAAATAGGAGGGGTAACAGGTTAATCTGTTAGCTCCCCAATCGAACTAAATTTCATCGGAATTGAGACGAATCGTTTCATCGTCGTTTGATCGCGTTTGATCGTCCGTCGTTTGATCGGCACGCATATTCACTATTTGGCCATTCGTCACCGGACACCCCTCTAAATGTGCTTGGGATCGTCTGTGCACGTGACATTAGATATAAAAGGCGTTGCCGCTGGAGAATATACTCACATTAGCTACAGCAGCCAGTATGGACAAACGTCGCGAACTTGGAGAAGCGGAAAGAGGAATAATCACTGAAGCTCACAAGTTTGGGCATTGCACCCGTGAGATTTCCAACAAATTTCAGATACCGCGATCGACAGTGAGCGATGCTATCGTGAAGTAGAAGCGAGAGGGGGTTATGGCATGCCGATGCAGACCAACTAAACCGACAATATTAACAGATCGTGAACGTCGAAGCTTGAAACGTGTGGTGAAGTCAAATCGGAAGGCGTCGTTACAGATGGTGGCACAGGAGTTTCGATCGGCTTCCGGTAGTGTTTTAAGTGATCGTCGCCCGCCCGTGGTTTCCATGGTCGTGCTGCAGTTCACAAGCCGCTTATCACAGCCCGCAATGCGACCCGTCGTTTACAGTGGTGCAAGGAACGCCGCCATTGGACTCTTGAGCAATGGAAATCCATCCGATGGAGTGATGAATCGCGCTACCAGATGTGGCGGTCCGATGGACGTGTGTGGGTGTGGCGTATGCCCGGAGAAAGATGTTTACAAGAGTGTGTCGTACCCACAGTGAAATTCGGCGGAGGTGGCATCATGGTGTGGTCTTGCCTTTCGTGGTATGGTCTTGGTCCTCTTGTTTTAGTGCCGGGAAACAAGAATGCCGATGCATACCAAACGGTCTGGACAATTATGCGCTAACCGACACTGTGGGCACAATTCGGTATTGGTCTATATCTGTTTGAGCAAGGGTCTTATAAACACGTGGTTCGAGGACATGGCTGTGCAAAAATTTGATTGGCCAGCCCAAAGTCCTGATATCAACCCTATTGAGCATCTTTGGGACGAGTTGGAGCGCCGCTTGAGAACCATGCCATGCCGCCCAAAAAGCACTAGAGAGTTTTTCGCCGATTTGCAAGAATGGAGCAAGATTCCCGTCGAAACTAATCGCAAGTTGGTGGAAAGTCTTCCTCAAAGGGTTGCGGACGTAATTGTGGCAAAAGGTCCGACCCGATATCGAGTTCTCGTATTTTCTATGGAATACGCACATCATACTGAGTTAAGTGATAATTTGGGTTAAGCTATACTATATGTAGTTCTCAAGATACAAGGCGTGCAAGAAAAATTTTTGATTGAAATATATTGGATCTTTTGATCCAAAAATAAACGAATAAAAGTAACTTAAATTTACGATAAATTTGATCCAAGTGAAATACAGAAGTCATTACATTGTATGATAAAAGAAAGCAAAGAAGTGAATACATTAGCTGTGGAGTGTCACATTTGCCCTTGACCCTGATATTGAAAAAGATCCCACTACTTGTTTAAATCTGTGTCTTGGTATTTTTTTATAGTAGGAATTACATAAGAATGAGTATCTGATCGAATTCTGAACTTACAATGTTGGTATTGAGAATATTTCATTTTCAAAATACTTTGAACAAAACAGCAATAACACAGATATCTCTGTGTCGACATTGTCAGAATATTATTGGTGTTCAGCTTAGGTAAAATATGTTCCTTTCGTCTTAGATTAAAAGCAAACCGAAGGCATGAGCTATGAATGTTTCTGGGTATAGTTTCAGATTTGTAAGCCGAAAGAGATTTTCTATATACTGAAATTGAAATGAAATCTTTCAGTTTAACGTCCCACGATTATACCCGTAAGGTTAAAAGAGACGATGATTAAGGCAAGTGAATGATGATGGAAGAATTGGTGGAATGATAATGTGGGGAGAAACGGAAATACTCCGAGAAAACCCACGGACACGATGTTGTCCAACACAGACTTACTTGACCGGTGATCGAACCAACGAACCCACGCACCAGATGTAAGCACTCTATCACTAAGCCACCGTACTCCATATACTGCGACACAGTAATCAGGCAAAGGTAGAATAAGTACCTTGATTAGGTACAGTTTTACAGGTTCATAGGTTCAATGTAAGGCTAGTGAGAGCACATGGTGAACAACGTGTTCATGTCCTTGAAGATTGCCCAGTGTTCTGATCCTCACCATCTGCAGGTCTTATCATCTTTCATAAGTATTGCAAATATCAAAGTTTCTTTCCTTTTGCCTACATGACATAAACCTTATACAAATTAAATAACCATCATCTCATTTCATTTGGATCCTTGTGAGAACAAATACCTGCTCAGAGAAGCTAGTGAAGGTGATATATGTATTCAGAAACGAGAGAGAAAGAGATTTAACTAAAGAAGAACCTTGCGTGGCGACTAATTACCCGTTAATTATTAGCTAATCATGTCGGTTGGGCCCTGTCTCCCTTAGTCTTACTGCTGCTGCATCGGCTGATCATGCCTAGCATGCAAGTTTCACGTAAAGCAAACGTGTCATGGTTACTGTAGAGAACCACGTCTCACCTGGAACAGCTTATAGCCCTGTCTTCCTTCTATCTCTTCCCCACCCACTAGCTCGTACTACGCGCTCTACTTCCATAAGCGCCGCGCCGTTTGAATAACAAACCTCAGTCACGTTACACATATTGTCTGCTGAAAATGATAACGGCCGCTATTATTACCATGTGAAGTAGATGTGAAAGATGGTGGTGAAAGCTTAAAAAAAGAAATCATGGTTCACGAAGGCCTATATATAAAGAATTTCGGCATTACTCAAATGTATTTATTTTCAGAGAAACAACAGACTTTTATAATAAACTAAAAAAAAAAAAAAACTCGGAACTCTGCGTAGAATTGTTAATACTGCAATTACGCACTATTTTTTGGCTTACAAAGTACGCACTGGGGTCTGGCAAACCCTGAATTACTTTCAAATAAGATTTTAAAATTAATTGATAAAAGTATATGATTGAATATGACTAATAGTAAGAAAATAAAAACTAGGTGGTCCTTTTTCGTGGAACAACAATGTGAATTTCTAACAGAGAGGCACTGGTGTATGATTCTAAATAAATGAAAGTGTACTGCTTTGGTATGAAGTGACTCTTTCGTTAGAATGGACACTTTCAAAAATCTAGGGTCAGTATTAACAGATCAAAACCATGTCCTGGGGGGGGCACGGTGGCTCAGTGGTAGAGCGTTCACCTTTGGTGCGTGAGGTCGTTGCTTAGATATCAGGTCGAGCCTAGTGCTTTGTGGTGAACAAACAGCGTATTTCGTGGGTTTTCTCGGGATTCTCTCGTTTATCCCCACTTCATTAATTCCACCATTGTATTCATTTCTCGTGATCACCATATCCTTTAGCCTCGTCGACATAAGCGTGGGCCATAAAGCTGAAAGATTTCATTTTATTTTCATTTCAAAACCATGTTCATGAAGAAACTAAATGACGATTGAAAGCAAGGAGTTCATGTTATTGTTTAGTCCAAAATATTTTGTTTTGTCACACGAATTGTATGGAAAAATTGAAGCTTAAAATATATAAAATGATACTGTGTAGTTGTAAAACATTACCGCTTTCTTTGAGGAAAGAACGCAAACTGAACGTATTTGAACATAAAATCTTGAGGTGAATAATCGGACCCAGGCCGGTAGCCAGCCCAAAAAGTAGGGGGGGCCCGGCTGAAGTTAGGGGGGGTCCGATCCAAAAATATTATAGTTCATCACCATATTATAGTTCATTTGCAAGCCTACCGTGAAAATTTTAGGGGGCTCGCAAAAATTTAGGGGGAGCCCGGCCCCCCTAGACCCCTCTGGATACGGGCCTGATTGGACCTAGGAGGAACGAAAATGATGAACAGTGAAAACCTCATGACCAGAAACAGTGTAATTTTTACCGTTTGCCTAACATTATTAGGGCTATTAAGTCTGGGAGGCTCAGGTGGACAAGTTATGTGCCCAGAATGGATGCAAGTAGAGAGTCTTTCAAAGTTAAGGGGGGTACGGTGGCTCAGTGGTAGAGCGTTCACCTCCGGTGCTTGGGGTCCCTGGTTCGATCCCAGCTCGCGCCGTGTGGACTTTGTGGTGGACAAACACCGTGCTCGTGGGTTTTCTCGGGGTTCTCCCGTTTCCTCCCACTTTCTTCATTCCACCATTTCATTCATTACTCATAATCACCGTCTCCTTTAGCCTAACCGGCATAAACGTGGGACGTAAAATTTAAAGATTTCATTTCATTTTCTTTCAAAGTTAACTCGAAATCCGATCGGAAAAAAGATCTAGGTTTAGATTTTAGGATATTATTAACATGGATCTTGCAGAAATAGGATTACAAAGTGGAAAATGGATCCAGTTGGCTAATGAGCAAAATCAACTAAGAACTTTTGTGAATGCGGCATGGAACCTCAATAGAGTTCGTTAGTTATGCTTAGGACATACGTAAATAGACAACTGATCGCAACATTACATCGTATATTAGAAAAGATTTAGAACATAATCCATATATGGAAAATGAGAAGTAAACATACATTAAGTTTCTTCTCAGTGTGTAGTGGAGTGGCAAGGCTAACCAAAATAAACATAACAATACTAAAACCTATTTTTTTTATGAAAGAAAATAAAACATTTTACAATTACACGAGAGTTGTATATAAAGTAGTAGAAACAGAAAGTAGAACAATACATTGAAGTCACACTAATTGTTTTTTTTTAATGTATACTTTCCTGAATTACATAACTAATATAATTAATGGCAAAATGCTAGATATTTTGGGTAAAAGTATGGATATCGTTGGATCTCGTCACGAGTGCTTTTCGTTGATCATAGTTACGAAACGTCTTACTACTCGGAGTGCAGATGAATCATCATGAATCCTCATGTCCTTCTGTTTATCGTTGAATCATAGAAACAAGAAAAGACACGTATCACGAAAATATGAAATATTATACAATATTTCAAAATGTTATCTGTGCAGCATTGTAGTCACCTTCTTCCTCATGACAACATGACTTACCATGTAAGAAGGTAGGTATAATAAATGTGATTTACCATATAAGAAATGTTTAAAGCCAGAACAAAAGTGTAGGTGGCTGCGATAGAAGTTGGGAGGCCCGATCCAACCATATTATAGTTCATTTGCTAGCCTACTGTGAAAATTTTAGGAGGCAGTAAAAATTTAAAGGACTCGGCCCTCCGTGCCCTCTCGTGGATACCAACGAGCTTTAAACTGCATAATTGGATGCAAACGGTGTTCAAAATGGAGATAGTATAGTATTTAGACAGTTCTCCTTCAATGTACTGTATAACTAATGATGGTGAGCGAGCAGCAATTTTACCTTCACACTACTAGGTTATCTTAGATTTTTTTTTTTTTTTTTTTGATGCAGCAACACTAAGTATAGTTTCTTAGTTTATGCTTATACGTCAGAAAAAAAAAACAAATATTACAAATGTTATCAAATGCTTCTGCGATGCAAAGAAAATAGGATAGATTATCAGCTTTTTATTATTCATTACTAGAATGTAAAATCAATGTAAGCTAAATAACATTTTCCTGTTATATGTGTCTCGTCACATATCTTTATCTGATTCATGGTTTTGCTCAAAAGTAAGATAAGTTTTCTAATAGAAGAAAAATGTAAAGACGGAATGCATAAACTTCATTCTAATTAGCTTTCAGTTTGCACGATTGCAGGATAAAATTATTCTAATAGACAGACAATGCTAGTATTAGTGGTTTGGGCCCTTAATATTTCTGTTTTTTTATAAAGTTGATGCTTTATAAAAATGTCATACAAAATAAGAGGATTTACAAATACGTGTTTACAGTACAGCAAAATTGTAATGTAAAATAAAACTTCGAATATTCTAATGTGCCATTTGAAGAGTAATAAATTGCATAATTGCTTATTCATTATTTTCAATATTAATACCGGAGTACTATAAATTTGTTGTGTTGAAAGGATAGCTAAATCTATAGGCCTAAATAAAAAAATGAAAGTGACTATGTTTCTGACTTAGTAACTCTTGAACCACCCGACCGATCTCGATCAAATTTTCAACATAGATGAGGTTCGGACCTGAGATGATTTTTATTATTTCACTTTGATGGCACAACTTAGGGGGGAAGGGAATATATATATATATATATATATATATATATATATATATATATATAAGATGATCTAACTGACCGATTTTAGTGTCGAATCAATACTTTTCGGTATCGTTGAGATGAGCAGTGATACTTCCGATGCCATTTAAATATAAATTCAGCCCGGCAACTGATAGAGGGGGAAGGGAGGAGAGAACCCCTTGCTTCTTACATGGCTAACTTTATATAGAAATATCTCAAGTTGGAAGACCCGTTTATATGTTCTAGTTGAAGAATGCAAGACAAAAACATCTTCTACTAGTAAGCGTTTCAATAGTAGTAAAATGTGACTGACTAATAGAACATAGATATTACTAATTGTTCTTATTGTAACCCAGCCAACGTATAATTGACGCTAGTATTAAATAATAAAAAGTATTCTGATTATTTTAAAAAAATCGTATAGATTTGTGAATCAAAACGTTTAGAACATTTCGTCGCATGAAAACCAGACGAACGTAACTCCAAAAATATGGTTTACGTTTTCTTCATGTTTGGATATAATTTTGAAAGCCTCACTTGGTGTAAATGGAACGTAATACCATCTGTTCTCCTTGTCGATCATCTGTTGTAATGTAGCTCAATTGCCATCTTATTAGAAACACATCTTTCTAATATGATATATATATATATATATATATATATATATATATATATATATATATATATATATATATATTCTCTTGCCTGTAAACCTACGAAAATGGAGTTATGTTCCTCCGGTTCTCATGCGACGATTTATTCTAACTTCAAATTTTCTTAATTATTTATTGCCTAACAAGTCATAAATTCGTCAGATATCAAGAATATTTTCCTTCCACAACTTTTAAGACAAATCTGTAGTAAGGAAGATATAAACTATTTTTAAGTTGATCTTGTTTTCTCCCTCTTTTCTTGGTTACGTAAACGCTATGAGAAAGATCTTTCCTCGCTTTGTATCTACCTATTACTGAGACTTTTTATCTGTTAAATTAAAAAAAAAAAATACAAGAAAGAAAAAAACGAAAACTAAAGAGCGGATCAGATAGGTGAAGTAGCAACCTATCACAGAATCTTTCTTCACACAGACCGTGTCTCTCTTATATAGAGATTTTGTTCCTTTTTTTTTTGTCATGAGCTGTCTTCCTCTTCCTCTTCTTCTTTTAACTGTTGACTACTCCTTTCTCCCCTTAGTCTTATAGTGTTCCCAACTTTACTCTTCAATTCCCACCAAATGAAGACACTTGTCTCCCACCGAACCAATACCTCCCTTAAAAAAAAGAGAGACAAAACGAAAAAGAAACTACAGACGAAAGAAGACAAGAAGACGAAAGAGAAAAAGAGAAGAAATTTAAAAAAAAGAAATATACAGAAAGGAAGCAAGCAAGCAAAGAAGCGAGCGAGTTGGAAAAAAAGAAAGTCTTCAGCAGTGCTAGAACCTTCGTTGAGGTCTCCAAACGAAGCTCATTATCAAAAAGGAGGTTTCCAATATAACAAGTTGGCGAAAGAGGAATAAGAAAGAAAGAAAAAACGAAGATGCAGTATTCAGGCCTGATGTCAAGAAGACGACCTGGTCGTTGGTTCGTGTTCAAGAAAGAAGCTTTCCAAGAAAAAGGAAAAAATAAAATTAAAAAGAGAAGCATTTACTAACAGAAATGTGATGACGTAAGAACAAACCTAAAAAAAACAAAGAGAGAGACAGGGGGTAGGTAAAGCCGAAGTCGACAAGAACATATTACTTTAAAAGCAAAAAGAAAATGAAAAAATAAAAATAAATTATGCTTTCCATGGTGATTTCTATCTCCTCCTAGAAACGAAAGAAAAGAAGTATTAATGTTATTAAGATACTTCAAATGCATAATTAATAAATTCACACTATCTTCAGATTATTTGACACAATATCATATTTAGTTTGCAGAAAGTATCATCTAACATGATCAATATTAGGTGCAAACGTTTACCTCCATTTTAAAAAAAATAAAACTAGATTTATTATTTAAAAGGAAAATAATCGAAGTTGTTTGTGAATGAGTTAAGTTAGCTGATGATGTAAAAAAAAAAAAAAAAAAAAAAAAAAAAAACTTTTAGAACATTAACAACCACTCATTGAAAATTTTTGCAAAGAATATGATATGAAGAAGTTGGCTTCGAGCAGATGAAAGAAATTGTGAAAATTAAGTGAAATTATTCACTTTAACGTACCACGATTATGCTCTATTGGCTAAGAGAGACGATGATTAAGGCAAGTAAATGATAGTGAAAGGGAATTGGTGGAATATGAAAGTGGGAAGGAACGTAAGTTTTTCGTAAAAACCCACGGATACGGCGTTGTCTACCACAAATCAACTTGCCCGGGGAGAGAACTATGGACAACACGTACCAGAGGTAAGAGCTTTACTGCTCTATAACTCAAATTCTTGCTTTCTTCCTCTCTGGAAATTCTGATAATTCTAAAAAAAAAAAAAAAAAAAAAGCTTTATTTTATTCCACCAAAAAAATATTTTCCTTTTAGTGCATTAAATAAAAGCAATATTTAATAAACACTTTTAAAACTATTGGTTGAGATATATTGATAATTATTGACTTAATACCCACTAACACTTTATGTGGGCAGAATGTGTGTGTGTGTGTCATCTGTAAAAAGGAATAAGTGCAAGATATGCTTGCTTGCGACTCCTGTGATAGTTGGTTTCATGAAGAATGTGATGCTCCAACAAAATACGACTGTGAAGGGTATGTGTGCCCTTGGCTGTGAATAATTCTAACATTTTACTGATGTTATTATTAAATCCCACAGCAGTCAAAACCACTATTTCACTTTTCACATTGAGTGCCAATAATAATTATTAATGTTTGTGATATGTATTTGGTTAAAGATCATATATGTACACAGCGTATCCATAAAGATGCTATCATATTTTAAAGTGGTATTACGTCGCTTTGGAGAACCGTATTTAAATTAAATTGGTCAGATTTGAGAGAAAATCTCAAATACTTTTGTGCATGCCAACAATGGGCTACAATGTTAATAATGGAGGGGATCAAACACAGAAAAAGTAAATTCGCTTATGTTTGCTTTGTGATCAGTCGATGTGGGCTCATTGTTGGATATTTAGCAGGCAGTTGCTGTTTCTGCTAGAGGTCACTTGGGAAGCTTTAATGTTTCTGTTTTGTTATGCCTTAATATGCTAACGTAAATTTATTTCCTTTTCATTGTGTTGTGTTGTTATTAAAGAATAAGTGTTAAAGATAAGAGTTACGGCGAAGACATAAATGATGATAATGTATTCTACAAGTGGCCGCCGAGGTCGCCGGACTAGACGGTCTTTGACTTCTTTTTATGGATTGTGTCTATATACCCCCATTGCCTCAAACCCTGCAAGAAGTGCAAGTTCGTATCAGTGTTGCCATCCAGCCCATCTCATCAGGTACGTTGGAGAGTGTGTGGCGTGAATTGGAATATCGTCTTGATGTCTGCAGTGCCACTCGTGGGGCACATATTTAATGTCTATGAGGTATAGTAAAAAATATTTGAGTTTTTATTTCAAATGTGATCAATTTCATTTAAATACGATTATTCAAAGGGATATAATACCACTTTAAAATATAAAAGTATTTTTATGGACACACTATATACTATATACAATTTTCAATTATAACATTTAACTCATTCTATCTTACAGTATGATACAGGGTTTATATAGGGTTTATATGCGGACATCTTTTTTTTTTTTTTTTTACGATTTTTAGGGGAGAAGATAAGTGATATTCAGAATTTACATATTGAAAACACACATTTTTGTATGTAGCCCTACGCTTGCTCGTATTTGCTAGATATATAAGTAACCACGGAGCGCTGTTCATATGGACGCATACCTTTGTCAGTGAATGCTCTGCTGATATACTCGCTACAGGCGATTTTACTGAATAGTATGAATGAAACGTGGGAGTTGATGGAGTGATGCCTAGAATTTCTCCCCTGATAAAATTTATCTCCCCCACTCTTGGAGGAGAACATTTTCATAGAAATAAGTTTTCTCCCTCTAGAATTGTTTCGAATGGTCACAAGATGGAAACATGGAACAATTTTTATTTTGAATACTGGACATTGAACAACTCAAATCACGTTTTCATTTCTGCAGAGACGTATTTCAGAAAAGTTTCATAAAAATCTATACAAATTTTTGATAACGTGTACAAGCAAGTAAAATGGCTCTCTTAGCGTATATGTATGACGCTCTTTATCGACCCATCAGGCCAGTAGCTAGCCCAAAAATGTAGGGGCGGGGGAAGGCTGAAGTTAGGGGGGCCCGATCTAACCATATTATAGTTCATTTGCAAGCCTACCGTGAAAATTTTAGGGGGCAGCAAACACTTAGGGGGGCAAGACCCCCCTGGATACGGGCCTGCGACCCATCACTCACATAAGGTTGGAAACACGCATGAATGACCTGGGGAGACTAATTTACTCCATTACGTCGTTACCTTTTTTTTATATATCCTATTAGACGTGTAAATATGTATGTACTAGCTTAATATACCCATTCTTCGCATGGATCAGATAGAACTCTATATAAACTAACTGAAACAACGAAAAAAATATCGGCCATTTTCTACTACTTACCGTTCCTGAGCTGATTGGGGCTAAATTTCAAAGTAAACGCAATCTTAAGTTTCGCCATTGAGTTCAGTGACCCCGAAAACTATGGATTTGACACTAATATCGGTCATTTTGGAATATTTTTACATATATCGCTAACCCCCACTCGCAGATGAGCCCCGGATCGCATACAATACTAGCTGAATTTGCAAGTCATCGCTAATGGAAGTGTCGTCACTGCGAAACTATGGATTTGGCATAAATATAGGTTATTTTGGATTATTTTTACTTGTCTCGGCATGCCCGGTGACCCCAGGCCCGCAGCTGAATGGGATGAATGCGATCGGAGTTTCACCATTGATCTCAGCGACCGCTAAAACTATGGATTTGGTACTAATATCGGTCATTTTGGATTACTTTTAAGTCTCAGTAACTTCCCTGCAGGGGACCGTCTGCCCGCATACAATGGTAGCTGAATTTGCAAGTCATCGCTAATGGAAGTGTCACCATAGATCTCAGTGACCGCGAAAACTATAAAATCGATACTAACATCGGTCATTTTCTACTACTTTTACATGTCCCGGTAGGGCCGCGTTGGCTCTGTGGTAGAGCGTTCACCTCTGGTGCTTGGGGTCCTGGGTTCGATCCCAGCCCCCGCCAAGTGAACTTTGTGGTGGACAAACACCGTATGCGTGGGTTTTCTCGGGGTTCTCCCGTTTCCTCTCACTTTCTTCATTCCACCATTTCATTCATCACTCATCATCACCGTCTCCTTTAGTCTAACCGGCATAATCGTGGGACGTAAAACTTAAAGATTTCATTTCATATTTACATGTCCCGTTAAACGCCCCCCTCAGACCCGCTGGTTCGAATTTAAAAGAAAAACGCTTCGTCTTGGGCTGGGGCCTAAACCAAGGTACCAGTGACCAAAATTTGGTAACTCTCAGCCCAGACCCCAGGCCGGTCCCATAAACTCACCCCCTGAGCCCCTCGGGTTCGAAATTTAATAAAGAAAACGCTTCGTCTTGATCTGGGGCCTGGACCAAAGTACCCCTGACCAAAATTTGGCAACTCTCGGTCCACTCGTCTGGTCCTCAGGCCGCACACAGACAGACAGGCAAACACACAAACAAACTCATTATTTTATTTATATTAGATTAGATTAGAAGATAAGATATTAGATGTAAGGATCAGTACACCCACACGTATCATAAGCCACATGTTTTTATTAGAAGCATACTATAACATATGTTTTCATAATTTGTAAATAAATAGTTGCAGACGACAGAACTACACTTTCAAAAAGAGAAGAAGAGGACACGGAAAATCACGAAGAACTCCGACAACCCCCTCCACAGGGCCTCCTTCCAAAAGATGGCTATAAAAGAGGACGTTGGAACCATCAATGTCTTGTATTCATCATTAACCTACAACATGTACTCCCGAGACTGCTATGGACTACGAAGACACCTATCCCGTTTGAGGCTGCTTGAGGCTAAGAGAACGTCCTATCTAACAGACGCAGCATCGTATCCCGAAGGAAGTTATTCTTACTCTACAATTAAAACATTTATTTAGAGTGCTATAGACTTAGAGAAAAGCTTATAGAAACTTTATACTATATTTATAACTAAATTTTTATAATAAAAAGTAGAAGGACTATAAAAAACTAGCGTGTACGTTATTGACTATCTACAGAATATTAAATATAATTGCCAGTTAACATAAAATATGAATACACTTTTGGCGCACCCCTCTGATACAGGAGTTAAATTCGTATCCTGATAAAAAATATTTAATTTGTTCACTGGTACTGTCTTATTATACATATTTTCAGGCTTTACTTTCCATGCTGTAATTACTTTATTATTTTATATTAGTGTTTACTTAAAAGTTTAAATATGAAATTATGTATCAGTTTACTTCCCTCTCTCTCTCTCTCTCTCTCTCTCTTGAATTAACACAATACTTGTGGCATTAGGAAGAGGAAGCTTCTATGATAACCATATTCAATTAGGAAACTATAATACTGAATCATGGTGAATCTCCTGGGAGAAGACAATAAACGTTCTGTGCTAAGCTTATTATCCGGAAACCATCTGAAGCTATGTGATATCAGGGCAATACCTCCCCCTTCTCCATATCCATAAATGCAAACATAATTGTCAATTGATTCATTAACTCCATTTGTCAACTAAATGTGATTATTTACTAAATAAATTTACACTAGATTAAAAAAGAAGTCTATGACAATATAGGTGAATTACATAATATGAAGGAAAATAAGTGATTGGTAACTGTATCTTTTTATTGTGAAGATGTTGATGGTCATTTTATTAAATAAGTGTTCTGAATATCATTTTCTTAAGCTTATAGGTCAAAAGCAGTTTTCTCCCCACCACACTGGCGCTTTCACACGTAGTTTGATAAACATGAATGTTGGTATTTTTCACCATCAACCCTTTACGTGCAGGTATAGAATGAGTTATTATTATTATTATTATTATTATTATTATTATTATTATTATTATTATTATTATTATTATTATTATTATTATTATTATTATTATTAAGTATTGTTCCTTTTGCAGGTTCTGGGACTAATGAGTTTTGGGGGGGAGGTTGAAAGTGTTTATTCCACGTTTCGAGATTTTCAGATTTCTCTTTTAACTCTTAATATTTTCTTCTTATTTTTCAAATTATCGTCTTACTACTCCTAGCTTTCCTCCCATCTTTCTTTTTATGACTGTATGAAGATGTGTCCAATCCAAATAGCCTTCCTGCGTAAAATGTTGGCTAAAAGCCTTCTCTTCTCTCCTATCCGTTTTAAAACATCTTCGTTTGTTACTCTCTCTGTCCATTTTCACTTCTCCATCTTTCTCCAGTACCACATTTTGAAGCTCTCTAAATATTTCTTCTCTAACTTCCGTAATGTCCAAGTGTCTAAAACATACACTTCAACACTGAATATATAGCACTTGATCAACTTCCCCCTTAGTCCAATATTAAGCCTGCTTGTTTAGAGTGATCATTTCTTGTTGAATGGTTCTCTTGCTATGGCAATTCTTGACCAGATCTTTTTGGTATAGTCAGCGTTTCTCGTCAAAATATTTCCCAGATACTTGAAATGATCAACCTTTTCAAGTTGTCTTTGTTTTACTATGACCAGTAAAGGCGCGTTTCCACGGGATATTCTCATAACTATCTTTTTTTTATGTTGATTTTGATTTCCACATAGTTTCCCAGTGTCAACTATTTTGTCAATTATCTCCTGTAGTCCTTTGGGGTTCTAACTAACCGTATAATCTGCATACATGATCTTGTTAATACTTTGTAATTCAATCTTGAAATCTCCAATTCCCATTAATGCTTCCTTCATTAAAACATTCACTGTAAGTATTGAATAATTAGGGTGACATACTACATCCTTGTCTGACTCCTCTTCCAATTTTCACACTATTGGTTTCTCCTTCATCCAAGTGCAACTTCACTCGTTGTCTTATGTACACTCATGTCCAAAATGATTGACGCATATCTATAACTGTCTTCTTGTAAGAATATAATTTGATAATGATTTTGCAGGGTACTTTTAATACTGATACTATGTGTGTAATCAAGAAATGTATTTTAGTGATAAATTTCATAGAAAAAGAATTATAAATAAAACAAAAATTAGAATGAGTAAAACAAAATGTTGCTAAATGGACAAGAAAATTTAATTGTTGTTTTATTGTTCTTATTTACTGCACTTTTGAAATGAAATTTGCCACTTACATGTCTTTGCCAGTTATACACATACTAACATTACAAGAAATACCGGGCGATTTCGTTATCAAATTATATTCCTACAACAGCATATTTATAGACATGCGACAATAATTTTGGACATAAGTGTAAGTTTAGTTTGCGATTGAGTTGCTGGTCTCTCCAGTTGACCCCGATTTCTTTAAGTATTTTCAGAATTTTTGTTCAATTGACCCGATTGAAAGCTTTTTGCCACTTGATGAAGCACAAACACATATCATCGTTTACGTCAAGAACTCGTTGTGATGTAATTCGCATCAACCCATTAGCATCTCTTATGCCTTTTCGTTTCTAGAATCCGAATAAGTCTTCCTTCAACATCTTTTCTATCTTACTTTCAGCCGCCTATTCAGTATGCCCGAAATGATCTTTCCTGTGTGTGAAATAATAAAAGCTAATTGTTCTGTAATTACCGCACTTCTTTGCTTGTTCTTTTTTCCTTTGGTAATGCAATCACTGTAACTCCTTTGACCATTTTCCTGTGTGTGAAATAATAAAAGCTAATTGTTCTGTAATCACCGCACTTCTTTCCTTGTTCTTTTTTCCTTTGGTAATGCAATCACTGTAACTCCTTTGGCCATTTTCCTGTGTGTGAAATAATAAAGGCTAATTGTTCTGTAATCACTGCACTTCTTTCCTTGTTCTTTTTTCCTTTGGTAATGCAATCCCTGTAACTCCTTTGACCATTTTCCTGTGTGTGAAATAATAAAAGCTAATTGTTCTGTAATCACTGCACTTCTTTGCTTGTTTTTTTTTTCCTTTGGTAATGCAATCACTGTAACTCCTTTGGCCATTTTCCTGTGTGTGAAATAATAAAAGCTAATTGTTCTGTAATCACTGCACTTCTTTGCTTGTTCTTTTTAACTTTGATAATGCAATCACTGTAACTCCTTTGGCCATTTTCCTGTGTGTGAAATAATAAAAGCTAATTGTTCTGTAATCACCGCACTTTTTTGCTTATTCTTTTTTCCTTTGGTAATGCAATCACTGTAACTCCTTTGGCCATTTTCCTGTGTGTGAAATAATAAAAACTAATTGTTCTGTAATCACTGCACTTCTTTGCTTGTTCTTTTTTCCTTTGGTAATGCAATCACTGTAACTCCTTTGGCCATTTTCCTGTGTGTGAAATAATAAAAGCTAATTGTTCTGTAATCACTGCACTTCTTTGCTTGTTATTTTTACCTTTGGTAATGCAATCACTGTAACTCCTTTGGCCATTTTTCTGTGTGTGAAATAATAAAAGCTAATTGTTCTGTAATCACCGCACTTCTTTGCTTGTTCTTTTTTCCTTTGGTAATGCAATCACTGTAACTCCTTTGGCCATTTTCCTGTGTGTGAAATAATAAAAGCTAATTGTTCTGTAATCACTGCACTTCTTTGATTGTTCTTTTTCCTTTGGTAATGCAATCACTGTAACTCCTTTGGCCATTTTCCACTCATGTAGATTTTTTTAAAATCACAATTATCTGTATTAATAAAATAGGAACACATTTTGTAAAATAATGGTTATACTATATCGAACAGTTGTTTTCTTTGTTACCCAAGCTGTGGAATGATATTGGAATTGCAAGCGTTAACAGGTTTGAGAATGGAATGGATAGTTCTTGTAGTCATACAATAATTTCAAATTAAAATGAAATCGTACAATGTGTATAGCAAAAGTATGAGAACGCTAACATGATAACGGGGACCTTGAAATAATATGAAAAACAAAACAACTATGAAAGTTTTCATAGAAAATTTACCTTGCAAATAAAGTCCTAAGAAAAATAATCGGCTGATAAACAATGAAGATAATGCCTATTGGCTATCAGTGTCACTATCATTGACCGAGATTATAAGCGTTCTATTAACATGAACAAGTTGGAATTTCAGCTAAATACCAGTGAAAATTTTTAAAAAATCGAAATTATATGGAAATAAAAATATATTACTAAGAACACGTAAAAGATATATTTTTTTCCGAGTTGAACTGAATATATGAGCTTTGATCCAGAAGAATTAAATTATAAGAAAATACAAAAATCAACATTGTACAGGGTGGTCCATAAGCCTTATTACAGTGAATTATTTTGGAAGCAAACATGATTAAAGCAAATCTGACTAGCGAAGGGCGGACTTGGGTAAATAAGCTAGCGATTGATGCATGCGTGGTGAATGGCGGCCATCTTGATGTCCGCCATCTTGGATCCAGGTTATTTTTTATTTCAAATAGGAAGGTAGGCATGTGAGGAAGGTAGGCTCAGACTTATGGACTTACTAAGAATTATGGACCACCCTGTACACTATAGAACAAAAAATACTTTGGTTGCCTATTACCCCTAATATACAAATTAAAGGAAAAAAACATTACATAGCAACACATAATAATAGAAAACATATGTGAATGACCTTGCTGAAGGGAATTTACATTGTGTTCTTCTGTCCAAAAAGCAATAATAATAATAATAATAATAATAATAATAATAATAATAATAATAATAATAATAATAATAATAATAATAATAATAATAACAACAACTTCTTGATGGATCAGTATCAATATTGGTTAGGATATAGAGGCTCAAGAATTAGGAATTGAATTTGTTGATGGAGGCTTTTCATCCATCGGGAGTGATAGAAATAAACCATTTCCGATTTTAACTTTGATAACTATAGTTCATAAACGATAGTACGGGGTAGTTGTAAAGTCATTTGTAACAATGAATATTATAGAAAGTAAACAACTTGTCACAGTTTTATTTACATTATTAGGGTGTACCCAGGGACGTACGCAGGGGGTGGGTCGTAGGGATTCGGACTCCCCGAAATTTCGACAATTGTATAAATATGGCCTAGTTTTAGGGGCAATTTGAGGGATTTTAATATAAAATACTCTTATATTGAGTTTGGACTCACCCTGAAATAAATTCCTGCGTACGCTACTGGATGTACCACTTGGTTATTAAGTTACATTTCAACGTATGTACCCGAATTTTCAACACACTTCTGGAATCTTTTAGGATCAGAATCCACGGTTCTTCTTGACTTGTAGACTTTGAAAGGCTACCGTACGTTCAAACATGTCCTGAACAACATGCATATTGTCTTCCGATTTTGGATGTTGAGGGCCGTTCAAATCGTTTTTCATCTAACATACTACCCGTTGTCATTAATTTCTTATGACAGTTTATTTTTTATTGTTTTAGGGTTGAGCGTTGCATTCCTACCTCTTTGTTGCCTCGATCATCTCTGCTCTTGCACCATCGACTTCCAAACTTTATACCTGGCGGCAATCTTAACTCTGTCTTCTCTGCTGTATAGTCTATACCAGATATTTTGCGGTTTACACTGGATCAACTTCTGAAATCGTAAATGCTAAACCTCACATTAGTAAACAGTATTACAAGCCAGCTAGAGCTGATGCTAGTTTCTAGGATAATCTGAATTTAAAATAGGTATTGAATTTGGAACTACCCTGCTGATAACAAGACGTGGTTTCCTCCAATAGATTAAGCGTTCAAACAATACATATTTTCTTAATTCTTAATTCTCTACTAAAACCGGAAGTGGTAGAAATCCATCGCAACTTCCGCTTTCAATATTCATCTTCATAGAAGAAAAGTGATAAGAGATAGCAAGAAGCAGTTTTCTGTAATCGCTTTTGGGTACTAAGAATATGTACCATTTTCTTTCTTCCTTCTTTATTCAAATCGGAAGTAGCAGAGACCAATCACTTATGATTTTAATGTTGATCCCTATAGAGTACCCGGCATCTTCACTTTAAGCCCGGCTAATAAAGCAGAAAGCGGTAAAATCTACTATCAGTCTCAGCTTTGATAGAAATTAAGAAACTATCACTCTCTACAACAGAGATGAAGTGAGTCAGTGCGTCGTGGGTCAAGAGGGTCAAGATATGAGAATGGATCAGTAGGTTTGGGGTCAACAGGACATGACACACTGTGACCCACCAACTATCGTGACCCACTCTGACCAACTGACCCATTCTGCTCAGCGCATTGTAGACAGCATCGGACTACTGATGAATTTGTCTACGTTTTACTTTCAAGGCCATTTTTTTCTTCCTTTACCATTTTTTATTTACTTACTTTTGAGATGAGTATATCTAAGGGAAAAAGAATTTCAGGCAGTTTTGTTATTTTTTGTTAAGGTAATTGCAGGGTCTTAATTAGTGGGGGGAAACTGCCCCCAGGGAAGCTCCCCGCCGTTCGAAGGGATCCCACTTTAAGACAAAATTTTCTTATTACATAGATGATACGAACATGAAATTACAACTGAAGCATCAAACAGGCTTACTACATTACATAAAACAGCACACAAAAGGTAAATAAAACAAAAATGAGTCATGGGCCCATTTCAGTAAAAAATGTCTACTATTAGGGGCCCTAGAGATAATATTTACTTGTATGGCTTTGAGAATTCTCAAAATCGTTCCCTTAATTAATTTGTCATGTATGGAACAGGCCTAGGGGCATAACTAATGGCCCCGCAGTCCTTGCCGTGCGGGAGGGTCCACAGGCTCCGGAGGCCCATAAAGAGTAAGAGAAAGATGGAAAGAGGGTGCCCAAGAATTAGAGAAACAACTTTTCTAGGGGCCCAAATACACGTATTCATGCTTTCCCTCGCAGAAAAAAAAATCTAAGTTACGGCCCTGGGTAATTGTAATAATAGCAATAGGACTTACTACTTGGCTTTCGAGACAGTTGAATTTTACATCGTTTTTTCCGTCTTTCCTTTAGATTGGCCTACTTAATCTTGACTTGAAACGTTACAAATTCCGTCCTATTTTCCAATGAAAAGTATCTTTAGTTCAACCAGGAAATAACAATATATGCTAATTAAATTGAAATTCATCGTAATATGGTCCATGACAACCACTTCACCATTTTATATCGTAAAGGTCAGATCCTGGTATTGTAACAGAGTGGTGCTAGAGCGATTGAGTGTAAGAATTCGAATTTCGATTAGGGGCCGCGGTGGCTCAGTGGTAGAGGGTTCACCTCTGGTGCTTGAGGTCCCTGGTTCGCTCCCAGCCCCCGCCAAGTGAACTTTGTGGTGGACAAACACCGTGTGCGTGGGTTTTCTCGGGGTTCTCCCGTTTCCTCCCACTTTCTTCATTTCACTATTTCATTCATTACTCATCATCACCGTCTCCTTTAGCCTAACCGGCATAACTGTGGGACGTAAAACTCAAAGATTTCATTTCATTTTTTTCAAATTTCGATTAGCGATAATTTCATAGCCCTGTTACAAGTGTGAACTAATTAGTCAGTATAGAGGAGGGCGTGAATCGTGAGTCAGATTTGATTACGATGGGTTTTGGTGAGTGGTGAGTAAGAGTGGGTCATGGTGGGTTATGGATCAGAGTGGGTCACGGAGGGTCGTGGGCCAGTGGGTCATGGGTCAAGTTTTCATTGACTCACGCCATCTCTGCTATTCAAAACCAAACTCTTTCTCGTGGTATACACGTAACATTACTACTTGCTAGGTTTACATGTTTTCGGTTTTCTCGAAAACTACTCATGACGATTTACGCATACAAGTAGTATTTTTATTAAATCAATGCTTGCTAGCGTCAATTATGTATCTTACTTATGAAAATTTTCCGCTCGTTATTTGGTTAATGATATTACAAAGTTAATATCATTGACTTTGTTCTTTATTGACACCTTTACAACACTTAAAGTCCATTTAGCCAAGACTACATAATTTTGAACCCTTTACGAGATGGAAATTTCTATTACGGTTACACAAACCTTGATCAATTTGATAGCCTGTCATTTGTGGTTCCTCTCTTTCTCTCTCTAGCAACAACCAGGAGGAAAACAAACATTTCTTAGAAGTCAATTTTCGCGGTAAAACACAACGGAGTTTTGTAGTTAGTGGCATCCACAGCAAGGAAGCGCGGGAGAACAGGGAATCCTGAAAGAAAGGAGCTGGCTTTCCGCGGTTACAAGGTGACATGCTCTGTAATGACACAAGAAATTTCACCCGTACATTGGAGAGAATTATTTTGATCTGGCTACGTTGTGGTTCTAACATCAACAACTTTTAATTGGTGGCTTTGTTTTTGTCAATCAATAAAAGAAAAAAGCTTTAAATTTCTAATGTTAAGAAATACGTGATAAATAATGTAAGACCGTGTATATTTATATATAACTAAGGCTACTGGTTATATCAATATTCATTTTACACACTGTATCAAGATATTACCTTTTACTGTAGTACCAAACAAACTAAACAAGTACACTCTTTAAAAATCGTACATATAGCCTTCACGAGATGAATCCTTTCTTATGCATTATTTATATTTCGTTACTATCACAACTAACTCACATCGTCGAATCACTATAATAACAAAATATAATAGCATAACAACCAGAAAAGAAATTACATCTATATCTCTTTTCCAAGGATGTTATAAAATAGAGGATCTGCCGATATGTATCTTTATCCTATTAAATTAATGAAGCCAAAAAACAACCGAGCATCGGCAAGTCTGATTGGCTACTCTCGTTTTCGCCATCGTCTGATTGGCTACTTTTGTTTCCGCCATGATTGTTGGCTCAAAATATTGCAATCTTATTGGGTGAAGTGGACAGAGTAGCGGTGGTGAAACTCTATGACGTATGGCTTCAAGATTTTGTTGTAAGGGCAGATCCTCTATTTTATAAGATCCTTGCTCTTTTCATATTCTTCTTCCTTTTTTGAATAGCTTGTGCATATTTTAAAAGTACATTTTGCCCGCAAATAGAAATAAAGATATAATAAAGATGTTGAAATACAAGTATCGTTGTAATAGTACATTAATAGATTTGTGAATGAAAGCTGAATATATCTTTTAAAGAATTATGCAACAGTGACGGCGCTAGATATAGAAATAATATTGGTTAATATTTAAATTTTATCGCTACAGTTAAGAGAAGAAGAAAGCTGTGTGCAAAAATATTAATGTATTAGATAAACTTTATATCCCTAATATGTATTGATGAAATTAAAAGTTTTACCAATGTGACTTCCCTCAAGATACGCCACTGTTACACATGTACTGTAAAACTACGTTATTTCATAGTATTTTCAGAAATTCGAGACTCTTATTCTGTAAGGAAACCGAAAATAATTTTTAACCGACGAACCACAACATATACAGTCAAAATTTCAATATATCTGTTTCTGAAATTAAAACTAGTTCAAATTATAGAAACTTTGAATAAATATAAAAAAAAATAAAAATCTACAGGAAGTATCCCATGGGTTTTGACGTTGCGAGTAAGCCAATGAGTGCAAAAATTTTATTTTTTAAAAAAGCTTACATGACACTATGTCGTAAATGGATTCAGATTAACCTCTTAAGTGGGTGAACCGCGTTTAAGCGTCACGGAGAATCTAATCTTTGTTGGGGCAATCGCTTTTTGGCGTCGCAGAAAGATCTTATCTTTTTCTAGCTGTTTATGTCGCGTGTGAGCGTTGCATTTTGGGGAAACTTCTTGCCATGCATTGACCATATTCTCCTCTGAGTTTTCCTGCCATCTATTGAGTATATTTTCAGTGGGCAACTTGTTAATAATTTGTCAAGAAAAATGGCTGCCTCTACAAGTTCTGCTGCTGGTTCCTCTCTTATAAAACGAGTTCTTGATGATGATATTGCCCTCTCCTAGATGAATTATCAATCACTAGTGAAAGTTCAAGTGATTCCGAAGAATATAAGTCTACTAACAGTGAGAGTGTAATAGAATTCGACATCGATGTGCCAGATAGTTATGTGCAAGTACCAGCACAAGGTCTTCTAAACAAGGATCATATGGTATTCATGAATAACTATTACTCTTCGCCCAAGCTCTTCAATCTCTTAGTCCAACACAAAACAGATACAGTTGGAACTCATCGCGTAAACAGGCGCGACTTACCAAAAGACATAGCAAAGAAGAAGTTAGAAAAGGGTGAATTCTGCACATGGTTTTGCGGTAAATTGATGGCTCTGAAGTGGCGAGATAAGAAGGACGTATTCATGCTTTCGACAGTGCAAGACAATGATATTATCGTTGTGAAGAAACGAGGTAATGAGAAGTGCAAGCCTACGATAGTTGTCAATTATGTTAAAGGTTTGGGCGGGGTAGACATTGCTGATCAGTGTATTGTGACATACTCCATGGCACGGAAACGTCTGAAAAAGTACTACATGAAAATGTTTCGGCATTTGATCGACATTACGGTATTCAATTTGTATACCATTTTCAAGAAGAGTGGTAAAGACATGTCTCACCTGAACTTCAGATTGTGTCTTGTTAGTGCCCTCACAGAAAACTATGCAGGTAGTACTGTAGCCGGAAGAAAAGTTGGATGTCCAAACTCTGAAACTCCTCTTCGACTTACAGCCAGACATTTCATTGAATACAACACAGCAACAGACAAACAGTCACATTCCAGACTGCGTTGTGTAGTGTGCTCAAGCAGAACAGTGCGGAAATAAAACTGTGTATTGTTGCAAGGACTGTGATGTTCCTTTGTGTGCAATCCCGTGTTTCAAGATATATCACACGCAAAGCAAATACTGAAAATTGGCAAACTTACATGTTTGTGATGATGATGATGATGATGATGATGATGATTATGATGGTTATAACTGTGAAATATCTATTGGTTCATGTGGGTTGTATTAGAGTAGGTTATATTAAAATAATATAGAGTTAAAATTTAGTACTATTATTTGTTTCAAAGACTTTATAAAGCAATACTATAATGTATGACATGAGTAATAATAAATCGTAGAATCTAATTTTGTGCTCACAGATGGCAGCATTTTCATAGAATTTAGGAAAAATATCTGAGAAACAAAATAAGAGATACTTCCAAGTGAAATACTAGAAAATTCAGCTTTAAAAAATCCCCAACAGACTATTGGCCTCAGGTGACAAATTACTCTCTTAAGAGGTTAAATTTCGAAATTTTATATACACCATGACCTGGTAAATGTTAGTGATACATTCGAGTTTTATTACACTATTTTCATGGGAATGAGACATAGTGTAATACAGTATATAGTGGCTTTGTATGAATAGAAACACAGCGTGCTTTGGTCCAGCACAGAGTGTAAGAGGAGACCTCGCTTAGCATTTGGCGCACTCTTGTGCGCTTAAATTAATTGTTAGTGCCACGATTTTTTCTTCTCGATAAAAGAGCTGGGTAAATCCAACCGCTTCTGGCTCCAATACTAAATCTCCATAAAGCAGCAATGGTACAAGTTAACGACTTTTTTGGTGAGTTTAGCGTCCTAAGAATTGGTTCAATCCACGGATATTCGCAGGATTTTTCAAAGAGGGCAGAAAGACCGACAGATATAAGCGCGGTCGCACATACATAACTTGATACATGCGTGTTCATAATTTATCCATCTTAGTCTGGAGGAAAACCCCTACTTTTGGACCAAATCAAAAATTTCAGTATGTCTAATGTTTTTCAGCGGTTTTTAGCTCATTTGAGGGCGCTGAATCTGAATCTGCCGGGTGTACACATGTACACCTTGAGCATTTTGAGTAATTCAAGATGGCGGTCAATATGGCGGCTGTAAAAGTGATAGGAATATTTTTGTATATGTTATCAAGATGGGTATCAAATTATATGTTTTTTTGGGTTGCAGATTCCAATAATAAAGTCAAAAATGTTATGAAATTGATACAAATTGAGACATTCAATATGACGCCCAATATGGCGGCTGTAAAAGAAGTTTATGTTGTCATTTCTGAAACCTATTTTTGAAAAAAAATATTTACTGACATGAGTAATAATAAATCGTAGAATCTAATTTTGTGCTCACAGATGGCAGCATTTTCATAGAATTTAGGAAAAATATCTGAGAAACAAAATAAGAGATACTTCCAAGTGAAATACTAGAACGATTTATGAAAGGCGAACATTTCTGTCACAAGCCAGGTATCTGGAATGCTATATGGTCAGACATGCTCATTGAGAATAAATGTATGCGTTATGATCATGGACCAGGAGGAATAATCGGACTTACACTAAATCCATCAGAAGTGAAGCGATGGGCTTTCAGCCTTCACACCTGCACTCGTTTAGTAAATAACACTTATGTCATGAGAGATGCTGGACGAGATATGGAAATAACTAAGCATAAGGAATGAATGTCATCTCCAGTAAAAGGAGATGCTGCAGACTTAATTAAGTTAAAGGAAAAGCTGTCTCATTGTATAGATCCTCTGAAGACCGATGATCACCCAAAAACTATTGTGAATATTGTGATAGGGAAAATTTGTTCTCAAAACTTGAATGTTGATAATGTTGTTGAGATAGGTGAGAAGGCATTGTGTACTTACGAAGAAAAACTACCAACTGGTTTTCACGATACAATCTAAACAACGGTTCGTAATGTTTCCTGCGATGACGTCAAAAGAACAGCTAGTATTGGTGTCATTGACACAGGACTCTTGTACACGCGTGCAATGTGTCTTACATCTACAAAAGATATTGATGCTAAAGGAGTGATTTCATATGAGCTTTCCGCTGTCCTCACATCTTTGTTTGATGAATATGGGACTCCCAGGTTCTGCAAAAGTAAGTCAAAACTGAAACAAATATTACAGGTAGAGAAGTCTATGAGATCGTACAAGCACGAAGATGCTATCATACTTGATGGTTGTGCTGTTTTGTGGGTGATACTGGCCATCTAACGGAACTGTTCTTGACTTCATAAAATTGTATCGGTCACAAGTGCTTGAAAAATTTAACAAATGCAACGTGTACATGATATTTGACTAATATAAGGAGTACAGCACCAAAGGAGGAATAAGAAGCGTCAGAACAGGATCAACATGTAGCAGGTATCATAAATTGTCTTTCAACACGTCCTTGCCCTCCCAACAAGTTGTGCTGAATGTTATGAAGAATAAGGTACAACTAGTACAGCTGATCTGCAAGTATCTAATGACAGAAGGGTTGCCATCAGATTCCACCAAAAGCCTATTCATCACTGGACCAGAAGATGTTGCAACAGAAATAACTACTGATTGTATCAATGAACGTCCAGATATGAAAAACACTCACGAAGAGGCTGATGTCATAATTATCACCCAAGTACTGATGGTAGCCAATCAGCTGGACAGAAATTGTACAATAAATGTAATTAGTGATGACACGAATGTTCTTCTCCTCCTGATGCACCACTACCACACACAAAAACTTACTTGTAACATTTTTATAGAGGCAACTCAAAGTCATAGAGGAGTTATTGACATTGGATTGTCTGTGTCCAAACACCGTCATATTGTTTCAAACTTACTAGCACTTTGTTCTCTTTCTGGCTGCGATACAACTCCTACCCTTTACGACATTGGAAAGCAGAAGGCAATGAAACTACTACAAAGTGGGAAGGAGCATCAAAAGCTTGGAAATAAGACATCACTACTTGAAGATGTGATTCAGGAGGCAACTGAGTTTATAGCTTCTTGCTATGGTAGTAGGATAACTGGCCCTACAATGTCTGATGTCAGAAGAGATGTCTGGCTGAAGAAATTGTCAAAGAAGTCTGCCGTACATATCCCGAAATTGAAGAGCTTGCTACCAACTACGGAGGCATTCTTTGAAAATGTAAAAGAGCTCATTTCCAGGTTTGTATTTGGAAACAAGCAGATAAACCAGACCCACCAGACATGGATTCGACACATTTTGGGTGGTATCGTGATGAGTTGAACAAAACATTGGAACTAGTTACTGTACCAACGGGAACTGTGATGGCACCGAAAGACATATTGAAGATGGTGAGTTGCGGCTGTTCTTCTGAAAACTTGTGTAAAGGACGTTGTGGCTGTGTGGCAAATCATAATAGCTGCACTGACTTCTGCAATTGTGAAGCCTCTAAACGATGCCAGAATATCTTCACACGTCAAAATACTAGGAATCTAGAAGACGAAAACATGGATACTTCTTCTAACGAAGACTGACAAGTGACTGATCTGTGATATTTATTATTTTGTTGCGAAGTAACATAGAAACATCGGCATTTTGTATTGTAAATGTACATATTTCGCATTAATGTGACCAGCAACATAATTCTTGATTAAGAAAACGCACAGGAAAAAATATAAGAAGATCTTCAAATCTAAGCTTGTGTTGTTTGTTTTCTTTTGCACACAGAAAGGAATGGTTTTGTAAATAAATATAGAGAAGCCCAAAATGTGGTAAAAAATATCTGGAGCGCAAACAAGGTGAGTTGCGGTGACGGAGAAACCATCAACACCCAATCCAAAATTTCAGTGTATCAAATATTGTTCTAAGTATGTACCTAGTTGGAGGGTCGCGAATCTGAATATTCCATATTGAATATATTGATTTCTATCAATTTCATAAGGTTTTTGAAGTAACTATTGAAATCTGCAACCCAAAAAACATATAATTCGATACCCATGTCGATACAATACTTCAAAAATATTCTTGTCAATTTTACTGCCGCCATATTGGGTGCCATATTGAATACCTCGATGTGTATCAATTTCATAACATTTTTGACATTATTATTGGAATCTGCAACCCCAAAAAATATAATTTGAAACCCATCTTGATAAAATATACAAAAATATTCCTATCAATTTTACAGCCGGCATCTTGGCCGCCATCTTGAATTACTCGAAACGCTCAAGGTGTACATTTGTACACCCGACAAATTCAGATTCAGCACCCTCAAATTAAGTAAAAGCCACCGAAAAACATTAGACATACTGAAATTTTTAGTTTCGATGGATTTCCTCCAGACGATCTTCTATATAAATAAAAATAAAAGTAACTATGTATCTGACTTAATAACTCTTGAACCACACAACCAATCCCAATCAAATTTTCAACATAGATGAGGATGGTTTTCATCATTTCACTTTGACGGTGCAATTTAGGGGAAAATATATATATATATATATATATATATATATATATATATATATATATATATATATATATAAGATGAACAGTGACACTTCCGGTGCCGTTAATCCAAATTCAACCCCGCAACTAAAGAAAGGGGGATATATATATATATATATATAAAAGTGATCGAAAATAACGGAGATTAGTGCCGAATCCATATTTTTCGGGTCATTGAATGGAACAGTGATACTTCCGATGCCATTTAAATGAAATTCAATCCCGCAACTTGCGGAAGGGGGATGGGAATATATAAAAATGATCGAAAATGGCCGACATCAGAGCGCGTCAGTAATGGTAAAAAAAGTGACTGATTAACGTAACATTGCTAAAAGTTTTCATATTTTAGTCCAATGAAGTGGGTAACTGACGCTTGTATTACATATAAATCAACAGGTGTGTACACATATAACGTAACTTTATGCTGTAGAGTGCTTGTTACCAATCTAGTACGTTTTTAAGTTTTACTTAGAAGAATTGAGCCCCTTCAACAATCCGAGGGTGAGTAATTATCGTCCTTTGCCTAATCCTGCGGGTTGCTCAAGATTTTAGCCACTTCCTTCTCTTCTATTGAAATCGAGAATAGTACATCTCACACCTCATATTTCAATATAGAATGCCAATGGTTTAGAACTCCATCATAATTTTATCACTTGTTTCGGAAAGAAGTTGACACGTTTGCCCCGTTAAACACATTGTTGTCACCTAAAAATATTATGAGTACAAGTTTTAAGATCTAAAGAATTTAAAGACCTTAAACTATAGAAAAAAAATCTACTTATGTAATGAAGCAAAGAGGAAACAGTAACATTTCCTTGAATTATATAAATGTATCTCCGTCCTATACATTAAGAACTCTTTGAAACAAAATATATATATATTTATGAAAGGGCTTTCGCAACAGGTCACTACACATGTCAAAGGTATAAAACCGACACATATAAGGATGAATGCCTATTGAAGTCTCTTCATTCAGAAATGTTTTTCAGTAAAAGACCGACTTAGTAGATACTGAATTCTTTCTTTTTTACACGTGCATTACATGTGAAGACTGAAAGGAAAAAAAATCCTAGAAATAGGATACATTATATAACATGAAAACTTTCATATTTTCTCACGAGAACTAAGACATTTTTTATACTTTTTTTTTAGAAATGTTAAGGATTTTTTGTGAAGCGTCTAAAATCCTATGGAACTGTTGAGTATTTTATATTTTCAGTTATAAAAACCTTTGCTTGGTGTCTTTTATAGATAAAAATAATATTTCCCTTTCGCCTATCTGTATTAGTTTAACAAACCCTTCATCATCCATATAGGCACAAACAAAAGGAAGGACATATATGTTCGCTGGAGCTTCTATATCTTCTGATATCCTATTTTGTGTCCTACATGAGAAGACTTCTTGGTGTTTAAAAGATCCTATTTTTTTCTGCTACATCACTTTTTCAATATATATATATATATATATATATATATATATATATATATATATATATATATATATATATATATATATATATATATATATATATATATATATATATATATTTCCACTGATATTAGCTGCTATTAATGAAATAAGAATTTTTATTTGCAACATTGCCAACTACAATGCTAAAATATTACTACAGTGAAGATATGGTCTGCTTTTACTTTACTTCGTTTTCTCAGAACAACAATAGTTATTTTTACCTAACTGTGGTGAAGCTTAAACGAGAGTAGTCTTTTTCACCAAAGTGGTAGCTTTCATCGTAATAATAATGATTGCTTTTATCCAACCGCGGTGAAGCTAAAAAGAGAGTTTTTTTTTTTTAATCGACGGAGGTGGTGAAGCTAAAAGAGGAACAGTAATTTTCATCATAATAATGCTTGTCTATTGACTCACGTGAAGCTAAAAAGAAGAGTAGTATTTTTTTCAATGTAATAATGTTTCCCTTTACCCGACTGCAGTGAAACTAAATCTATAGTATATTTTTACCAGCAGCAATGAAGCTAAAAGCAGAGTAGTATTTAACACCTTAATATTGGTTATTTCTTACCTTGCTGCGGGAAACTAAACTGAGAGAAGTACTTTTACCGAAGACAGTAAAACTAAGCAAAGAGTAATACTTTTAACTGTAATAATAGCTGTATCTACCCGACTATATTGAAGCTAAAAGAATAGTGATATTTTTTCACCGAAAGAATTATTTTATTTCGACTGCTGTAAAGCTCTAAGAATGGTAGTAATTTTCACAAAAGATAGTAAAACTAAAAGCAGGGTACTATTTTTCACGGTGATAATGGCTGTTTTTTCCCCGACTGCGGTGAAAGTAAAATTAGACAAAAGACAACAAACTGACTGGTCGTTTTTCACTTTTAAACATGTATGTAGCGTTCGGAAATAACCTTAAAAAGTATTTTACGAAACGGAAACATCAAAATAATAGCATGTCAACATGGATGCACAAATGCGTCATTTGGAAGTCATAGCCCGACTAAAATTGAAATGAGACAATAATAATAATAATAATAATAATAATAATAATAATAATAATAATAATAATAATAATAATAATAATAATAATAATAATAATAATAATAACTCGAGAGCGAAATGTCGTATGAACGTTGGATAAAAGAACATACTAATTGTTTTATATCAAGGTTGCATCCACGGCACCAGTGAATATGGAATGCATGCCAGTTTTAAGTTGTTCATCGTTTCTAGAAGACCTTACTAACTTCCTTCTATGCTTCAAGGTTCACCCTGCCGCCGCCTCTGTTTCACATTCGCTGACACACTAATGAAATCTAGGCTCAAATTAAACGTACTCTTTTAATTGATCTTCATTCTACTTTTGAAATCGAGCCATGACATTTCATTTTATCATTTCGACTAGCTTTCAGAGGACAACATTAAACTAACACACATCAAGAAAAGATGTTAAGACAACTCGATTTGTTTACCAATGTTAAGGTGTTATTTCAACGCCGACACTATCGCCTTCCTAAATAATCATAAACCTCTAATAATTGACAGTCAGAGTGTGCATTAGTTGTCACATTTGCTACGATATCATAAATATCTAATAACTGGCATTAAGAGCGTGTATTAATTGTCATTTTTGCTAGGGTATTATAAATATCTAATAACTGACAGTGACAGTGTGTATTAATTTTTTTTTTTTTTTTGCTGTATGCAAAGCTTTACACGGTATATTCGATATTAATACCAACAAACAAATAACGTATGGTATTTCTTGATGATGTTGACAACGTATGATGTGTCAGAAAATACATACGCAAAACAATTTTCGTTAGCACAGGAAATATCATATGCTGTTTAATTCTTGATATAAGTGTCGAATATACCGTGTAAAGCTTTGTATATAGAAAAATAAGTACTAGGACACACTCTCACTGTCAGTTATTAGATATGTATGATACTCAATTAAGGCAATGGTGAAAAAATAACTACTAAGACACTCTCATTGTCAGTTATTAGATATTTATGATACGATAGGGAGGCGCTGGTGTTGGTGTTGGTCACCATAGCATCGAATGCTTTGAATAGTAACTCAAGTCAAATCATGTAAACGCTTATACGGAATCTATACTCTCCACAGCCATTTATATCTTGGTAAATTCTTTTCCACGTTACTCACAATGGGTGTTGATTTCGTCACATCATTTTGTATAAAGATGTTTCATAGGGCATGGTATCCAGCCAACAATTGTTTTTGTCTTTCGATCAACATTTCTGGTCCAGTTGTTACTGCTCGTGCTTTTGGTACACGGAGTCCCACGTTCGATTTTTAGTGGAAAAGTTTTCAAGTTTGAATGCATTACGGCTGTTCGGTTTCCATCTTTAAGAATCTTCAACCCGGCCAAATTAAAATACCGCTAATTTTACAGTAATTATGTGATATCTTCAAATAGATAAAAGATAATCGAAATGTGGAACAAGAGCGCCCTAGACAATATTATTTTACACGAGAAACCGTTATCACGACTCACTTATCTGCTTTCGATTTCGAGCCATTTTGAAAATCGGCATTTATTTTCGCGTTTCTAAACAGCTGAAAAAGGAAAGCCACTAGGTGACTTGTGATAACGGTACCTCACGCAAAATAATATTTTCTAGGGCGCTCTTGTTTCACATTTCGATTATCTTTTATCTATTTGAAGATATCACATAATTACTGTAAAATTAGCGGTATTTTAATTTCGCCGGGATGAAGACTCTTAACTGTAGGTCTGCATATTATGTAACCTCAGCGCTGAAGAGGGACAGCCTTCCAACCAACCAACAATTGTTCGTTCAATATATCTAGCCCACCGCTATTTTAATACATTTAGTTTCATCTTTTCTTAGCATGCTTCTCTCGTGCCTAGTTGTGCAGTCTGCAAAACTGTGATAAATTTGAAGTAGTACCAGGTTTATGTGAATTATTAACACAACACGTATAACACAGAGCCATTGTGTTGAATTGATACAGACCTTTTTACTGTGTAGAACCTAAGGGACGAAAATTTCTTTCAGCTTTTTAGGAAGCTATACAAAAATTTGGTACATTAGAAGAAGTTTCTTCCATTAGCTTGCTGCTATAAAATTTTAATTTTTATTGATATGCTTTCCCTCAAGATTCACCACTGGACAACTAAATAATGATAATGGACGTACAAGTGTTGTCTTGTTCAGCACAATAATCATGGGTTCGAATCCTCTTAACTGAAGTAGTTCCCAATGTCATTAGAGTGATGAGTGAATATGGAATTTCTATGTCACCACGAGGAAGGAATACAATCTCTGTTCTAGTACAACAAAGAAAAGCGACATAGCATTGAAGTAGAGGACAACATGTCACGAGTAAAATTTTAAATATTTCTTTTAAAAAGAGCCTTCTTTCTTTTATCAAAAGATATTAACATATTTGAACCCAAATATATTTTACCAAATCCTGAGTTAATAGTATATCTATATAGCAAACTGTAAATCGACTTTTGTGGCATTCATAAAGAAACACGTGTCATAAGTCTTCCAATATTGCAGTATACAACATACCTGTATTTATTATAATACAACCAAAGCAGGCTAACATTTAAAGTACAGATCCTTCAGGCCCGTATCCAGGGGGTCTAGGGGGTCCGCCCCCCATAATTTTTGCGGGCCCCCTCTAAAATTTTCACGGTAGGCTTGCAAATGAACTATAATATAGTGATGAACTATAATATGGTTGGATCGGCCCCCCTAACTTCAGCCGTCCACCCCCTACATTTTTCGGCTGGCTACCGGCCTGAGCTCCTTGTCTTGGACTGTCTGGAGCCACCTTCCTGCCAGTTCTTAGACACCACGTATTGTCTTTATAGGGAAAAAGGTCAATTACTACTGTTTCTATCTCTTGTTGGTTGGTGAAGTATCGTGATTTCAAGAAATGATTTCATGAACCAACAAATAGTAATCCAAAGGAGGGGGGGGGTAAAATCAGTACTATATTCTGGGTGTGGTATCAATTCGATGCCATCAAGTTACTGCAGTGTTTGTTGCGTTTCTCGAGTCGTGTGTGTGTTTTGGTATTATTCTGTTGCAGCAGGGGGCGCTTGCGGTTTACCAATGCAGGATATTTTTGATATAGTGGAGTATACATGTTCGGAGTAAAAGTCAACATTGATGGCTCTACCAAAAAGAACAAACTAGAAATGAATTACCCCTGTGTAATTTCACAACACACAGAGCATGACTCTATTGTTTCAAACGGCTCTGTTTGACAACCGATTCTGGAAATTTGCCCTTGCTCAACCACAGTTTTTTCACCACCACATTCGGATGTAAGATAACACACATTTGTCGTCATATTTGACAATCCGCTTCGGGAAACGCACATAACTTCGATTTTGCGGCAGTTATAGTTACAAATCTATTCTCCCCTGTTCCTAATCTGAGGTCAAGTCATATAGTGCAATACGGTAACTTCTGACGGTTTTCCGAGTTCGTTAAGGTAACGCACTACAGTGGACTAGGACATGCCGACTTGATTTGACAATCTTCATGTGCTAGTGGATGGGTTTCCCTTATGGACGTGACGTATGACCTCAAAATCTGTTTTCCTGGGACGGTCGGATCTTGGCTGAACTTCGACATATTCTCAACATGAAATAAATTTCTGGAACCAAAAAGTTGCAGTGCTGTGATTTATGCATCTTCCCCTTTCACGTAAAAAAAAATGTTTTAGGTTGCTTTCACAGCTTTATGTCCGAGTTCAAGCTCATACAATAACAGTTCACATATACAGGCGTAAAACACTCATCGTCACTGCCACTTAAAACTGACTGAAAATACTAACGGAGTGTCAGCCTCCGTGTTAAATAGTTTGCTTGCTACACTACCTCTTGGATTAGTTTGACTTTGTACTTACGGCCGATTACGGCGTATACACGCGGCTGCTGTTTGGATTGCGGAAACATTGCAAGACCTATGACTAATCCTTGTACTATATATATATATATATATATATATATATATATATATATATATATATATCCCTCCTTTTGTCTACATATTTCGTGTGTCCTGCCAGCATATATGAAAAGAAATTTCTAGTTTAATGTCCCATAATTATGCTTTATAAACTAATTTTATGTCCCATAATTATGCTCTGTAAACTAAGGGAATGTTCCATAATCATGCTCGGTAAACTAATGAAATATCCCATAATTATACTCTGTAAATTAATGGAATGTTCCATGGTTATGCTCTGTAAACTAATGGAATATTCCATGATTATGCTCTGTAAAGTAATGGAATGTTCCATATGTCCCATAATTATGCTGTGTAAACTAATGGAATGTCCCATAATTATGCTCTGTAAACTAATGAAATTTTCCATAATTATGCTCTGTAAACTAATAGAATGTCCCATAATTGTTCTATAAACTAATGGAATGTCCCATAATTACACTGAGAAAAAAATTTAGGTGGCGTACTTCAAAAAGGTAGGCTACATGCGTAATTTCTGTAGTTTTTGGACTTAACGTACAGCAGACGTATAACTGAAAACGCATGTTTTATAATACTTTCTATATAAGTGTTCCATCTATACGTACTTTCCATATGAAACAATGTAGGCGGTCAGGGTCTCACATACAAATGGACGTATATAACATATAACTGACGAAGGTAACATAAGTATATGCATGTGATATATGGAAAACTGTTAGATGTCAGACATCTCGCAACGGCATGATGTAATATCTAAGGGCAGTGCCTATGTAGCATACGGATAACGTATGCTCCGTACTGATTTCTATAGTAAGTAAGAGGATACCTTATATTTGTACAATACACCGCTGTCCGGAGAACGGATTTTTCTCTATGTATGCTCTGTGAACTAATGGTATGTTCCATAATTATGCTCTGTAAACTAACGGAGCTAGGTGACAATGTAAGTGAAAGATTATGGAAAAGTTGGTCATATGAGAATGTGGGAGAAACCGGCAAAGCTTCGGCGAAACTCGCAGACACGATGTTGTTCACCATAAATTCATAAGGCCTAGGAACGAGACAGGGATTTTTGGCACCACAAGTGAGCACTCTACCAGTGAGCCACAGTAGTTCCGTCCTGTTTTTTATAAATATATCTGTGTTAGTTTTAATTTTTAATCAAAAAGCAACAAACATGACAACGAGGTCAAGATAGTTAGAAATAAAAAAGGTTTAATCTGGTAACTTTTAATGCTTTTCTTTCATCACCGAAATTGTCTTCCAACAAACATAACCCTCGCTATTAAGTTCTAGTTGATCTATTACTCCCTCTACCCACACCTCCATCAACCTCTCCCTGTAGTTATCTCATATAGTTGTATACTACCATCATCACTTCGGAAAACCCCTGGAATTCACTGTAGGTACCTTTCATTCTACGTCTTCACGTATTATAAGTTCCCTTGGAACTAATTCAATGTCTTTTGTCCTCAAAAATCAAAGTTTTATACACTCATCTGTTTCTTGTTTATCATCATCACTTCGCTATGTTTCCACTTGAATTTTGCTACCTCTTACCCTCACTCTCGTCTCTCTCTCTCTCTCTCTCTCCTTCTACGTAGAAATGTAGCTTTCTATTACAACAAGGTTCACCTTTTTTTTTAATGATGGAAACTCATCATTACAGGAGTTGGCAGCACTGAAAATGCGCTTCCATATCGTCTTTTGTTTTGGAGAAAATTAAAGCCAACTGTCTCTCTCTCTCCTTTTACTCTTCCTTTTTCTCATCTACTTCTTTTCTTGATTTTATTTCCCTCTTTCTCTCTCTCTCTCTCTCCTTTTTCTGTCTGTGTGTAACATCCTCCAATTTCTGGTAACGAGAGATGTTCTTATACAATAATACTATACCTAGAGTTTCAAAATTACGGATTAAATGTGAGAAGACAAACTTTTCTCAGAAATCGATAATTGCGACCCCTAAAATAAACTTTTTATTCCGAATTAGTCTTTTGTTCTATTTTTCCTATTTATTTCCCCTTCTCCCCCCAAAAAAGAAAAAATATAGAAAATTAAAAGAAGAAGAGAAAGAATAATGAAACATCTAAATTATTTGTTTCCATTCTGAGACACTTGTTTTTAAAAAAAAATCATTTATTCTCGAATTAATTCGGCAAAACTTAACATGAAAAGAAGTAATTTCTACCATTACGTATAAGATGCGTATTACATTTCGAACTTTCAACACTTTTATTTCATGTTATCGGATTTTACATTTTTAGTTGAATAAGTCGTAAAAAATAATAGATCTGTACATGTTTAGAATTCTATAGGAAAAGTTATCTTGTACAGTAAGGGACACTTCTGAATGGTACACTTTAGCCGTAAATTTCCATATTGGTGTACCATCCAGAAGTGTCGCTTACTGCTGTAAGTTTGATAGGGACATGATCGCTCCCCAAGGGATCAAGTACAGTCAACGTAAGCTTATTAAGAAGATTGGGTGAAGTTATTACAATATCTGGGGTTGTATTGGAGGATGGTCGTGTCGGTTTAGGGAGATTGTGAAAGAATCCTGTCGTGTGGGTCTGAATATAATGGAGAAAAGTGAGCTTTTGGTGATCGGAACGTCTGTGATATTTATTGTCGGCCATGATAATGTAACTGCGAAAGTGGTCTGAGATATATTGAAAAAAAACTTAGAGGAATAGTTTGGCCGGGTCGGATATAGATGGTGGCAACAGTGATGTAGCATTGTTTGAAATATAAAGTGGAGATGAGATGTTCAGGCAGCGTTCGGTCACCAGTAGTATGTAAGCGATGAGAAATAGATGGGGGGAAACCAATAGCCACACCGCCATTGGCACGGCGAACTGGGACGGCGTTATCATGGCGCAGAAGATGATAGGATAGAATTTTACAGAAGATTTTCGGCGTGAGAAACGTCTCATTAAGCAGAAAATAATGGATGTGTTCCTCAAGGAGCAGCTGTTCGAACAAAGGCTTATGTTTATGGAGGGAGAGAATGTTCAGAAATATAAAGTGAACGGCCATAGTGAAGAGAAATGAAGGTAGATGGTGAAAGAGATTACACTGCAGATTCATGAATAGTAGAACAAAAGTGTGCATAGTTGTTGGAATAGGTGCCAGTGAAATTAACATGCAGAATGGTTTTAGCGGCGAGTTGTACTTGTTGGAGAATGTGCTGATGGAGGAAAGGATGAATATTCTGTAAGGTGACTGTAAGAAATGAAAGAAATTGATCGATGGTAATCGGTTGGTGGGCCGAGCTGGGAGGCGGTGTGGTAGAATCTGTATTATGTATCCGGATGGGAACAGTGAGTTCATTTTTGAGTAAGTCTGCCGCGAGTTTAGCCTTACATTTGTAACTGTATGTGGGATGCTGATCTGGGAAGGTTGAACATTGAGGTGCATTCTGTAGATTAGTGCAAGACTTAGTCGAATGTGGGCCAGCACAATAACCGCATTTGAAAGGGTTCCTGCAATCGTTAGTATGGTGCGAATTATAGGCCTGGCAGCGCTCACAATGGACAGGAAGGGGGGAGGTGAGCGAGAAGTTTCCACTCTGTCTTTTTAAGAAAATGAATGCACCATTATTAAGGAGGTCGTCCACCGTCTCTTGACTATTAGTGAGAACACGGACCATGTAAGTTGATCCGGATGTGTTCTTAATGCGAATGCATTTAATGATTGAATGGCCATCAAGTTTTAGTTCGTCAGCGATCTCGGCATCTGTATATTGTGGATCGACTCCTCGGATGACGACAGACTTGCGAGGAGGTGGAGGCTGCTTTGTCTGATTCGACGTAAGCTTCTGAATGTTAGCAGAGGCGCCGAAGATCTCGAAAGAGTAGGTGTTGCGCAGTGTAGAGGCCATGTTTCGATCGGTCGAGCGAATAATAATGCCATTCTTCGTAGGTATAAGCTGTTTAACGTCTGAGCGTGGAACATACTTAAGCAGACGTAGGTAGATTTGCTTTAGATCGTGGTACTTCGAGTCGTAATTGTTAGTAGAAAAGAGTGAACAACTGGTTTAGATGGTGGTACTTTATCAGCGGTCTCGGTCTCCATGTTACTAGATGTTGCTGAGGACTCACTTAAAGTATGATGAGGTTCGGTTGGTGGTGTCATCTGGAGCGCAGCAGCGAAAGTAGGAACGGTTGTAGAGTGAGCCGTTGGACTACTCGGTTCTGACTCTTGGCGGGCTTTCTTTGCAGCCGTCAGAGATGGACCCTGAGCAACAACAGAAGGTAGACCAGTATGACCGGAGAGTTGTCCAGAAGCCATAGCGAAGGTTGTCTAGAAGGTTACAGGTTTGAAGAAGACAACCCATTTGGATAGTGGTCTAGGTGACCCAAAGGGGCTATCAACCTGCGTAGGTATCTGATGAGTTGGGCTAGATAAGTCTCTCAACAGATACACACAGGAATCAAGCTTCAGTGACCAGGATAGAGGATGGGATATAACAAAAATCGTCACTAAGCTCTAGTGGCGCTTCAGAGCAATGCTGAGCAGAGCTCTGGGATAGTGTATATTAATCTTTTTTTTGTCCGCTAGCAAAAGCTAGCTACTGCCCGAAGAGGGTTATGCCCTCTGTAGGGGAAGAGATTCAGAAATATTATGGCAGTCAGAACAAACATACAGATGGGATATGGGTGGTTAAAGAAAATACTTTATTGATAATCAATTTATAGGTCATTATGGCCTTTAACCATAATCATTGTTAAGGTGCAATAGGTACAAATAGAGGAGAAGCATCAAGTTTGGATGAAAGATGAAATGAAGTGCAGATCACATCACAACACAACAGGTTCGGTTAGTAAGACGAATGTGTGTTATCTTCTCGCCTAGGGGCGACGCTAGGCATTAATGAAGACAGGGGTGCCCTGTTAAAACGGTAGGTGTTACGTTATGATGGCCAGATATGAGGGAGATGAGCATCTGAAGAGTATGGTGCGTAGTATCGGCTGTCAGGATGGTCAGGAGAAATGGTGTAACGGTATAGAGTAAGCAGTAATGAAAGCGGAGGAATGAGAGTAGCAGAAGGGGAGAGCTTACGGGCGTGTTCTTCAAATGTTTGCTGAAGAAGTGGGTGGTTGGGTTGCAGACAGCGGGTAATATATTTTGTGCTAAGTGTTTCCAGATGGTATAAGATATGCGGAAATGTGAGGCGAGCATAGAGGTCCCGGGTTGGACTGGGCAGTTTAATGCGAAAAGCTATACGCAAGGCATGTCGCTCAAGAATGCGTAGTTTCTCATAATATGATGCAGGTGCAGATAACCAGGCTGTTAGACCGTAGACAAGTATAGGGCGCAGAAAAACTTTATAGGTATTCAGGATAGTAGTCGCAGAGAGTCCCCAGGTTGTTCCAGCAAGACTTTTCAAAAGATTAAGACGACCATACGCCTTTTTTTAAATATCTTGTAGATGTGCCGACCAGTTAAGGCGGTGATCGAAAGTAAGGCCAAGATATTACAACAAAATACTTTGGCTTGAGTAATATTTACCTGTACCTTGGGCAGAAAGTACTCATACATATGCACTATACTTAGTAGAATGTTCATTTCATATTAACAAAAGAAGAATGTTTTTAATATAGGTAAGTGATTATTATGGGATAGTTGTTGATATGGACATGTTTTATGGTTACCTAGTCAGTGAGTTTGTGTATTTAACAGTTTTAAGAAAAGGATATTTAAGTTATATCAAATAATAAACCAGTTTAACACTGTTTATAGACGTTGTCATCTTTTATTAAAAAGGTGAGATTAATGGTATTTAAATATCGAAGCTAATATTTTTATGCCAAAGAAATACTGCCACTTCAGATTTTTACCTCAACAAGACGAACCAGGTTTACGACTATCTTTTTGATAAGTCGATGTAAAAATTTTGGTGCCGAAACCCGGGACTTTGTAAATTCAGTTCCCGAAGAAGAAGAGTAAGGTTGAATTTACTTTTATATTACAGTTAATGAATACGAACTTAACCATATTGCGAAGTGGTAAAGTAATCATAAGAAAAATGGACAACGAAACAATGCAGCAGGAATCAAACACTAGTGACAGCGATGAGACTAGTATAACACCAGGATTGACATCGGAAGATATCTTGTTAGCTTTACAGCGACAATTAATGCAGTTGTCTACTGAGATAAATCAGAACATGGAACAGAAGTTCAATGAATCTAACAAGACCATAGAACAGAAGATGGAACACAAGTTTGACGAAGCTAACAAGCAATATGAAGAATTAAAGCAGACCATGGAACAGAAGTTCAACGAAGCTAACAAACAAAATGAAGAATTAAAGCAGACCATGGAACAGAAATTCAACGAATCTAACAAGACCATGGAACAGAAGATAGAACTGAAGTTTGACGAAGCTAACAAGCAATATGAAGAATTAAGTAGACGGATAGAACGGATAGAACAGAAATCAGATGAAACGAAACAAACAATTGTCCAAGTGGTGAACGACATATCCTCACAGTTCGAGGAAAAGTTAAAAAGGATATCCGATGAGTGTCAAGAAAAGCACAATCACCAAAATCAAGAAATTAGTGCTGTAAAAAAAGATTTAGAAGTAATAGAATCTTCCATTAAACAGCAAAAGATCCAGGTCAGCAACAACTCTAATAACATACGTGTAAATACACAGTTGTTAGCTACTATTCAAGAAGAGATTAGAACATTACAGACTAAAGACAACATTTACCGTAATAACCTGGGTAGTGATCGCTTTGAGTTGCCCCACTCACCAGAGATGAACTCGCCTTCGCCGGGGTCTGATGAGGATATTATACTAGAAGAAAGTTGTCCGAAGAGTACTGATGAGCGAAACATAGATGGTGTCACGACACAGCACGTCACGGATAGGAACTATCACTCAACAAGAGCAAGGAATGAGAAAAAGAAGGTAAAATTAAGTGTTAAGATGAGTGAAATTCGAGCTATGAGCAAATTCAGTGGTAAGTGTAATGAGAATGCTACTTCTTTCTTAGAGAAATTCCAAGACGAATGCAATATAATGTGTATCGATCGATCACAATATATGAAATTAATACCCCATGTATTACTCCCACCTTGTTCCTTATGGTTTAAAGCGATACGTGATCACATTAGTTCATATGAGGAATTCAAAGCGGCATTGATCGCAAATTATGAAAATGACTTTTTGCTGGCAAATAGAGATGCCACCCTTAGAAATCAACACTTCAATCCTCGATTGCACAAATCTGTTGTAGAGTTTGTTGTAAATGTCTACAACGAATTAAAGGTCGTTAATCCTTTGCAATCGGAATCGAGAATAATAGCATCGATTCGAAATTTGCTTCCATTTAAATTGCAACAGATCTTATTTTCCACACAGTGTATGAGTTTCAGCCATTTATTGATGCTTGTCCAATGCTACGAAACTCAATACCATGCCATGAATCCACAATCAGGAATAGGTAAAAATAAAAATAATTCAGATCATTTGGTGCCTGTTCGGAATTTAAATATTCGGAGTGTGAATAATACAGAACCTAACCTAAGCCGAGTATACTCTAGCAATCAAAATGCGCAAAATAGACAAGGTTATGTAGAGAATCCGCCTAACCTAATTAATCGTAGCAATTCATATGTTAGACCATATAGTCAAAATAGATTTAAAAATCGACGTAATGTATGGCGAAATTCCAGAAATACAGCGAACTACGCGGATAGACGTAATGGAAGGACAAGAGATGGCACTTCGCATCAAGATCCAGGCATTGAAGTAATTTCTGTACAGAACAATAATACGGGACATAACCACGATTGTGCTGTACAGTGTACCTTATTGGAACCATACACGAGTATGAATTTAAACTAATCGCGGCTGATGTGGTAGGGGTTAAACCCATGTCAGCTGTAGATTCTCATGAACATTTATCTAAAAATTTAAGCGATAATTCTTACGAACATTTATCTTCCAATTTACATGTTCATGCTAATTATGAAAATGATTTTTCACATGACGTCACGGTAAATAATTATTCTGAAATAGCAATTAATAGGTGTCAGTACCAATTTATACCGGTTGTAAATCGTTGTTGGTTTGAAGATGATACTGTTAATGATGGTTTTAATATTGAAGAAAATTTTGTATTTTTAAAGTCATATAGTACAGCTAAAATACCTATTAAAGTCAATGGGTTAAGTACCGAAGCTCTACTTGATACAGGAGCAAATGCCTCTCTATTATCGTATTCATTGTGGAAAGCAATTACTAGTAATTATTCGAATCCTAAGCTACAAAAGGCTGAGAATCTTATTATAGTTGATTTTACCGATAAACATAAAAAGAGAGTAGCAGGAATTACTCGTGTGACAATATCTATTCAAGATTTTGAAATATCAATCCCTATTCTGGTAATAAAGGATCTTAACGAGAAATTAATTATGGGCTTAGATTTATTATCCCAATTACGTGTCATGCTTGATTTTAAAAACCAAACGTTGACGATACCGGGTATACCGCAGGAAATCGTTCAGAAACTGCTTCCTAAATTAGATAATCTTGCTTGCCAATACAATGATATGTCTTCTGTAGTGAATAATGTTTTTATTAGTGCAAAAAGTGATAAATTAAATGATCAACGATTGGAAAAGACACAAAATTTGATGAATGTAAAGGATGATGTATTATTTTCTGAACATGTTAAATCACTCGAAAGCAGCCTTGATTTTGCTGATAATACCGTAATAGCCGACTTTAAGAACATCTTATATAAACATAGAAATGTCTTTTCAGAACGTCCTGGACGCTGCAAGGATTTTGTTTATTCTTTTAAAGTTAAAACTGATAAACCCATAGTAACCAAGCCCTATATAATTCCATATAGATACAGGGAGAATGTACGTCAGCAAATCGCAGATATGTTAAGAGATGGGATCATTAGGCCTTCAAGGAGCGTCCACCTTAATCCATTACATGTTGTTCCAAAGAAAAATGGTTCTCTACGTGTGGTATTACATTTGAGACGCACTAACAGTCACATTGATCTGGAACAAGTGAGGTATCCTCCAGTAGAAGAAATACTAGCTTCTTTACAAGGGAACACTGTATTCGGAAATCTAGATCTAGTGATGGCGTATAATCAGGTTGAGTTACATGAAGATTCAAAACCATATACAGCATTTAGTTTTGAAGGTCACTTGTACGAGTACAATCGTGTAGTCTTTGGGCTTATCAATGGTAGTGCAGCATTAGCATCCTGCTTGAACAAAGTTCTAGGTCAAGACTTACGTAGCAACGTGATAACGTATGCTGATGACATCTTAATCATGGGGAAAAATCCACATGATTACCTGAAGTACTTAGATATAGTTTTAGACAGATTGGAAAGTTTGGGCCTTACTATCAATCTACAGAAATCCAAATTTTTGCAGAATTCTATAGAATTTCTTGGGTACCAAATTGATGCCTCTGGTTTACAATTCAGTCAATCTAAAGTTCAAGCCATAGAAGATCTGCCTGCGCCAGTAAATGTGAAACAGACACGACAAATATTAGGACTCTTCAATTGGTTTCGCAAAGCCATCCCGCGATTCGCTGAGATAGCCCAGCCTTTATTTATGATCATAAAGAAAGGAGTACCATGGCAATGGGGTCCAATTCAAGAACACAGTTTTAATAAGTTGAAGGAGTGCGTAAAACGAAACATCCATTTGAACCACCCCAGATACAACGTTCCTTTCTATGTACAGTGTGACGGTTCTCAACTTGGAATCTCTGCAGTACTCTGGCAACCTAACCCAACTATTCAGGAACCAGCTGTTATACATTGCGCTAGCCGTACTCTAAAGAAAGCTGAAAAGGGATACACCACGACAGAAATTGAACTTTTGGCTATACGTTTTGCAATACAAAAATTCGCTCCATATCTTAGCGGATGTCATTTCATAGTACTTACCGACCATAATTCATTGCGATATCTTAATAGCGTACAAGGATATAACAACAGATTACTTCGCTGGTCGTTAGATCTTCAAGCTTATGATTTCGAAGTACAACACATTAAAGGGGTAGATAATGGGCCCGTAGATACCTTATCACGTCTGTTTCCTGGAGAAGAGCAACATATTTTGTCCATTAACGAATTTAAGATCTTACAGGATGAAATAGCTACCATTTCAATAGAAGATTTAAGAGAACATCAAATGAAGTATCATGAATATAAACAAATCATGGAACATTTATCTTCATGTGGCGAGGGATGTAGTTGTCCCAAACACTGGAATTCCAGATTTAAATTAAATAACGGAATTTTACTTATTAAGGATTTTAAATTCAAATCTAGGAACAAGATTTGCATTCCACCTACGTTAACAGCACGTATATTAAAGGCCTACCATAATGATTTCGGACATTTTGGGTATGTGAAGGTATGTGCCTTGGTTAATAAATCTTTTTACTGGAAGGGAATGAGAGCTCAGGTCAAAAATTATATCAATGACTGCAGTGAGTGTATGCAAATTAAGCATAATTATCAGGCTATACATAAACCAATGCTCTCAATAACACCAGAGAGACCACATTCATTTCTATCGATTGATTTATATGGACCGTTACCCAGAGCAGCTACTGGAGAAGTTTATTTGTTAACAGCTATGGATATCTTTTCACGATATGTGGTAGCCTATCCCTTGCGTAAAGCAACCTCCGCTGCTATCGTGAATAAAATTCTGAATGTATATATTCCACATTGTGGCCCTATCGAGCATATATTATGCGATAACGGTTCACAATTCAAAAGTGATGTGTTTCTCAAACCCATGAACAAGGGCCAACATTAAAATTCATTTTGTGACTCCGTACCACCCAAGTAGCTCCGTGGTAGAAAATGTACATCGCAATTTTGGTATGTTGTTTCGGCACTTTTGTAAGGATAAACATGCTGAATGGATTAAGCATGTCAACCAAATTACGTACCTTTTGAACCATTCTATATCAGACACTTTAGGTGTGTCTCCTGCTAATGTGCATAATGGCTCTGATTTGATTTTCCCTGTGGAACAACATTTTGATGTCAAATTAGAAGATTCGACAATTATGGATTCATCCAGTTTAGTGAATATGGTGAAGATCCGAAGACATAACAAGTTTTTGAAACGTAATTCGCAAGTAGAGTCTTTGCAAGAAGGAAAATATCGGATCAAGGCCAATGACTTAGTTTTTGTTAAGCAACATCCACAAAGTAATATGCTGTTAAAAAAGATTTATAAATTTTGTGACATTTTCTCAGGTCCTTATTTATGTTTTAAGGAAATAAATCCTAAAGTTTTCGAATTGTTGAACGCTAAAACGGGGATGTCAATTGGACTTCGCAATATAGATGAGTTAAAGGTTTGGAAACCTACTCCGTATACAAAGGAAAAATGGATGCATCTAGTGAAAGAGTTAGTAGCACCTGACATTCTTGCTCAAATAAATAAGAATGAAAAATAATAATAATAATGAAAAATGTATTTATATCATAACAAAAGGGTGTCTTTTGTTTCTGTAAAAATAGATTTATTTACTTACATTTGATTATTCAAACGTAGGTTATGTTTAATTTTTGATCTTTGTTCAATTATGTTTTCTTTGATTTTTATTCATCAACGATAAGTTTTCAATGACTTGAATTCTTTCTTATTAACGTGAAGGATTATAATGTAATTCATGATTAATCTAGCACAAAAATTGTTTTCATTATATTAATTTGTGTTAAAATTTTATTGTTAAAGATAAATATTGATGAAATGAAAGATTCGTTATGAATATATTTATATATATATGTATATGTGAAATGTAATGAATAGATATACAAGGTGCGATCAAAATATGATGGACATATGTTATGTAAGAACAATAATGTAAACGGACCAGCGGTTCTTGAAGATAAAAGCCAAGCCAACTCATGACTTTTATATTCAGTCCCTTTGTCGAGCGACATTTTTATACAACAAAATACTTTGGCTTGAGTAATATTTACCTGTACCTTGGGCAGAAAGTACTCATACATATGCACTATACTTAGTAGAATGTTCATTTCATATTAACAAAAGAAGAATGTTTTTAATATAGGTAAGTGATTATTATGGGATAGTTGTTGATATGGACATGTTTTATGGTTACCTAGTCAGTGAGTTTGTGTATTTAACAGTTTTAAGAAAAGGATATTTAAGTTATATCAAATAATAAACCAGTTTAACACTGTTTATAGACGTTGTCATCTTTTATTAAAAAGGTGAGATTAATGGTATTTAAATATCGAAGCTAATATTTTTATGCCAAAGAAATACTGCCACTTCAGATTTTTACCTCAACAAGACGAACCAGGTTTACGACTATCTTTTTGATAAGTCGTTGTAATATTTAACAGTACGAGAAGGCTTGAGTGGTACATCTTGAACAGTGAGATTTAAGAGCCTGGGGTTACGGTGTATACGGGAACGGCATGTTGGAGATTGGAATACAATAGCTTGAGTTTTGGTCGGATTTATTTTCAAGCGCCAGTGAGAGCACCAATCGACAAAAGTATTGATTGCTTCTTGTAAACCCAAATTGAGTTGGTGGATAGTGTTACCAGTGGCGAATAAAGCAGTGTCGTCTGCATATTGAAATAGCTGTTCTTTGGCTGGAACAGCAGGAAAGTCGGCAACATAGAGAATGTACAGTAATGGTGACAAAGCCGATCCTTGTGGAACCCCAGAATGAAGAAAAATTGGAAATGAGGAGCTGCAATTTATGTAGATGTAAGCCAGGCGACAGGTGAGAAAATTGAAAATGAAGCGAAGATATGGAAGAGGTAATCTGAGCTGTTTGAGTTTATATAGAAGAGCTGGATGCCAAACCTTGTCAAATGCCTTTTCTAAGTCAAACAGAACCAAGCAAGAGGGATGTCCTGTATTAAAATGATTGTAGATGGAATTTGTAAGGCGTAATAATTGGTCGTTGATGCTGAAGGAGGGTCTGAAACCAGCTTGTGCGAGAGGAAGACTGTTGTGAAGTGCTAGATAGCAATGAAGACGCTTGACAAGGATACGCTCCAAAATTTTGCAGAAAGTTGATGTTAGCTGAATAGGCCGGTAAGAGCTGACAGTGTGGGCCAGTTTGCCTGCTTTAAGAAACATAAGGGTTTTGGACGTTTTCCAGTCAGCTGGGATATAGCCGGTGCGAAGAATAAATGTATAGATGAGAGAGAGCAAATATAAGACAGTGTAGGGACTTTCTTGAACGTGCCTATATGTGATAGAGTCCATGCCTGGAGCAGTGTTGCGCCTATGAGAAACGACAGAAGTGATGTCAGAAATTTGAACCGGCTCAGTAAGAGGGTTGTTCTCAGGATGAGTGTGTTGGATATTTGGTTGTAAATGCGGATATTCAAGATTTAGTTTGTCGACGGGATGACGACGAGGAGGCAAATCAGGTGTGAGTTGTGTAAATATGCCTTGAAGATAATGTGCAAAAGCATTAGCCTTATCAGTATCGGTATGAAGAGGCGTATTGTTGTCTATGAGAGGGTAAGTTGTTCGTGTAGTTTGACCAGTGAGTTGCCGGAAACGCTTCCAATACTGCGTTGGATGAGAAAGGGAACCAAGATGGTTGCACTTTTTTATCCAGCATCGTAATTTGTAAGCTCCAAGGTAGTTATGAACGGTACGTTGTAGTTGTCGGTGATGATGCAAGGAGTCTAGGTTGCCAGTAGCAACGAAATCCCTATAAAACTGACGAGAACGTCTAATCAGCGGCAGATATTGAGGAGGCAAGGATGGCCGAAATATAGAAGCAGTAGATTTAGGAACATATTTGTCGGTAGCGTTTTGCATGACAGTAACCAGAGAGTCGAGAGAATGGTAAAGTTTGACTCAGTAGTAGGTGGCGATAGATCAGAAAGATGGTCCGTGAGATGCGATCTATATGCAGGCCAATTTGCTTTATCATAGCGATAGCGGTAAGTAGTTCGGTTATGTGTATCCTGAGAAGTATTGGCTGAGCGAGTTGTAATAAGTAGTTTGATGGGAGCATGATCGCTACCAATGAGATCAAGGACCTCAACACTGCTACGATGATATATGTTATTCGACACAATAACGATATCCGGGGTAGTCTGACTAGAAGGCCTAGTATGTTTTGGTAGGGGCAGAGTCACGCCAGTAGTATGGCTAGAGATGTAATTAAGGAACTGATCTCGCTGATTGGCTGGTCGGCTATGTAAATTCACGTCTGTCATGATTATGTAGGTGCGAAAGTTATTCGAGATGTATTGGAAGAAATTAAGAGGAATATCATGGCCAGGACGGATATACACAGTAGCAACGGACACGTAAAGTTCCTTATAGTATAAAGATGTGACAAGATGTTCAGGAAGATTTGGAAAAGCTGGTGAATGACTGCGGAATGGAATGAAAGGAGAAAATCCCGTTAGCTCGCCTAGCTGCTATCGTGCTATCCTGTCGTAGCAATTGAAATCGAGGTATGCGGCATGTCAGTTTGTGTGTGAGATGAGTCTCATTTAGGAGAAATGCATGGATCTTTTCTTCGAGCAGAAGCGCTTCAAAAAGCAGCTTGTGTTGTGGCAGAGAACGTATGTTCAAAAACAAGAAAGAGAGCGCCATAGTGCAATGAAGAAAGATAGGATGGCTTTCAAACTTCGGTTTCCAATACATTTGAATGATAATAGACATTATTACCAGAATATGTAGGACGGATGTTGGCGTGGAAAATTGCCTTGGCTGGATACTGAATTTGTTGAGCAATGTGGTTACGTAAGAACGGATGAATATTTTGTAAAGAGAGAGTGAGAAATGTTAAGAGCTGATGAACAGTTACAGGCTGTTGAAGTGCTGGATTTGTAGGTGGTTGGATTTGTTCAGGTATGCGCAGTGGCACTACTGTTTCTGGTTTTGATGGCTCAGGAGCTGGTTTGGATCGGCATTTGTAACTATATGTCGGATGTGAATTTTCTTGACATGTGGAACACGTCGGAGGTGATTTTAAATTTGTACAACTGCGTGTAGGGTGTGGACCTGAACAGTAGCCAAACTTAAATGGATTTTTGCACTGAGAAGTAGAGTGCTGACCATAAACCTGACAGCGCTCACAGAGAAGAGGTAATGGGGAAGAGGTGCGAGACGGTTCTACACGATGGCGCTGTTTGTAGATATAGGCACCGCGAGTAAGCAAGTCATCAATAGTCTGCTGTGAGTTAGTAAGGACGCGCACCATGTGTGTCGGACCATGGTCGCCTTTGATCCTGATACATTTGATGATAGTGTAGCCTTCTACCTTGAGTTCCTCAAGTACCTCATCATCAGTATAGCTCGGATCTACACCACGAATAACAACAGATAGAGTGGGCGATTTTCTCGGTGGTGGTGGCTGTTTGGTGCGTTGGTCACTCAGCTTGGTCATGGTAGATTTTACTCCGAAAATTTCGAAACTGAATTTATTCCGGATTGTACGGAGAAATTCCGGATCCGGTGTTTTGATTATCATCCCATTCCTGGTCTTTATGATCTGATTGATATTGGCACGAGGCATGTACTTAGTGATCTGAACAAAAAGAAGTTTCGTATTAAGGAATTTCGGATCAAAGTTTTGAAGTAAATAAGAATAAAGAGCTGGTCGACCCGGTGGAGGCAGATTAGGAAATTGGTTACTGTCGTGAATGTCAATATGCATTGAGGATTCGGAACTAGCGTCACTGATCTTATGCTGTCTTTTAGCAGGCGGAAGTTTTGTTGATGCCACTGGGGAACGGGAGCGAGCTGAAGAACCCTGGCTGGCAGAAATCCGCTCCAATGAATGACATCTTCGTCTTATCGATGTCCCGGAAGAGCAGGAGGGTTGCTGTATAACTGGTGGTAAACCAGAGTGTTGGCCACTCACTGGTTGAGATGCCATAAGGCACGCCTGAGCTCGTGATAGTCTCCGTCCTGTAGCGAGTTGAAGTGAAAGTGAAAATGATGATGAAGAAGAAGAAGAAATGATATATGAATGATGAAGCTAGGCTTCCAAAAATATTCTACACTTGTGTGCACGGTAAGGCAGTCTCCACTTGGGTGAAACCCTCAGTCTCTCTCACTCTCTTGCCCGTAACTAAGACTTGCCGTGCTTGCGTCCACAAACACGTAATAATCCTAGCCTAGACTTGACACTGCAAGCAATGCCTCCAGTGAGAAAGCTGGATACTACAGAAGATGTATATTAATCAAGAGACTGTCATAAATGAATAAACATCTACCAACTATATATATGGTGTTTAATAATATAATATTCTCTTCACTGTTATATCAACCTTCCTACAAATCAAAGTAAAGCGCTAACTTTATATTTATTTATTTTACAATAAATTTCGCTAAGGTAGTAAAAAGGTATCAAGGCTAGAAATTTCAATTTCGTCCGATAGGTATCAGCTACTGGAAAATGTCTGCTGTCATCTGGCGACACGATGTGTAACTTCTAGGATTCTACGATTATAAACCATTGTTTCAATACTAGACAAAAGAATATGGATAGCATAGTAGTTGACATCTATCGGACGAAATTGAAACTTCTAGGCGTGATCTGTTATACTATCTTTAGTGAAGTTTATTGTAAAATAAATAAAATAAAAGTTAATATGTAGCCAAGGGGGGTGTCCGGACCATCCTTCGAAACCAGAAATGAAAAAAAATAAAGAATGATGAAACAAAAATAAACGAGATAAAGAGGAATCAGCGCAAAAAATAAAAGGCTAAAGCAAGCGTTTGGTTCGTCTTTCTTATGAGGAGCTTTGTGTGAGGAAACGGATAGGATGTCAAGTTAAAAATGAATATTATTATAAGGGAGCACTCCGAATTCCATGCTAATCCTATAGATTACAAATGACGATCGATAAATCGATTCTATCAGATAGACTCTCAGGTAAAATGTAAGAAATGCCCAAAATCACTAACAATATGAGTATGTTAACATAGGTTCCAGTTACATTTGTTAAATGAGTGAAATAGCCTGGTCAATGAGCGGGATATCATGGAAAAGTCAGGGAATTTGCAATTTCTAGAAAAATTACGGAATTCATAGAATTTCTGCCACTAGTGAAAGAAATTTGAAGCTTTCGAATATATAGTGCCGTTCTGTAATAATGTGGGCATTTCTTAATCATAATTTTTCGTCATTGCTTCCCTGCAGTACCAAACATGTTATTTCAGAAACAGTTTTCTAGTGCTCCTTTAACTTTCCATTTGAAACAGATAGTAGTTGATGGAATAATAATTAAAAAAAAGTGTGGAAAGCATGTAATGTGCCGCTATTTATATAGCTATGCGACGCATTACAAAATATCCCTGAGGATGTTTTAAAGGGACACCGGTCCGTATCAGATGATTTAGAAATCACAAAATCTAAAGGAAATTAAAATTTTTTGAATCGTTTCTAAAAAAAAGGTACTATCTATAGTGAAAGAAATATCTTGTAAACTAGTTAATAATATGTATTATAGTAAAATGTGTCTTTAAAATAGTTGTGCCTCGGATCAAACATAAAAGCTGTACCAACTGTAGTTCGTATATGATATTAAATTGGTATGAGTAAAATTAAATTAGTACAATGTGTAGTTTTCATAAGGCAGAGTAACTGATAAGTAGGTGGATACAGGCCCGTATCCAGGGGGGCGCCCCCCCAAATGTTTGCTGGCTACCTAAAATTTTCACGGTAGGCTTGCAAATGAACTATAATATGGTGATGAACTATAATATTGTTGGAGCGCCCCCCCCCCTCTACAGTTTTGGGCTGGATACGGGCCTGGGTGGATAATGATGCCTATATGTAATGAGATGATTCTAGTGTTTTGTTACTAAATCAGCTCTTTACAGAATATAAAGGAATAAATATAATAATAATAATAATAATAATAATAATAATAATAATAATATAGAGATAAATATGGAAAATAAATATAATGATACGTGATAATTGGATGTTATTTAGGCTTGTGTATAGCCCGCTCCCCCCAGTTCTTTGTCACCGGAACTGGAAGTCACTACTACTACTACTACTACTACTACTACTACTACTACTACTACTACTACTACTTATACTAAAGCTTCCTTACCACAAGATTTACATCTTGAATCTTTGTAACATGCGATTCCGATTCATTATAAACTAATATGAATCGTTAGAATCACTATGATTCATTGAAAATCACTGGGGGAAGCGGGCTATACTCAATCCGTCATTTATACTGTGTAAAGCTAGAAAGTGGCTGTTAAAAGAATAACTGAATTGCTCCTCAATTAATATATAAATAATACACGTGTACATCATCCAGTTGACATTACAAGCAATTGTGGGCTGCCAGGTACATAGGGCCTATGATTTGGAAAGAGAAGGGGGCATAAGCATTCTTTACTGTGGGAGTCTCCATCCACACAACGAACCTAAAGTATGTAAAAACTAGGAAGATGTAACATCCTTCTTTTACACTGTGGTGAAAGAGTGGAGGTATTACAAGAAAGTTCTGTTAACATTTGATTCAATAGAGAAAGGAACGCAGATATTGTAAAATATTTTACAAGACATTATTGGATATGTACTTTTATAATAGTGGATATGTACTTTTTTATATAATAGTTGAGGTCATAATGAAAGGATATGTGTTATAGCTGAATGAACAGAAGAAGGAACGTAGATAGGCTGTTGTAAAACATTTTTCATTCTTTAACTCGAATTTTCTTCATAGTTTGTTATTAAAATACTTACTAAAATATCGTCATTTTATTGTCCTAACAACCCAATATCAGACACGTAGCCAGTAAAATAGTTTAGATTAATGAAGATCCTACTGTGAAAACCACAGTATTTTATGCAAATTCCCCAGATTACGAAATACTGGCTAAACTAACCAATATTTTCTACATTTTGACCGTAAAATAGTTTGGAATAATCGATCCCCTGGAATGATAACCACAGTATTTCATGTCACGGACCCCCATTTACGAAATCCTGGCCACGTGCCTGCAATGAAGTGAATATTACATTAATAAGCACTAAATCTAGTTGCTAAATGTTTATTTATTTATAATAGACTCTTGATTAATTTAATAACTCTAGCTATTTATTGCGAAAACTACGATTGAAAAATTCGCTTTCATTCAAGTTATCGTCTGCACAAACGAACAAACATGAGTCACCGTAACCCGTAAAGATCCTAACGGTTTACTCAGAAGGAACTCGGTCAATATAACAACTCTACCTATTTCTTGCGAAAAACACAATTCAAAAATTCACTTTCGTTCAAGAGTTGTCGTGTGCACTAATGGACAAATATAAGTCCCCGTTATCCCTTAAGATGATAATAGATTGGCTCCGTTAAGAAACTCATCAACTGCGATAATCACTCTAGCTATCTCTTACAAAAACTGAATTCGAAAATTCGCTTTCCCTCAAGAATTATCGAGAGTAATGATGGGAGTATGGACGTACTAACATTATAATATTGCAGTGTCCCGTCGTACTAAAATACAACACCATGTGCTTCAGCATAAGCACAAGCAAGGAACCGACAGATATCGTCTCCGATAAAATACGAAGAGGACACGAAGAAATACGAGCAGGACACAAAGAGTCACGAAGAAAACCTCTTCAACCCCTTCACAGTCTCCACCTACAGAGCTGGCTATAAAAGAGGATGCACCCGGCAGGAGCTACTCAATCAAAAAGTTCAATACACTGCAATAACCCGGATCCAGTCAGAGAGCGGCCCAACTCCACTTATAAGGTTATTCTCTACCAACGCAGAGCAAATAAATAGACTAATTACATACGGCCTACCCACCGGAACTAGGACATATAAAGTGGAGCAATCCAGAAGCCAACCCCGACCGTCCCCGTGTTGGAACTGCTACGCATATGGACATCGGAAGTTCCAATGTACTAGCAAGAGAGTATGCCACAGATGTGGTGGCACGCATACAGACGAATGTAGCCAGAAAGTAAATAGGAACTTCTGTGCAACTTGCAAAGTAAATGGTCACAGGACAGGAAGCAGTGAATGTCCTGAGAGACCAAAAACGTCAACTGAGATGTCCAGGTCCAGGCTTATCACAGAAGAACACCACACATATTCAGGCCCTTATGAGAGCCAAGAAAACAGCAGAGATCAGCAATCTAAGACAGAAGAGAGGCAGAAAGAACCCCACAACCCCCTAACAAATGAAGCAATAGACGAAGCCATAAACAGGACGACATAGCAAATACTAACATGGGTTACATCGATATTAACTATGACAACACCACCAGCAAGCAGAAAACTACTTACAGATGCAATAGCAATAGCAACAAAAAAGATCTTCAAGTTAACCATCAACATCATATCAACCACAACTGGGGAGGTATATGTAACCAAACCACAGATAGCTACCAGAAGCAAGCAATGCAGAGGGAGCGGCACTAAAAAGACACAACCCGAAGGACAGGAGAGGAGTTAAGCAGCTGCCACCACTGCAAACCGATGACGACCAGGCGAGGCCAAGGACCAAGTTGCATGCTTAAAAATAACACAAAGACCCACTAACCAAACTTGCCCACCAAACTACAGACAATTAACAAATTAGATTAATTCACACCCAGCTTTTAAGTTAGATTAAATACAGACAGTAAAATAATAATTTTACATGGGTTTTTCCCACCCCTTCTTAGTGTGGTTTACCATGTAAATAACTTGAGCATGTGCATGACCGATAAAGGGGGTTTCCTGGACTCCATGTGTTTCCCAGGTTTTTCCTCCTCCTACCCAAGCCAATGGTGAGGTGAAAAATCTTCACGCGCTTTCCTATCTTCTATTTTACTCTTCTTTCTTTCTCTAATACACACTGCCCGGTAAATGTCTCAGGATAAAAACCGCGGCGCGACACCACAGACGACATGCTGCTTTAGATCTCTAACTGCATGTAGGAGGTGCACGTAGATATAGGTTGGTGCATCACTCAAGGGGGCGAGCTTTCTTGCTAAGGGGCCCTCTTTATCTCTAATTTATTTCCGTATTTCCGTATTCCCAGAAGAGATCAGTCACCAACTGATCACATCCTATCTATCTCTCCAAGCTGCTCTGCGCGGGAGAGACTCCCTAATTTTACCTCTGCGCTTATACGTTCAAGAAGTTCCTTACCAATCTCCGTGCTGCACTGGGCAGGAGATATTATCCCACTTCTTCGCTGCTTTGGGCAATAGATTCCTTATCAATCTTCGCGCTGCACTGGGCAGGAGATACTAACCAACCTCTGCGCGCTTACGTGTAAGAAATTCCTTACAAATTTCCGGGCTGCTTTGGGCAGGAGATCCAACTTATGGAGAAATGATTAATAGAGAAACTACTTATTTGTACTCTGTGTACAAAACTATATAGAAAGTTTTATAATAAAATAGATAGAGAAAAACCCGTGTACCGATTTTCTACTTTACATTACAATATTATAGGTCCAACTTGCGTAATCAAGGTGCACGGCAGTGTGGAAGCCAAGTTCTCTGGCTGGAGCTCGCAAGGTATATATTACACGAAGCAATTCAGGCATTTTTGCGAACATTCATAACTTTGTTTTCCGTGAAGACAGTTTCACTGCATAAAAGTACAAATTGAACTTGTTTTCAATCCAGATATGAAAATGAAATTTCCGACTTTCGAATTTCCATACAACTTGGCGTCGTTTTTCAGAATACTTACACAGAAGCTTTCAATTCTGTCAAAGATAATATAAGGAATAGATTGAAATACGTACGATGGATTTCAAATTGAATTTGTAAATACCAAAGAAAAAATTCTGAACCTATGCCGAGTTTTATGAAAATTTGAAAGTTTGAAAATTAAATTTGCAACTTTAGTATTGAAAACAAGTTCTATACAGTAACGCCTGAAGAGGTTTTTGCCTAGTAAGTTCTTCTCAGCACTAAAGTTGCAAATTTTTCATTCCCATTTCTGAATTTCAGTACAACTTGGTACCGGTTCAGTCTTCTATTCTGTTTCTGATTTAACAACGTGACAAGAGACACGCAAGCTCAGTAGTAGAACGCTTACCTCTGATGTGTGTTGTCCCTAATTCGATCCCCGGCCAAGTAATTTTGTACTGGACAACATCGTGATCGTGGGTTTTCTCAGGATATTCCCTTTTTTCTCCCACTTTCCCGTTCCACCAATTATTCCATTATCATTCACTTGCCTTAATAATCGTCTCCCTTAGCCTAACGGGCATAATCGCGGGACATTAAACTCAGCGTGTTCATTTACATCAAAGTGATAAATATGCGAGAACATGTCTTTATTTTTTCACATTTATGTTTTTGATGGGATTCTATTAAAACAAGAAGAAATATAGAAATTAGAGATAAATGTGTTAAGCAACACATCGTAAAGTGAAACATCACCTTTATTTTATTTATTTATTTATTTTGGAATGAAGAGTTTCTGAGTGCATTCAGGACTGCACCAGACATCGAATTCGTAGTTTTTCCTGGAATTGTTTTTCTTTGTGTCTTTCATATTCGTTCAAGGTCCAAATATGATTGTTTTTCGCTTTTCTAGTTATTGTATAATAATTTCCCTAAGATTATCAACAGATTTTGTCCGTCCGTCCGAAAGATATAAAATATTAAGAACCATTTAATAGATAATCTTAATATTTGGGCAGAATCATAAGTTAGAAATTGAGTCCGTTGATGGAGATGATCCATATACCCAGGGGTGCCCACAGAGGGGGGCTATGACGCAAACTGCGTCATTGAAATATTTGGGGGGGGTTAAAATCTATATAAATATGTTTGAGGAGATGTAAAAATTAATCGAAAAGAATATTTTTTCATGGAAGAACACCTACGGATAGACAATTTGAGGGGTGCGTCATGGACATAAAGGGGGGTGGGCACCACTGCATATATCGGATCATTTTCGGTTTTAACGTACATCACTAAAGAGTAAAACGGTGATAGATAGCGAAAATCTGTTTTTTGCAATCGATTTATCATCCATTTTCATAGTTAAATCTCTACTAAAACCAGAAATGATAGAAAATCACTACAGCTTCCGGTTTCAATATTTATCTACATAGAGTAGAAATAATAAGAGATAACGAAAAGCGTTTTCTTCTAGAATAAACTAGCAGAATGTCCGTTCTTCGCACGGGTAGAAAACGTTTAATTTGGACATAAAGGACTCCAAAGCTGTCACCAATCAACTTAGCGACCCCAAAAACTATGAATTCGACACAATATATTCCGCGTCACCTGAATTGGCGTCAGCCAATAAACTACCAGTGTCGTTTCTAAACCATTAGGGAGTAATGTAATCAATCATAATTATCCAGAATTACGAACAAAATCAATTATGAATGGTTAGATTATGAATGATGGTTTAGTAACAACGAAGTGCGAACTCATTGGCTGATGCCACATGCCAATTCGGATGACGCAGACTGTAGTATCGGTCACTTCAATTATTTTTGCATGTCACCATCCCCCTTAGGAGTATTGATGTGGACTAAATTTGAATTTAAACGACATCGAAACTATCACTGTTTCCACTCAGCGACTCTGAAAACTATGTATTCAACACTAATATCAGTCATATATATATATATATATATATATATATATATATATATATATATATATATATATATATATATATATATATATATATATATACAGGGTGGCCAAAACGTAGATGGACACCCCTGCATTAATCAAGTATAACATTGTACCTTATAAGTTAATTTGTTTTGGCTGTTCCGAGCTTAAAAACACATTGAGAACAAATAATAAAGAAACTAAGTCTAACTCATGGATAACAATAAGAAATTATATAAAATTCAATGAGCTGATCAGTATGGTAATGTATACCTACTTTTGGGCCAACCTGATATTCCCCCTCTAAGTTGCGGGGCTGAATTTGAATTTAAAAGACACCGGAAGTGTTACTGTTTAATCAGCGACCCTAAAAATTACGGATTCGACTTATATTTGTCATTTACGATTATTTCTTTTATCTCCTCCCTCCCCCTCCCCTACCTTGTACAGTAAAAATGGAATGACAAAACCCATCCAAGGCCCGAACTTCATCTATGTTGAAAATTTGAACGATATCAGGTGACTAGCTCAATAGTTATTAAATCACAAACATAGTCAGTTTCATTTATATATATGCTTCCCCGATGTGGTTTTCCCGTGTGTTGTGTAAGCCGTCATCACCTTCGACACTGTCCAACGCGACACAACTAACACAGTAGCCACTGTCGTCACACTCACTCCACATAACCGCGCACCAACAATTTGCCCTCTTTGAAAATCTGAGAGGTCTCCCATTTCACTCTACCTCCGTCTGCTGCAGCCACTGGACACTGCTTTTCCACTGCGCCTGACGTAGTGTGGAGACCGACCTAACACACCACCACCAGCGGTCCGGCGCTGCGGGCGCCACGACACCACTGCCAACCCATCATTTGACGTGTTGCCAACTACAGGTGTTTCCATTTTTCTGATCACCATATGTATATATATAAATATATAGGATGAGTAAAAGTAAGTGTTACAAGCCAATATCTCGCGAACTATAAATCAAATAAGAAAAATATTAAAAATGAATGTATAATACAGAGGGGCGTAAAAAAATGAGTCAAACACGAGGTTCCCTCCGCCCCCCTCCATTTTGGGCGTAAGGGTGTATGTGAAATTTTCAAATAGAAACATAGGTCGAGTGATACCTCGTTCGAAAGAGCTTGGAAAATTGAACAATTTTTGTAGGAAACAATTTTTGATATGGGGCACGGTTTTCAAGATGGCCCCCAAAAATGGTCCTGTATCAGATAAAATTTCCAGTACTTATAAATCAGAAACGGTTGAGTATAAAATTTTGCAACAAAAAATGAAAAAGAAAAAAAGACATAAGCAACGTGGAATGGTCTTGAGCGGGGTCCCCAGGGCCTCCATCATGGCGCCCCGGGACCAACTTGAAAATTTCAAATGGGAATATAAGTCGAGTGATACCTTGTTTGATAGATCGTGAAAAACCAAACAGCTTAGTACAAAATTTGTTTTGATTTCGTGCAAGCCTGTTGTCGGCAATCCAGATTGAGTTTGTCGGCTGGATGAGAACGATGTGGATATTCAGGTGCGAGAGGTGTAAAGATGTCCTGGAGATACCTTGCAAACTCATTGGCCTTGTCTGTATCAGTTTGCAGCGGAGTATTATTGTCGGTAAGAGGATATGTTGTGCGAGTATTCTGACATGTAAGTTGTCGGAATCGTTTCCAACACTGAGTGGGATGTGAAAGTGAGCCGAGATTGTTGCAAACTTTGACCCAGCATTGCAATTTCTAAGATTTAAAGTAGTTGTGCACCGTTCTTTGCAATTGCCTGTAATGATGAAGAAAGTCAAGATTACCAGTAGCAGCAAAATCTTTATAAAACTGTCGGAACCGTTTGATCAGTGGTAAGTATTGAGGAGGTAAAGAGGGTCGAAAAGTCGAAACAGTTGACTTTGGGATATATTAGTCTTGGCGTTATGCATAGCATTGACTAAAGAATCCAGAGTTTCAGAAAGTTTTGATTCTGTAGCTGGTGGAGATAAATGATGAAGATGGTCCTGAAGATACGATCTATAGGCTGTCCAATTTGCTTTATCGTAACGATAGATAGTACGGCGAGGAGAAGGCTGGGAAATGGTAGTTACACGAGTTTGAATGTATAGTTTGATTGGAGAATGATCGCTACCAATGAGATCAAGAACATTATGAGATCAAGAACACAGCTATGATGTGATATGTTGCTCGCAACAATAACTATATCTGGAGTAGTCTGACTCGTCGGTTTTGGGAGTGGCAGAACCACTCCAATAGTATGACTGATGTAATTGAGGGAACGGTCCCGTTGCGCATGTGTCCGGCTATGTAAATTCACATCTGCCATAATTATGATAAAAAGGCCTTGTGTCCATCTTAAACACAAACTAAATTCAACTTTCTTACAAGGCTGTATATAATCTTTATTATAAATTAATTAGAAATGTTACAGTTTCGGAAGTATATCACTTCCTTTTTCAGACTACTATTCCAACTGAAATCATAAATAATATTACATCATTTTTATCTCTACCAATCAGGAATCACTTTTCTTTAAAATTCAATATATATGTCCGAAACTGTAACATTTCTAATTAATTTATAATAAAGATTATAGACAGCCTTGTAAGAAAGTTGAATTTAGTTTGTCTGCCATAATTATGTAGGTGCGGAAGGTATTGAAGATATACTGAAAGAAGCTGAACGGAAGATCATGCCCAGGACGGATGTATATGGTTGCTACAGTCACATACAATTCATGATAGTATAATTATGTTTTAAGGTATTCAGGAAGATTGTGCAGAGTCGGAAAATGACTACGAAATACGATAGAAGGTGAAAACCCAATTGCTACTCCCTCCGTTGGCTCGCCTAGCAGGTAAAGTACTATCTTGACGTAACAATTGGAAGCGAGGTATGCGGCATGATAATCTGGGTGTGAGATGTGTCTCATTAAGGATAAAGGAATGGATTTTTTCTTCGAGTAAAAGTATTCGAAAAGCGGCTTATGCTGTGGTAAAGAACGGATGTTTAAGAACAAGAAAGAGAGCGCCATAATGCAGTGAATAGTAATATGGATGGCTAGAGGATAGCTGTTAAACCTCTGTTTCGAGTGCATTTGGGTGATAATAGACATCATTGCCGGAATATGTTGGACAGATGTTGTCCTGGAAAATTGCCATAGCAACGGTTTGAATTTGTTGGGCGATGTGAACTCGAAGGAATGGATGGATATTTTGTAGCGAGAAGGTAAGAAATGTGAAAAACTGATGGACAGTTACAGGTTTTTGTAAAGCTGGATTGGCGGGTGGTTGGATTTGTTCCGGTATTCGTAATGGTGCTACAGTCTCCGGTTTTGTTGGTTCAGGATCTGGTTTGGATCGACATTTGTAACTGTATGTCGGGTGAGAATGATCTTGACACGTGGAGCAGGTTGGAGGTAATTGTAAATTTGTACAGCTTCTTGTAGGATGTGGGCCGGAGCAGTAACCACATTTGAACGGATTTCTGCATTGGGAAGTATAGTGCTGACCATAAACCTGGCACCGTTCACAGCGAAGGGGTAGAGGTGCGTGATTATTCGACACGATGGCACTGTTTATAGATATAGGCGCCACGGGTGAGTAACTCATCGATAGTCTGTTGAGAGTTTGTGACAATCCGCACCATGTAGGTCAACCCATGACCGTTTTTGATTCGGATACATTTTATGATATTGTGCCCTTCCAGTTTGAGTTCTTCAAAGACCTCATCACTATAACTCGGATCCACCCCTCGTATAACATGCAGGCAATGCTGATTATTTCCTCGGTGGTGGCGGCTGTTTCGGGCGTTGGTCGCTAAGCTTAGTCATGGTTAATTTGGAGCAAAAAATATCCAAACTTCTCTGTTTCCGTGTCATACGGAGAAACTCCGGATCAGGCGTTTTAATAATCATGCCGTTCCTAGTCTTAAGTATTTGAGTGATGTTCGCCCGAGGTATGTATTTTGTGATCTGTACTAAAAGTAGCTTTGGATTTGAAAAATTAGGATCAAAGTTCTTGAGCAAGAAAGAATAGATGGTTGGTCGACTAGGGGGAGACAGGTTTGAAAACTGGCGGTCATCCTTAATGTCAATGATCATCGATGCTTCAGTGCTTGCATAGCTTAGCTTATGCTAACGTTTAGCGGTTGGCAGTTTTATAGATGCAACAGGAGAACGTTGACGAGCCGACGAGCCCTGGCTAGTAAACATCCTTTCCAGAGAATGGCTAATCGGTTTCCCGGAGGAGCAAGAAGGTTCAGGTGCAATAGGCGGTAAACCAGAATGTTGCCAATGACAGGTTGGGACGCCATAAGTAACGTTGAAGGTAGTGATACAGTGTGTCGAAATGAAAAGATGAAATGAATGAATGATGAAGCTAAGCTTCCAAAAATATGAAGCGGTACAATTAGTGTACGGTAATAATCTCCACTCGGGTGAAAACCTTAATATCTTCAACTCTCGCCGGTTGTTGAGACTTACCGTACTTGCGTCCACTAATACGTAATAATCACAGCCTGGACTTGACACTGAGAACAATGCCTCCAATGGGAAAGCTGCAAAACAGCGAAGTGTATCACAACATGTTTTAAATGCACTTTTCTTTTAACTGTGAACGTAACTAACTTTTCTGAGAGTCCGATGCTTATTCAAATACCGGCTGATTTACTAAATCTGTAACAGGCCTTTAACTCAGCTCCTAGTGCACAGAAATTTTTGAAAAAGAAAATACCAAAATGGATATGCCAAATCACGTACTGATGCTTCTAAAATCAAGGGCTTCTCAGGAATACCTCTACGTGGGAACAACTTTAAAGTTTTAAATGGAAATATGGATACGGCGCGGCGTCTCGGGAGTACCTCTTGGGGGGCGGACAATTTTAAAATGTCTTTCTGAAATTGCTCTGTTGCAAATAACTAGGTTCATAGCCCCATGGTTTGCTCAACCCTTTGCTCACAGTAGATTCCTTACGTTTTTTAATTCATTTCGAACAATTGTGTCCTATTTCGTTTTGTTCTAGCATCGTAAGTGGTAACACATCATCTTTTTCCCTCAGCAACGTAGCCTCTGTAGCAGCCATACGGTACCAATTGTCATGAACGTAAAACAGCTCTTCCAAGGGAGAGAAAAACTTTTAAAATTTCCATGTTGCCCACCAACCTATGATTGAGGTGAGAAAGAAGATTGTCTATGAAAGTGGTCCAATATTTAGCGCTTCTTTCAACGCTGCAAAATCGATCCCTGTTTCTATTTGACATTTTGAAGTTTTTCGTCCCCAATAGAGACATTCCCAAGACGCCATTGTTTTCGAAAATTACACCGTTTGATTCCTCATGTGCACTTTAGTACTTCGCTTTAGTTTCAAACAATTATTGACCATTCTCTTTGAGTTGCAGCATGCGGAAATTCTTACATTGACGTATTAATGAGGTCGTGTACCTCCCAAACGATGAGAGATATGACAAAGTGTTTCCTCTCAAAGTCGTTCAAAATTTAGCAATTGTTTCAATGAGGGCAAAGTAAATCCATGTGTCCATTTAAAATTCTGAAGTTGCCCACCCGTAGAAGTATTCCAGAGACGACTCTGATTTACAGTGATTCAGCACATGCACTTTGGTAATAAAATGTCTTTTTTCAAAGATTTCTGTGCACTAAGAACGGAGTTACGGATTTCGTGAATCACCCGGTATAGCTTGAGAGACAATAAAAAGAGGGCGTGACCCATCTTTTCTTCTTGATGTGAAAGACCTTTGTATATTTTTGAGGAAAGTGTTTGAAACTAGGAAGGAACTAGGTGGCAAGTATTTAATATTCAAAAGAAGTAAACCTCTACGGCTTTTACATTGAAATTCCGCTCGTCTGTAAGGTGTTTTCCAAACGAGAGTAAGATCATTACTAAACTGTGACACAGAAAACGCGGTCATTTAGTTCAAGAGATCACCCTCGTATTTATTCGACAATCATCTCCTGAACGCCATTTTCACATGACCAGCGTTCAGATAGCCATTACACACACACACACACACACACACATAAAAACTCACAACGGAAGACAGGTCTTTCACACAAGCAAACGCCTGCATTCATATTTTGTTGACACACAAAGTTAATATACGAGTTTCATTGTAACCCTTGGTTAATTACGTTTGCCTTTTGTATACAAGCGTAGCCCTCTGGTGGTAAAGTTGGGAAACACTCTTTGCCTTTGTGGTTTAGCTTTTATGCAACACTCATCCCAGGCGATAATTTAGCAAGTCTATATATTAAGTACTTTATAACATTAATATATTAATTTACATGTTAACATTTAGCTTCGCCATTTTAAAAAAGTTATTATATAAACAATGAACCTTAATAACAATAAAATCTATTATTATAAAGAGTGAGAAGTTTATTTATGAGTATGTGTGTGTGTTTGTGGAGTGGTTCTCAACCTAATTCCTATCACGAGCCCTATTTTATCACATCCTCTTGCCAGTGACTCTCTTTTAATTTCTTGTTTATAATAAGCTTGTGTCTGATTTTTAATATACTCGTACCACTTGCGGAGATCTCACGACATCCATGTATTTCTATAATAGTAAAAGCCATATATATAGTGGATACAGTAAGTTCTCTAAAAGCGAATGGATTAAAACCAAATTTGGTCAGTTCATTCATTTTCCGCTTACCTTCGCGACCCCCAGGTTGAAAAATCCTGGTTTGTAAAATAAGCACGTCTTACCCTATGATTATTGCTTGCCTCTTTTGACAACTCGATTATATGCAAACAGCTTCTTATAATAACAAGCTTCTCTAAACGTTTTTCAAATAGAAATTTGAATCTGACAAATGTGATACTTATCATTACAAGCAGCGGCGCAAATCTGTCTTCAACATTGGGGGGAGGGGGGTAAGACCGTTCCCATAATTTTTTTTAAAGCGTTGTTCAAAATATTTATGAAGTTGAAAAACTGCTGTGGAGGATCAGGGTAGCAGAGTAGTCTTCAACATTGGAAGGCGGGCACATTTGAGGCTTATTTTGGGGGCACATATTTATTCATCTTACTTTCCTTTGTGGCAATCAGACACAAATCACGGTAGCTCAGTGGTACAGCGTTCACCTCTGGTTCATGGGGTCCTTGGTTCGATCCCAGCTCGTGCCAATTGAGCTTTGTGGTGGACAAACACCGTGTGCGTGTGTTTTCTTGGTGGTTCTCCCGCTTCCTACCACTTTCTTCATTCCAACATTTCATTGACTTCTAATCATCATCGTCTCCTTTAACCTAGCCAGCATAATCGTGGGACGTAAACAAAGATTCGTTTCTCTTATTTTAGTATAACGTCCCAGGATCATGCACCAAGGCTAAGGCAGACGGCGATGATGAGATGGATGATATCGGCGGAATGATAAAAGTGGAGGAAACGGGAGAATCCCGAGAAAGTCCCCACACAGCGTAGCTTAACTTGTCAACCCAATTTTGTAGTACGTGTTCGATGGTTTGTGACGAATAACTGAATCAACATTGTGGTTAAGTTTCTAAATCGTTTCTGAACTGTGCGTATAGCATCGGTCTTTCACCGCATCGATCCTAAACAAAGTTGAACTTCTTATTATACGAGAACCATCTATCAAAAATCTTTCATTATGACATTTGCAAGAAGACAGCACGCACAATATTTAACAATGACGTACGCAAGGGGAATTCCGAGTTTTAACCTCCTCTTCAACAATATATCATAAGAAAAAGAGCTTCGTTCGGCAGATGCGATATGATGGGCACGAGCGAGTTCGAGCTAGTTTTCACTGAAATGCAACTCGACTCGAAACAGACATCATTGAGTTCGACTCGAGAACTCGGCTCGAAAAATTTCCTCCAACTCGACTCGAAACTCGGTTCGAATTTGACTCAAGTCAAGCCAAAATAAGCCAAATCGGGCCAAATGCTGTGTGTAGTTCTAAGTACTTTCTTCAAGTATCCTCATAGACAATATAATTATTATCAATGATACTAGCTACAATAGGATAGCATCTTAAATAGATGGAAAGATTTCTTTGACGATTTGCTTAACACGCAACCAAAAACTAGTGTGCGTGGAGGAAAGGTGATACACACCGCAGAACCGTATATTCCAGAACCCAACCGAATAGAAGTGGAAACCGCTATAAAAAATTAAAGAAACACAAATCTCCGGGTGTAGATGAAATTCCGGCTGAGTTAATTTTAGCTGGAGGCGAAAAATTGTGGAACAAGATACACAAACTCATTCTCTTTATCTGGAATAAGGAAGAATTGCCACAAGAGTGGATAGAATCAATCATTGTTCCAATTCACAAGAAGGGCGACAAAACTGACTGTATCGAGGCATTTCTCTTCTGTCAACACCCTATAAAATTCTTTCAAATATTCTATTAGCAAGACTGACCCCATACGCAGATGAAATTATTGGAGATTATCAGTGTGGATTTAGACGAAATCGATCAACTATCGACCAAATATTTACCATTCGCCAAATACTCGAAAAAAAGTGGGAATACAATACCCCGGTACATCAACTATTTATTGATTTTAGAAAGGCGTACGACTCGGTTAGGAGAGAAACATTATACAACGTTCTTACAGAACTTGGAATACCGAGAAAGCTAATTAGATTAATTAAGATATGCTTAATTGAATCCCAAAGTAAAGTCCGGGTAGAAAAATTTTTGTCCACGAGCTTTCACGTCGAAAATGGCCTGAAGCAAGGAGATGCGTTGTCGCCATTATTATTTAACTTCGTTCTGGAATACGCTATAAGGAAAATCAAAGATAGCAACCAGGGCCTAGAGTTCAACGGTATTCACCAGGTTATGGCATATGCTGATGATGTAAATTTAATAGGGGATGATAGGAGAACAATAGAAAGAAATGCAGAGATCTTATTAAACGCTTGGGTTTAGACGTAAATGCAGAGAAAACTAAATACATGGAAGTGCGTCGGGACCGGAATACAGCAAATTATGGATGCGTTAAAATATTAAATAATACTTTTGATAAAGTGGATACTTTCAAATATTTAGGATCAATATTAACAGACGAAAATCATATTCACGAAGAAATTAAATGTCGACTAAAAGCAGGGAATTCGTGTTACTATTCGGTTCAAAATCTCTTGTCGTCGCGAATTCTGTCGAGGAATTTGAAGCTTAAAATATACAAAACGATAATCATGCCTGTTGTTCTGTATGGCTGCGAAACATGGTCACTTACTCTGAGGGAAGAACATAGACTGAAAGTATTTGAGAACAAGATCCTGAGGCGAATATTCGGACCTAAGAGGAACGGGAATGGGGAATGGCGGAAACTTCATAATGAGGAACTACATAATTTATATGGTCTACCCAACATTGTTAGGGTCATCAAGTCTAGGAGGCTTAGGTGGGCGGGTCATGTAGCTAGAATGAAAGAAAGTAGAAACGCTTTCAAAGTCTTGACTGGAAGACCAATCGGAAAACGACCACTAGGAAGACCTAGGCGCAGATGGGAGGACAATATTAAGATGGATCTCGCAGAGATTGGAATACAAAGTAAAAACTGGATCCAATTAGCAAAGGATAGAAGTCAGTGGAGAGCTTTTGTGAAGGCGGCATTGAACCTCCGGGTTCCATAGGCCATAGAGTTAGTTTTTAGTTAGTTAGTTAGATACTAGCTACAATACTACAACTTCTTCTTCTTCTTCTTCTTCTTCTTCTTCTTATTATTATTATTATTATTATTATTATTATTATTATTATTATTATTATTATTGAGCCGATGGCTCACCTGAGCCAAGTCGGTGCCTAGTTTTAATCAAGGCGGCTCAAGCTGTTCGCTCAGTTCAACCGAGCTGAGCCGGTTGACACCACTACCTGGGCTGGGCTTCTGAGTGGGCTCAAAACTTCTACCGTGTAGGTCTCAGCCTTGGTGGTAAGAACTACAGTATATACTTATATTGCTGCTCACGACATTTGAGGCTGTCTCGTTATAAAAATCCACTGTTGTCTTGTTAATCGAGACGAGACGAAATGCGAGCAGGGTCTCATCTCGTGAGCAACACTAAAAATATTCCACATTACTGCTTACATTTCTCATAGTTTTCGCTTTCCATTCTAAACAATCTGATTACAAAACGAGTTAAAAGGAACTGAACGAACGAGCCATTTATCAAACTTGACTGGACTGGAAGCTCGACCGCAAAACAATGACTCGGCTTGGAACTCAACTCGAAGAAATTACCTTTGACTCGACTCGTGCCCATCCCTAAGATGTGAGCCAAATATATTCAAAAATTGAAAAATCTACAGGAGAAATAGAATAGTAAAATGATTGCAAATATTTCACCATTCTTTTATTGGTCAATGGAATGCTTAAGTTCAACATTATTCTTTTGCAACGTCATCATTTCCATACATGCCCACTGTCGCTGACGCGCCTGTTTCGTACGGATTCGAACTTTAGCTCCTGCGCTGACTCGGTTAGATAGAACTCGTGCTTCCTAGTGGTATTCTATCGCAGGTTTGTTGCTGTATTATAGCACTGTAGATATTAAGGCATATGTCCGCTGTATTTATAGCCACTTTAGTTCACCTATGATCCTGTCTAGCCCTAGTCCTGTCCTATCTGAATTAGCGCATTTTACCTTAGGTATTTCTTCTTGAGGATTTATCAAATATTCCCATAGCCATGTGTAACAATGTTTGTAATATTGCATTTTTCTAACATGGAAGATGATTTGAATCTGCTCTTAAATAACAATGAATATAGGCTATGCACTAACTCAACTATCCTGCGCTTCATGATTAATAGGGCAACCCAAAAGCACAAAAGCATCAAAAGCATAAGAGCAATTTACGCATATGGTTGGTAACTTGAACATGGTTGTGGTTGTCTAAGGGTCGAGAAAAACTAATTTTAAGAGCATAATAAAGCCTAATTTTAGAAAATAGAACATAAAGCATAATTTAAAATATGAAGCACAGTTCTTAGAAAATTCTATTAGAACAACTCTTGAAAAATTCTGTTTAACTGCAAGTTTAACATACTTTATGAATATTTTTTAAAACCAATATTTATAACGCACAATCATTGAGATCATTACAATGTAACAATGAAAAGCTTATTTTTATTTCTACAAACTTTTCGCTGTAATCTTTTGATGTGGAGAAAAGAAAAAAGGAAAAGAAGAAGAAAATCTTCCACCAACAATGAATAGTATACAAGAACTCCACACTATATTGTTATATGTACGTCTTGAACTTGAGCACTTTCTGTACTTTTTGGTGGCACCTTTTACTTTCCCTTTCTGTATATATGCACCTCTAAGGCGCACATAAATGATTTAAAAAACTGACTCGAGTAAACCACATCTCTTTATAAGTGCATTAAGTAGAAAGTTCATTAAATAAGAAAGAAACTGGTTGCATAAAATATTAATAAATAGATCAAGATATTTAGAATATTTAGTGTACAGTAAATATTATACATTATACACGATTAATGTAAAGCAATTATTGAAATTAACAATAAAGCATAATAAATCATAATTAAACAAAAAATAAAGCATAATGGGGGTTGCTCTAATGATTAATATACGGTATGTTCATAAACAAGGGAGTCCATCAGGGGGGGCAAGGTGAGACACTCGCCGCTCTAGAGGAAATTGTACTTCAGAATATCGAAAACCCAACAGAATTTTTACATTAATTACAGCAAAATTTGAACCTATATTTGAAACGTTGTTTATACTTGCCCCCCTTGGAAACCACAACATGGGCGCCCTTGTTCAAAAATAACACAATTTTCCTTCATTGTCGATCTCCATTGTTAATTTAATGTTGGGATAATTGTACAACAATTCTCAAATTATTTGAAATCTGGTGATGATGAACACAGTCAGTGTATTTGAAACGTAACTTGACAGAAAATGAAAAACAAATGAAACAACCAAAAATTTAATATGTTCGTGAATTATTTTTGCCCAATTGAGATCTTGATTAAAGTTGAAGTATTAGGGTTTGCTGCATACGGTTGCCCGATTAGGATTAGGAATTAGATTTCTGGGCTTTCGACATCTATAGTCATGTTAGTCCGTCACAAATATGAGGGATGGTGCCCCCATTCCCGTATCCAACCCAAAAATATAGGGGGGTCCAGCTGAAGTTAGGGTTGCCGGATCCAACCATATTGTCGTTAATCATCATATTATAGTTCATTTACAAGACTACCGTGAAAATTTTAGGGGGCCTGGCCCCCTAGATCCCCCCTGGATACGGGCCTGGGCATCCCTCGGCAATCACACTGCACGGGGAATTGGAGAGGAAGAAAGAAATGGAAAATGAAGGATGTTGCGTAGAATAATTATGTAAGATACTGTCCCGGCATTTTTCTGGTGGGGTTGAGGAAAACCCAGGAAAGAAACTTCCCTCAGGATGGCTGGCCTATAAAAAGGTGTTACACCTTTTCGACAGAGTATCTCAGCGGGAATCGAACGCGAGACCGCTCCCACCAAAGGCAAGAACGTTAGCGACTATGATACTCGAACCATAACGGTTGCCTGAGCGTACCGGTACCCTTCTAAAGCAAGGGTGGTGTCTAAGACTTTAGGAACGAAGCTGTATATTACATAAAAGCAAGTTTTTGTGATTTTACTTCAATTGTATGTAATCTCTCTTACATTTTCTCCTATTTTTAAAAAAAAATTATATAACTCGATGTTTGAATTAGCTTATTTCTTACACATTTTGAAGGCAAAATCCTTAATTTACTTCTTTCTGTTTGCTTTACCACGCTTTTTTTAAAATCAATATATAAGTTTTGTATTATTTTTGTGTATATTTATTATATCCTCTACTCGTATTCTCTTTATCCCATTTAAGGCATAAAGCTGATTTTTTTTTCTTTTTTACATTTTTCTAGCAGAAGAAAGAGAGAAACGTGAAAATAAGCTACAGAGAGAAAGAAGAGTAAGCAAAAGGTAGAGAGAGACAGGGAAAAAATAAGCTTGAAGAGGAGGGACGAAATAAAAGACGGAGAAAGTGAAGTCAAAATCTGTATTTGATGAAATACAAACCCTCTGGATTTCAGAAAAGAAAGAAGAAAAGGCGAAAAAAAAAACTACGACAAAAAATGAAATGAAAATACTTTACTTTGATCTTTAGCTACTGCTGCTTTCTGATACAGTTTATATCCGCAAAACGGTTATTAGGTTTCTTATTCGTTCTATTCCATTTCCTGAAAGGTATGCACACACACACTACATGTATGCAAAACCAGAATGCTTCTGTAAATAAACACAAGGATAAAAAAGAAAGTTGCAAATATATATGCTAGTAGGTGGGCAGGGTAGGATAGCGGGAAAATAGATGTGTGTGTGTGAGTAAATAACTCTCTTCTTTTGCATAAAGTATGGTAAGGAAAAAACTGGGAAAATGCACTGCAGAAGAAGGGGAAGGAATTCCCAAGTCACTACTTATTTCTTCCGCCGTTTACCCAACACGTTTTTTTTTTTTAACTTCTTCTTTGGCTGTGTCTTCTTTGGGTTTTCTTTCCTTATACTTTCTTACTTATTTCTTCTTTTTCTTTGCTTTTGGTTTTCCTTTGACCGTTTTCTAAATCTATATAAGGTAAAAAAAAATAAAAAGAAGTGTTTTATCGATTTTACAACGATTTTCTTGTCTTCTGCAGAACACGAAAAAGCAATTTCCTGGAAGGGACTTTTTGAAAAAATAAAAAAAACTGCATATGAAGCTAAAGAACATTACTGGTTAACGACTCAACGAAAATTCTTTTCTCTTTTAACATACAAGAGCAGAACATGAGGTATTGTAGTTTTCCTTTTTTTCCCTTTCTTTGTATACTGATAAACCACAGACATGTTCAATACGCACTGCTTGATATTTTAAAACCGGGAAAATATTTTTCAGATACTTTGTTGAAGGTCATTGTGACTAAGGCCTGCTATTTACTGTGAGATAAATCATAGGAAATATCTTAGGATTCATCTTAGGACAAATGTTACGACATAATCTCGTAGGAAATCGACCCTTTTGTGCCATATACATGTGCCTGTCTGACTGAATTACTTTGCGATATGTTGATCCACAGTGCATTGCGGTAAAAGAAAAAAATGGCGTCTACAGTTGAACAAGCAATTGGTAGTGTGGGAATAGTGTTAACATATCACTTCGCATCGTGGACAAATATGGCAGCTGGCGGAGAACACAAATTTGCTTTCACTTTCTCTCACCTGATGTCGCTTAAATCGAAATCTTACGAATTTTCTTTCCGGAATAGAGCCTGCTCTGAACAAAAGAAATCTCATAGGATCGTTCAGAACATAGGAAATGACATGCGATCTGATGCCATTCACGTTCAGATTTTGACACTAGGAAAAATCGTATGAGATTTCCTAGGATCTATCCTATAGTGTATGACACACCCTACTAGTATAAATCGGGTGTGGCTTGTACACGAGCATGTTCGTCTCCCGAAATATCCGGTTGAAACACGTTCTACGGGCTTATGGACTAATATAATACAAGGCTTAAATATTAAATTATCTATACCGTAATAAATTATTTGTGTCACTTATGACTTATGTTGTATTTAGTCATTGTTAGTTATTTACAAAAATTATAAAATATTTATTGTAACAAAGTAACTTTCAAATTTTACTGTTGCGGCTTATGTACGACGTTATCACGCGGCATCAACATTAGTTGACACAGGCAGAGACGAAACTTAGAACTAGTTTCGATAGAAGAACTAATCGTATATTCTTCTAATATTAATAACAGACCTCCACTGGTGTAGTAGATAAGGAGTCTATTAGTGCTGACTGTGAGACGAGACAAGATGAGAGACGAGACTATGAGGAGAAAAATTAAAAACCTTGTCTCGATTGACGAAAAAAAGCCTTGTCTCCTTTTGAAAATTTATGTACTTGACTTTTGAAAGTAATCTTGGTAGAACTAGTAATAGAAAATTCAAATGCTATATAGAGAATACTGTTGAATAAAGTGAGAAATAATTAAAAATAATTCATATCACTCAGGTTTCTTAATCAATGTTCAGATCCCAAGAAACATCATACAAGTTGTTGAAAGTATAGAACTTTTGGTATAACTGATTTTAAGAAAACATCATTTTTTATTATATGCTGTATGAAATGTAAAAAAATATTGGTTAAACTTCTGACCTCTTACAGGTATAAATAATGTAACTGAAATTCAGTGGCGTATTTAGGGGGGTTCCGGGATTAAGCCCCCCCAAAAAATCTTACAAAATCGTAAATACGCAACTGCTGAAATTAAAGTATACAATTAATCAACGACTAGACAAAGGAGTGGCATTAAAACTAATTGATGTAGAAAGTAAGCTGCGTTACGTTTTTTACTAAGGAAATAATTTTCTTTATAAAAATAATAACTTAGTATCATGTGAATAGTTTAATAGAAGTTAAATAGTATTGCATAAATAACTTAAACCTTTACAAATGTAATAACTAGGCTAGAATTTTTGTCAAAGAAAAATAACTGAAATTGATGGGTGGGAAAGGTGAAGAAAAACGACTTCTTTAGTGGAAAATTGGTAGAATGAAAACAATGATAATTAATAATTATACTACATGACAAACAGGATTTTAACATTCTAGTACAAAACTTTGTATTTAGTCACTTGACAAAACATATATTTTTAACTTAATATCGAAAAATATAAAGGAATATCAGAATTTGGCCATCGATTTGTTGGCATTTCAAGACAAGGAAGAATGAAATAGAAATGAATTGAATTTGACAACATTCATCATATCAACGTTGACAAATGTCAGAAATTATGTGTTTGTCAGAAGTATTTTATACTTCGAGAAGGAGAGGTCAACTTCTACAGACACCAAAGAAACATTTTAATTTTGACGAGTAATGAGACTTTTGGCTCAAGTTTCTACTATCAATTTCCTGTGTTTAAATCAGGGATGCAAATAAGCAACAAAATTTTACTAACTCAAGAAAATACCTATTAGCCCACATCCCACAATAGAAATCATTTACTTACATTCGATATGATATTAAATACTCGCCATCACCGATCAAGCACTCGCCCCGGGCGAATGGGCGAGTGCTTATTTGCATCCGTGGTTTAAATGTAGTTTTATTTTACGGTTTGAAGTCTGTTATGTACGTACATACAAAGAAGAGAAGCTTATTAAGCAGGGACGTCAACAGAGGTGGATCCAGGAGGCAAAAACCCGGGGGGAAGGAACAGTGGTGCCCCCCTCATGTCCATGACGTACCCACCTCAATTGTCTATCCGTAGGCGTTCTTCCATAAAAAAAAAACTTTTCGATTAATTTTTACACCCCCTCAAACATATTTATATAGATTTTTAAACCCCCAAATATTTCAATGACGCAGTTTGCGTCATAGCCCCCCTTTGTAGGCACCCCTGGGTGGGAACTAGAACGCGGACTACGATAGGTATATCATGAGTTTAGTATAAACTTTGAAAAAAAATAAGTAATAGCTTCAATTATTTTTGTCACTCACAAAACTGCGAGGGCCCTTGTGTCCCGGTTCCTGGCTAAATTCGTCTCTGGACATTAGGAGGGAGTTTCACAGAGGGTGCAAAAGACCGATACACAGCACAGTCGCGAGTAAACACACACAAACTTTAATGCGCGCGTACGCATAATTATTTACACACATATATTTGTATTAAGTACAGTAAATAAAATATTGCACTGTGAGAGTAAATTAGTATGTCTCGAAATAATTATATTTCCAAAATCTGACACCTATCGAAAAATCCAAGGAGGGCAACTGCCCTCTCTCACTCTTGCCCCCTGCAAGGGGCCATGCTACTAACTGTAAATAATTATCTAATTTCCATCGAGCTAAGCATAATATAACTTTAAAAGTTATATGACTAGGAATATTCAGAGGCGGATATAGAAGTTAAAAACTGGGGGGACAGTCAGACTGTGATAGGTATATAATGGGTTTACTATAAGAGTTTCAAAAAAAATATAAATAATAGCTTAAATTATTTCTGTCACTCATAAACTGGGGTGCCTAGGAACCCCGGCCCCTCGCTGGATCCGCCACTGGGAATATTATAATATTTATTTCCAAAGTAAAATTCTTTAAAAAAATCTCATTTAGAGTTTGTCTTCAAATAACACTGAATTAGAAAATTCGTAAAATGTTTTCTTACACCTTGTTATTGAGGGGTTTACTTAATTAGTCAAGAACAATGCGATAAATCACTAATAGCTTCCATGAACAGTATCACCTAATAATCATTGAGAATTATTTGTTAACAATAGCTGTAATTAAACATACATATATCATTATTACAATACTATATGGTTAATAAAGTTCATTTAGCGAGGTTATCTGCTTAAATTTTGAACCTTCTGTACTTCTTATACTGGCCTGCCTGTCGCTTATTTTTACCCATGTAAAAGCGAAAATGAATCAAGCAGACAGACAGGTTAATAGGTATTTAATGTCATTGTCCATTACCATTTTCGTACACCATAAATTTCATTTCACCTAACAGCGAACGTACGTTTTAAATCCCACCCTTAAAATACATATGTTAAAATTACGTAGAACACTCTTAAGATTGGTGTATTGAAAATACAAAATGACAGAAATAAGGACAAAAACGTAAATGAAAATTTCAATGTTGATATACACAGGTGTTAATTTGTTTGCAACTACTTGTTAAATTATGCATATATTGTAACCATATGAAGTGATCTTATTATGGTAAATTGTTTTCTAATTACTTGCAAACTTTGTACATTGACCAGTGGAAGAAGAACATATTTTAACGTGAAAGCAGCAACAGTTTCATAAAAGATGCAATACAGAATACTTGCGTATGCTTCATAATTTTTATTAACAGAACAGACACATTAAGAGGTTGACATACTGAAAATAATACAAAATTTATCATTTTTCCTTTGTTTGTTTTTCATAAGTGAACAGAGATAATGAAACGCAACTTACCACAATCATAGATAATGTTATTCTACAACAGAAAATATGAACCTGAAGAATTTTCAGTGTTGCCATTCATATAATTTACAGTGTAGCCAGAATAGCATTTCTCCCAAAATCTGTAAGTTAACGCAGCCACTAGAGGAACGAACTCAACTGCATTTGATTATGTATCATGTTGTTTTGGTATCCCGTGAACTACTTTGTAAATAACATTATTATTTTATTTTAACAACTGTATGTTAGAACTATCTTGTTTATTACATACTAAATACAACTATTATTTAAAAAGTAGTTTACATGATTCCAAGACACCATGATACGTAATCAAATACAGTTGAGAGTTCGTTCTTCTGGTCGCTACTTTAACTTAGATTTTTTGGGGAAATGTTATTCTGGCAACACTATAATTTCTATGGATGGCAACACTGTAAATTCTTCAGGGCCATATTTTCTGTTGTAGAATAACATTATCCATGATTGTGGTAAGTTGCATTTCATTATCTCTTCTCACTTATGAAAAACAAGCAAAAGAAAAATGGTAAATTTTGTATTATTTTTAGTATGTCAAGCTCTTAAAAATAAATTTAAAAATTGATGTAGCTTCCTTTGAGATAAATGTTAGGAAAAACATTGCATGATACGTCATGAGCATCCTTAAAGAAATCCGAGGATTCAAATATGCAAATAATTCTTGCTTCCAATTGAAGAATGGAATGATTCCACAGCAATGATTTCTGTGTGCTCACTTATGATCAAAGAAAGAGCTTTGAAGGGAAAAGTAATGCAAATTTTGCCACATACATTGTGAATGATGAAAGAAGTATGCGAATCACTTTTTGCGTCAAGAAATTATATTTTTTATCAATTCATTCATATTTCAAGGTCGTCTTCGGTTAAAATGTTGTTCGTTACCATTTTAACCGATTTATATAAAAATATAGGAGATTAGGGGTCAAAAATGTTTTGGGGTGATTTAGGTCAAAACTACTAATTTTGTGTTAATAATAACCCAATTTGGATCATAGGCCGATTTCACTATCTTACTAGGAAAGGCCCTTTGCTACTTTTCTTTTTCAAAAAATAAAATGTGATGTAGTCGTACAGACCAAGGAAACTCAAAAGACAAACAAACAATTAATCAGTTTACAGCATTTTGGTATTTCTTATAGATCTAATTTATTTGAACAGACCACTTGTGAAAATGAAACAAAATAGAAAATGAAACAAAACACAATCATTAAGCGAATTCCCTTAGTGTTACATATACACGCATATAGATTGAAGCTATTTTCTTTTAATCTTACCTATTTTATTATTTTTCAGTCTATCCCTTATGTTTCGATTGAGTTTTCTTATGTTTTCTACATTCTTAATTTCCCTTGCGTCTATGCTAAGAAAGAAGCTGAGAAGAGAGAAATGAAAAAAAATGAATTTTCATGATGAAAGAAAAAAAAATAAGAATAAAAAATAATAAAGACGTGACAATAGAAGAAGAAAACAGAATGATGCAGAGAAAAGACAGGTTTAATCTAGTTAGGACGCCTGGGGAAAATTAAACTTCGACAAACAAGATACTACGAAGGCATGGAAAAGAGAACGAAGAGAAAAAAAAACGTAAAGAAACAGTTAAGAAAATGAAAGACAGAGACGTAAAAGAGGGAAAAGTATGATGTAAAAAATGAAAAATAGCAAAAAAAAAAAAAAAAAAATGGGGAGAATAAATTTTCAGAACCAGAAACGAAATGTTGGCATTAGAATTCAATCAAGATTTTTTTTTAAGTATATATACACGATGTACCATCTCGAAAGCATTAAAAAGTAACATAAAAATGTGTATTAAAGAAATTGCATACACACCAGTTAACAAGAATAGAAAAAAAAAGCATTTCTCATTCATAGACCAATTTTGGTATGGGCTTCATAGGGGCGTGAAATAAACAGAGATTTTGTTGGAAGGGAGCCTCAGAGAGTAAAAAAAAAATGATTTTTTTTTTCACTTAAGTTATGGCTGATGATAGCTTGACAGGTTTTTATTTTATTTTATTTTAATTTTTTTTTAAAAAAACATTAATTCCTTTTTCAACTATGTGTATGTGAGTATCTTCATTTTTAATTCTATGTTGTTTTTTTTTTCAAATTTTTACTCTTACAAAAAAAAAACTTCTTGTTCGTCATTTTCCAATTTTTTGCTTCTTGTCATTATTTTGTGTGCTGTGTGTGTGTGTGTGTATGTGTGATTTTTCCTACAACAAAAATAGAAAGAAAAAGAAAACTCTTGGCTGAGAATAAGGAGAAAATGTGATTATGTTTTTGAAAAGACATAATTTTTTAAAAAAGTTTTTTGACTATGACAAAAAAAGATGTACTAGTAATGTCGTCAGCATAACAAAAATAGGAAAACATAACAGGAACTATGAATGACGCTTTCTCATGAGGACGTAATCTATTTCTCGTACATAACATCTCTCTCTCTCTCTCTCTCTCTCTCTCTCTCTCTCTCTCTATATATATATATATATATATATATATATATATATATATATATATATATATATATATATATATATATATATAATTGTAGTTGTCGCTCTTTCCATTGCAAACAAATTGGATAAGGCATGTTTTGAGTGACTACGTGGTGGTTGGAAGGGCGCAGCGGAAAAATAGGACCTTAGCAAGCTTGGTTTCCACCTACCAAAAACTTGACAGGGTACACCCTTCTCGCCTTTTCCCCCTCATAGTGTGTGTGTGTGTGTTTATGTATATATGTGTATAAATTTGGATGGGAAGATTTGAATAGAAAATGTGACGTCATCAGTAGGAAATGAAGAAAGAAAAGTGGGAAACTAGAACGTATGAATGTCTGTAAGACGAAGTGTGTGTATGTATGTGTACGCCCGAACGAAAAAGGGAAGAGAGTTTTGAAGAGGGGTGACAACATGTTAATGTTCGTTCTTTTTGGAGGTTGACAACAACCAGAAAAAAAAATCACTTGAAAAGAGAAATTTGCAATAGACGTGAATGTCGCGCCTTGGCCTAAAGGAAACTTGTGGTACGTTAAAAAAGAAGAAGAAGAAAAAAAACATATTTCTGAATGTGCCAAAAACCTATATAACATCTGCAGAAAAGGTCTGACAAATACGACCAAAACCATATCTATTCTATGTGTTCACAATATGCTCCCTATATTTGTAAATGGTTTTCCTTTGTAACCTTTTTCCCCCATTGATGTTGAAATTTCAATATGTTTGCCTCTTAATATAACATATGATGGAAACGTATTAATCTTCTCCCGCAGGAGGAATCAGTCGTGAATAAGCTCCATCTGTTAGCAAATTGATGTATGTATCCTTTGGCTGTAAAATGGGAAGTCTACATTAACAATTGCAGGGTATTTATTGAATTATATTTCTAAAAAAAGGCAATGTGACTATACTTACATTAATAGTTTTATAATATATAATCTTCTTCATAAAACGTAAATATTTTCTTTGTAAAGGATGCGAAAGTAAAATTATTTTGAAGTATGGATGAGATCGTTCCAAAATGTCATACGGATCAATCCAGAATATTAAGAACCAACTACTGATGTCTCCGAAGTAATCAATGCGCCGACTATCATAAGAATCATGTTGTCCTAAAGCATTTAACATCTTCCTGAAAATTGCGATGCTTCATACATTCGGCATCTTTGCGGTACGCGAATTAGAACACAGTCAACGAGTGAAACGAGTAGTATACTGTCCATGCTTTGAGTTACTTCTTCAGGAAAATCTGGACATTCTATACTACACTTAGTTCTCGGAAGGGTATTGGAATATAGTATGCGGAAAAAGAGACTGTTCACAAGAGATAAATTATAGGGCGATCTATATTTGGAAAATGTTGCAACACCACAGTGCAACAGAGTGCTCTGATTAGGACTTTATTCACACTATAGAGGAACCAGCAAGTGGAGATCTTTGACAACACGCAGCGGCGGTACCACTACTCACGTGTCATGGCGTTTTTCGGTGGACCTATAATGGCAATTTAATTAATGCTGTAAGACATAGTGTCCTTGGTTGGTAACATTAGCACCAACGGGGTTAGGGGCTGCATTTTCCCTCTATATGTGGTAAGAAACTTCAGATACCATTTCTTGTTGGTCCTGCCATAGAGAAAGCTGAGGCTATTGTTTACTGGCTGTCAGCATAGTCCTTGCATTCAGTTTTGTACACCCCAACTCCAGTCCACTACTAGCAGCGGATTCAATGTAAGCGGATGCATTATTTACGCCTATATTGTATACGAACAATTAAAAGTGGTAGCACAATATTTTTGGACCAAGGGGGAGAGGAGCAAACTTTTCTTTAGGCACACAGGGGTATAAAATAAATAAATAAATACGGATCAGGAAACGTCAAACAATTGACACATCGGGCACGCACATGGGGGGGAGGGGAACGAGGTTCTAATACTATAATCCACTATGTCTATATAGTATTCAACGGTAGGTAGCATTTCCGTATGTTTTCAGAAAAAAATGACTGTTTTTATAAGAAAAAGAGTACAGATGAAGTGCAAAACTAAATGTCCATGCTACATCAATCATTTCCTTGTTAAACAATAGTTTTATAGAGAAAGTGTACAAATGTAAGTTGAGTTGGGAATTTTTGTGGGGAGTGAGCACCTGGTGGCCCTGTGGATACTCCCAGGCCCGTATCCAGGGGGAGTCTAGGGGGGCCCCCTAAACTTTTGTGGACCCTCCTAAAATTTTCACGGTAGGCTTGCAAATGAATTATAATATGGAGATTAACTATAATATGGTTGGATCGGCTCCCCCTCACTTCAGCCCGGCCTCCCTACATTTTTGGGCTGGCTACCGGCCTGGATACGTCCCTATAATCATGTAAACGGATCCATTTAATAATAGTGCGACATCTTAAAAGCGTAATAATCATCCTTGCATTACAGACGACATAAAGAAGAAATGTACCTTGTGGTTTATTACTATTTCGCATCATAGTGAAACATGACTAAATAGCAGTTATGTTTAGCTTGATTTCATCTATCCCTTTGGTCATTATGAGACCGATAGATGTCTAGATTTTGGGGTATCTTCTCCACCACCAGCAGTTTACGCTGGAATATGAAAGTAAATTTTATTTGAAAGATAACTCTACAACTAAAGCATGTGGGAAATGTAGCTCATGGTATTTAGAAATCATAACTCATACTCAAATTTGCTTTTAAAAGTGCAGCAGATAAGAAAAGGAAAATTAAGTATAAGAGTAATTAGTCTGGCGTAGTCACTTATTGTATCGACGAAATAAACTGTACCTTCTTCAAAGATAGTAACTCCATTCTTCTCCTCTCCCTCTCGCTGGCTCATTGCTGTTCTTAAACTCAAAACGAAGTGCCCCGAGAAACACTCACCATCCAGTTTTGTTTCCCGGACTGAGGCCTCAAACCACACCTCCTGATTTCCTCAATACCAAATATGGTCACTCCATAACTCACCTCCTCCTAACACCGTGTTCGTGATGTCACATGAGTCAAAACGTTTGAGAGTCGAAGACCTCACACGCTGGGGAATTCACCTCCAAATCCTGAGTTGTACTTTCTGAGGAATTCCAAGTGCGAAGCTAAACCTCAGCGAAAAGTAGAAAACACAAAATACACACTTAACAATAATCGTCGACGTAGTTACCAGACAATGACTTTTAGTTGAGGCAATCCATTGAGTCAGCTAGAGAAGAGCTAACTGGGCGCTCGAAATATTTACAAATAAGTTGAATGTGAGCAATGTCCTCAAACGCAGACTAGTGACACTGCCAAGAAATGGAAACTTAGCCAGACACAAGTAGAAAGTTGATAAGTTGCACAAAGGTAGGAAAACAAACAAGGGTAGTGACTTTATATGAGGTTAAAGGAATCTGCTATTGCACTTATCTTTTAATAAAACACAAAGGTATACAAAAGTGCTTCTAGGAAGCTTAAGACTACATAATTAAACTTTCCGAGGAAAGAAAAAAAATAAAAATAATCCAAAAGTCCGTCGATGGAATCGAACCAGGGACCTCCGACGTATAGTATCGTAACAATAGGAAACTACGAAAACGCCTGAAAATTTTAGAGATACGTAGTTTCGTTCTTTCTGTCAAAGTTCACCTACATGTAATTTTGTTGTAGTAGACAAAAAATCCAGGCCCGTATCCACGGGGGGCAAGGGGGGCCGGGCTCCCCTAAACCTGGGCTGGCCCCATGAAATTTCATGGTAGGCTTTCAAATGAACTATAATATGGTGATGAAGTATAATATGATTGGGTCGGGCCCCCCCTAACTTCTACCGGCCCCCCTAAATTTTTGGGCTGGCTACGGGCCTGAAAGAATCGGGACACATCTATCAATTCTAATGTGTTTAGATGTCGTTAAATCACAAATCTCCTATCGTTATACAATTAATTGCATAAATCTAACCTGTTCACGCAAAGATCATTTGATAAAATCAACAATTGTATTTATAATGTAATAAACACCTATTAGCAATGGATGATAAAGAAAATGTAATATGAAACATAGAGAAAGCACTACAGAAATAATTAGAGTTGGGCGTACAGACTCTCTTAAAACATGGCGTGACTAAACCGATGCGTGGGGTGTCAGGACGTCAGGTACATGAGCTTTCCCAACCAGCAATTTACCTTTCCTACCCATTAGAAATAGAAGAAAACGGAGCGGAAAGAGGTGGGGGGATAGAATAACAGAAAGTTCAATGTTTGTGCACGCGAAATTATTAGTTTCGTGCAGGCTATCTATACGAATTCTGACAGGAAACAGTGCATGGTGACTGCTTTATAATCACTTAACCAAACTCCGTAATGTGCATCCTATTCAAATCTAAAAATTAATGATTTATTACATGTTAGATATAAAGAGCTTATTTCATTTAAAACAATACAAATGAAACACATATTTCAAGTGTTTTTAATTTTCAGAAATTAATTGTATTTGCGATGCCGACAGTTTAGTATACTTTATCGAAACTTAAAATTCTTAAATAGTTAACGGTCTTTACTTCTTTGGGACTCAAGAAATATCCAAATCGATTCCCGTGTTCAGCTTTATTGACAGAGGGTTTACCAACCGGAATTTTTAGTAACCCTCAATCATATTCACCCTCAGTCAATCCCCCTACACCAGCGTTTCCCAACCTTTTCCAACTTGCGGCACACTACGGGTGTAACTTGAATTCTCACGGCACACTCATAGATATTATTATTATTATTTGCAAGTATAAAATACCATGGTAATTTTTTTTTCTGTGATTACTGATCATCTTCTCACAGAGATGAAAGCTCGATCACTGGTTTTCCCCTATGCTAATTCATTATGCTTATTTTTATTCTAATTTTAAAATAAAAAACAATTGCAATAAAATATAGGACTCAGATTTTAAAAAAATATGCGTTCTGTTTCGAAAACTGTATCCAACTTTTCACTAAGAATGAAGATCACTAAATAACGAACGAACAAACAAATGTCTTGTACTTTTAACTTTGCTATTTTAACCAAAACCGGTGCATATTATTACAATCACACAGTTTGCGATGCGTCGAAGTCAAAACACACCTGTTGAACAAAGTGTTGTTCTGTCATTCACGTGCGAATGAGTGTTCTACGAACGTTCACTTGACGCGTACCGTACAAGTGCTTCCATTTCTCGGTGTTAGTATGACTCTCAATTGAAGCGTAACATAACAGTTTACCGTTGAAATGTGTACGAGCCGAAATACAGTCTGCTACACAGTAATAGATGTAGAATAATATATTACAATTACAGTAAATTTTTCCATGGTAGAAATTCATAGTAATGTGAAATACAAAAATATGCATTTTTTCGCTGTCTTGCAATTTGGTTGCTATAGAATTAATAATTTTGTTTCGATTTTCTCGCGGCACACCAGCGGTTCATTCGCGGCACACCACTTGAGAAACGCTGCCCTACACTCACAGTCAGCCGCCTTCACACTCAAATATTGTTTTTTTACTTACCTTGAATGGTCTCACTCACTCACTCTCACTCACTCAGATTATTGATAGCTCACGCTTATCTACACTTATCTTCAATCCACTCCCTCACGCTCAAACTTACTCTCACTCAAAATCAAATATTATTCATGCTTTCACCCTCAATCGATTCGTTCACACTCAGATTCAGTCGCCCTCACACTCAATCAACTCGCTCATATTCACTCTCACCCTCAATCAACTGGCTTACACTCACACTCACTCGCCCTCACACTCAATCAACTCGCTCATATTCACACTCACCCTCAATCAACTGGCTTACACTCACACTCACTCGCCCTCACACTCAATCAACTCGCTCATATTCACACTCACCCTCAATCAACTGGCTTACACTCACACTCACTCGCACTCACACTCAATCAACTCGCTCATATTCACACTCACCCTCAATCAACTGGCTTACACTCACACACTCGCCCTCACACTCAATCAACTCGCTCATATTCACACTCACCCTCAATCAACTGGCTCACACTCACATTTACTCGCCCTCACACTCAATCAACTCGCTCATATTCACACTCACCCTCAAACAACTGGCTCACACTCGCATTTACTCGCCCTCACACTCAATTGACTCGCTCATACTCACATTCACCCTCAATCAACTGGCTCACACTCACATTCACTCGCCCTCACACTCAAATATTGTTAATACCTTAACGCTCACTAGACCTCTACCCCATGAACCAAAATGAGGGTGAATGAGGGTGAGGGTGCTTCTTGAGGGCAAAAATTACTGAAGGTGTCCATCTCTGTTATCAATAAACCAAGGCAAATGATGGAATAGTACTTCTGTTTATGAAAGCTTTGAGCAACTGCTTCAAACAATTTCTACTTTTTTTGCCTTTGGATATTAGTGTTTGACACGAGATGAGACGAGACGAGATTGTTTTAGTAGAAGTCTTGTGTCGATTCTCGAAAAAGTATGCCTCATTTCGTCTCGTCTCAAAATTTCCTCGTCTCATTTTGAAACTTTATGTACAAATTTTATGCCCTGATTATTTTTCTTAATTTCATCAAGAGTTTATTAGTATCTTATCGCATCGCGAGGGAGCCACCACGGTTATGATATAACAACAGTCAAACAGGTTAATTATGAATAGGGATGCGCATGAGACAAGATTTGTGGCTGTCTCGTCTCGAAAATGTGCTGTTAAAGTGATGTCTCGACTCGAAAAATGTATATTTCACTATTGGAAGAGCCGTGTCTCGACTCGAATTTTGTCAGGAAAATCCTGTCTCGACTCGACTCGTGCGCATCCCTAATTATGAAAGAATATTGTGTAATGGCTTGGGTGGTTTTAAACGTTTATAAATGCTCTTCAATTTATTCTTACAATTGTTTTATCGATCTATAATTTATACTCTTAATCATGTAACACTAAGACTGTGTTTTAGATCTAAAAGTTGGGCAAACTAGTGATGCTGATGAGACTTGCGAAAGTTCTCGTCCCGAAAACAAAACGAGAATTGTCATCTTTCTTTGCTCGTCTCACTTCCCAGACAAAAATCGAGATGAGATAAGAAATTTCGTACAGAACATAGGTGGTTCAATAGCTGGAATTGATTTAAGCTATTCTTTATTCAGTCTCCTCGATTTTAAGGCGGAAAAAAGCTAAAGTTTTAGGGGAAAGACAGGGTTAATCACCTACACATGCTGAATTTATTTCTTTAAAAATTGAGGGGAATTATAGAGCTTGGAGAGGGGAAAATCTCCTCAGCGTGTCTGGATAAAAGAGTGGATGCAAAAATTTCGACTTTGGAGCTTAATCCTGGAAGATATCGAATCATCCGAAAATTCCATCACGAGAGATCTACAATGGGTGTGCATTGAGAAAAATTCCGTTCTCCGGACAGCGGTATATTGTATATATAAATATACGGAATCCTCTTGCTTACTACAGAAATCATTATGGAACATACGTTATCTATATGCTACATACGCACTACTCTTAGATGGTAAATCATGTCCTTGGAGGTTGTCTGAAATCTAACAGTCTTCCTTATATTACATATATATATGTTAACCTTCGTCAGCTATATGTTATATACGTCCACTTCTATATGAGATCCTGACCGCCTATATTGTTTCATACGGAAAGTATTATAAAACATGAGTTTTCAGTTATACGTCTGCTGTACGTTAAGTCCAAAAACTACAGGATTTACATGAATGTTTTTCTTAGTGTGATATAACGACATTTATTTAAAATATATTTATCGTTATTGAAGTATATTGTGTACTGACTTGTGTATCTTTTTACGTTTATAAATGGTTTTCAATGTGTTATAACAAGATGGATTGGCATGAATTTTTAAACCAACCCTCGTATTATTCTAACATCAATTCTTAGAAATACAACGCAATGAGCTAACATTTGGAGGAGAACAATGCTAAGGTCACCCAAAAGGTGCCTCACTTTTCCAGACAGCACTGCTTCTTCCCGTCAGCCCATATTCGGAAGAAAAATTTTGCTACTCTCGAAATCAACGCCCACGCACCAAGCCCTCATGACGATGACAGATTTTTACGTGACAATGTGAAAATTATCAATAATCGTCAGTTCCATAACTTATTGGAACAACCAGTGTTTTAATGTGATTTTTATTAACCTATGGATCATTTATTATATATTATTAACAATATAATAACGCAAAAACTTAATGTTCTCTACGAACTATATTTTAGTTTGTCAGTGTATTCTTGCGCCGCTAACTGGCAACTATGCGACGCAGGAAGAGGACCAGAGAGAGGACATTCATTCTCTTTCAAGATGTAAAGGTGCTAGTGTTTTTACTTTGAGAACGGACAAGATTGTTCTCAAGATACTCTCTAAGGAGAGAGTATCATTATTTTAAGATGTGAAGTTGCAAGTGTTTCATAAAGATATAGTAATACTACATATTAAGCTCTCACTTTCCAATATTAATTTGCATAAAATTAAAATGCTGTAAAAAGGAAGAAATGCAATGAAGATTTGTACTCTGCAGGTCCTGATAGTCTACTGTTCAAATAATAGTTTTCACGCCTCCTAATGAAAACAAATATGTTTTGTGAACTTTATACAGCGATCGAAGTGAAGTGTTTGTAGTGAACTGCATACCCACTCACCGACTCATCATCTTCTTTCGGTCGAAATTTCGCGTATTATTTCGCTTACGTATCGGTTCTTATATCGCAGTGATTGGGCCATCTTTTCGTTTAAGTGAAATCTTGTGTTTGTGTTCTCATATATTTGTAAATGTTTTATATTCATTGAAGTTTAAAGTTAAATATAAGTGTTTCGCAAATATCTCTTTTTTAATATGCAGTGAAAATTATATTTAATAATTTCAAAGTGTGTGATCCATATTGTCTCTTTCTCAGCAAATGGAGAATATTACCTTTTAATAGTGTTCATGGCTTAGAGTAGAATCAAACAGATAAGGTACTTCTAAGCAGTGGAGAACAAACATTACTTTCGTCTCTCACTATCCATCTGGCGTCGATCATGCATGGCTGTCCTACCTTGCACTCTTTTACTGGTATTGACCAGTGTATGTTGGAGCTGACGTAACAGCGACGGTGGGTATACGGCTTATGCCTCTGATACGTTTAACGCCCGAATCCTAGGACCGTGGGAGTGAGACTATTTGTTTACTTGCCAATTACTTATTGGATCTATTAGTCTTTTACAAATGAATGATGTTCTTAAGAAGACTCCAAAAGAGATCCAAGGTTCGAATCCCAATATTATTATAAATGGCTTCCCTTACAGGAACAGGTAATGAAGCTAGGACCGGCACTACTCTTATAAATGGCTTCCCTTACAGGAACAGGTAATGAACCTAGGACCGGCAGTCCTATCATAAAATGGCGCCCGAACAGGGACAGATGTTTTAGTGGGAAGAAAGCGAATTTTTGAACTCCACTGTTTCGTATTCAATGCCAGTGTAATAATTTGCATGTTGTATTTTTAAGCATAATATACTATAATGTCAACGCTTAATGAAATGGAAACACTGCTTGAAGCGGTAAAAAAGGTGTCCGCAGATTTAGCTGGAACTAACCAAATATTAAAATTAAATCAAAAAGAGTTGACCGAACATTTAACGAATTTGAGGGCAGATGTGGTCGAATTTCGCGAAAAGATTGAAAGTAATTCTCAGGAGCTGTTAAATCAGCCAAATACTGCTATACAAACGCAGGTAGGTCCTAGTGTATGCATACAAGAATGCGAAACAATTACTGAAAAGGCAAATTGTGAACCTAGCAATTAATGTTCTGCGAAAGAAATATATCCTTGCATTCTTATACATGTAGTGTTACTTACATTTTTATATTGTTGTGTTCATTTTAGAATATATAATTCATAAATCCACGTACAAAATGCTAGCGCTGAATTTAAAGAATGTAAGAGCACAGATAGAGTTAGAGTACGCTAACGTAATAAATGAATATAAATATAGTACTGTTCCATTTTGCTTAGAAGAGTTTCAAAATGTTTTAGGTCTCAATGTAGAAACTCATAGTTTCAATAGAGTAGCGAAAATCGCAATTTGTGAACATGTATTTAATTTTAATTGTGAATTTAGGAGATATATCGAAAAAGAGATTAATCTCCGCGTACGTGGTATTAGGAAATCAATTCAGTACGAAAAATTGAAAGAGAAGTGTGCTCGCGGCAAGTATATAGATTTCAATTATGTAGCTAAAAAGTTGAAACTTCAATGTGATGACGTTAATGTCAAGAATAAGGTTATTGGAATAATAGTGCAACGGCTACAGAAAAAGTATTCTGATGTTAGTTCTCTTAGTGATCATGATAGTACGTTCAATGAAAAGGAGAAAGAATTATTTTCAAGTAATGTTGAAAATTCTCCTCAAACTAGTTCCAATGGTATTAAATCTATCCTCAAAAAACGTAGCAAGGATGTCAGTTTACATACTATGTCAGGTAATGTGGGTCAGACCAAAAAGGAAAACAGAATTCCTAAAAAGGTTAGATTTATAGATGAATTTAATGTTGACCCGTTAGCACATGCTCGTCATAGTTGTTCTTTTGAGGTTAGAACTAAAAGCTGTAAAAGGAAATTGGAAAATGTTGCCGATGATGTTGATTCATATCCAAATCCTGTCAAAAAAAGGTAGGTTATCTGAAGTCCAAAAGTCGCATTTTGTTCAAATTAGTGAAAGTGAAAATGTTAGGTGGAATGAGTTATTTCAATTGTTGTATAATAATTCTGTACAATTACAAAGCATTACAAGCCAATTGGAAAAAATGTCTGTTCTACAGAGTAATCATGTCTTTATTCAATGAAATGAAGTAAGTAATGAAAATGTCAGTGTAAATGTAAACACCGTGCAGGTTGACTTCATGGAGGCTACCTCCAATAGTAGTACGAGTGTGGTTAGCGTAACCACCACTAGGGAAATAAAAAGTGATACTGTTGTAGTATTTTTAGACGAGAATAAAGTCTGCACTTGTCCCTTATGTGAAAGGAAGTGGGCGGATCAGCTGTTTCCTCCCTCCGGCTCAATGCTACTTGTTCATAAAAAATGTTTGTTTACAAGTCCTGTATTTTTTGTGGTGTATACACGGCATATTGAAAACCACCCTAGAGTAAGATGCATTAGGCAACCAGTTCAGAATGATGTGTTGCAGTATTTTTCCAGTGGTAATATATCTTTAGTGTTGCTAGAAGGTATAGTATGTACACTTGTAATTGTCTGTTCTAGTAGAAATGAAACCATTCCATGTTCGCTTGGCATACATCGCGCAACTAGTAAATCTATGAAATTTAGATTCAGAAAAGGTAAGAAAAAGTGTATTGAATTAAATCAAAACGTTCAGATTAACCATCCACCAACCAATACTTTCTATTCAACTCGAAATGGTATCGAGAAATTTAGAAACAGAATTTTTTTGCTTGGAAAGTAAAAAACGTAAGCAAAGATTTTTCCACCGTGCGAAAATGAAAAATAACCTGAAAAGCTGCAAAAAAGTGCGTAAATTAAGTAAGGTATTACACCTACGAAGAAAGCATAAATTCTCCGCTGCCAACATTTGCAATGACACTCAATGTATAAATGTTTCGAGTGTACAAACCAATCGTAAGAAATCTGTTAGTTCTCATGTTAAGGTAGTACATAAATCCACTGCTTACAAAATGTTGCGTTCTTGCATTAACAAAATCCAATGGATGCCTACTGTGGAAGTTAAACTCAAAATTCTTGAATGCGTGACAATTTTACTTTACGATGTTGTAATAAAACCAATACGAAAAGGAATTGGGTAAACGACATTAACACATAGCCGGATTGCCCATTTTCCATATTTTTGACATGGCAATGAAAAATAAATGTTGGTTACATTGCAGAAAATTTTGTACAAAATTTCTTTTGTTGTTAGTAATTATTTTTCATACCATAAATTTTTTTCAACATTGTTAGTATTCCAGAAACTTTTGAATGTTCAAATAAAATTAATAATATTTTATCGTATGTATCATGTGAATGGCTATAGCCAATAGATTCAGGAAAATTTTGAATATTAATTTTTTTCGCTTCATACATTGTTGCACCTCATTAGATATTGAAAATTTTGGATGAGAGATACAAAAAAATCTTGATATTTTATATACGTATTACGAAATTACTTGTAATCGCATATTTTTTCGCTAACACATTTACAACGAAATTTAATTTTTCGAATCAGAAAATATAGTGTTTCTTTTCGAAGTGCAAGAGTGAATTTGCGCAGTGAAAATTTTCAAATATAGTGAAAAGAAAATAAATTTAAATGGTGAAGATGTGGAAAATCTATATAAAATATTCCAGTACAAAGTTTCAATTTTACAAAATTAAAAATGTTTTGAATCACAAATTTAAACATTTTGGTGAGAAACCATCCGGTAACAAACCTGAATAAGCACATTTTAAATTAATGAATTAAAGATTTCAATTTTAAATAACAACCATGCGTCAATTAATAGTAATGTATACTTACGATGTGTTATGTCAAGTTATTTGTTTTAACTAATCAGTATGCTTCTGGGATTAGTAATCAGCTGAGGATACTTTAATTTTGGTGTAGTAAGTTATGGTAATTACCTTTACCCACCTTCATGGCGCGTTGTTCAGTTGAAAAGAATATACAATGAGACATCTTACTATAAATGAGTACCAAGTAAGTTGTGTACATGTTAGTTGTTAGTAATTATTGTTGCATTCACTTTGTGTTAATCTTTTCGTTGAATACGAAAACATTTCAAGTCTTAACTTGAAAATATGGAAGCAAAGGTCCCTCAAATATTATGGGTTATTCATATTATGTAATGCCCGGAGTAGGCAATTTTCTTATTAGTCCCCTCTGTATTATTTTTGAATTTTAACCATTCTATTTTTTCACTTTGCTTCGGGGATGGAAACATATTAACTAATAATTGGGGTAGGGTCTTGCAAATTTAATGCAGGCAGTATATTTTTATATACTTAGAGCGTGACGAGCTAGCATATGCCCAGTTTATTTCATTTCATAGTAAATGAAATATTTTAGTGTTATATTTACTTATGTGCTTTTAATATGTAATCTTAATAAAATATAAATCAATTGTGTGCACTTTATCATATGTTTTAGTTGTGTTGAATTATTTTGAATATTCTTAGTGAATAGTTTGTGTTAATATGTCAATGAAAGTACATTTTTGAATTTTGCGAGTAATATTGATGTTTTAAATATAATAAATTTTTATGCGTTTATCCGTAAGGAATATTTTATTTTCATGAAAAGTAGAATCATGATTAGCTGAATTACTTAGTGATATATGTTATTCTTGAATGATATTGTGTGTTTTATTTTAGAAATTAAGCAGCATTATTGCAAAATATTAAAGTAATTTTACCATTTTAGATTTATTGGTATACAGTTAGTTTGTACTATTCATATTTTGTTGTGTATTCTTAAATATGGCATTGAATACAATACCTTACCAAACTTAACACGTTATTAAATATAAAACTTTATTGAATATTGTATTGCATTGAATATATTGATATGTTTGTGTAATTTGGTTTGAATTTTGAAAAACATTATGAAGTACAATGCTGAATAGTATTTTGAATTACTAATAACTATTGATTTATATTCAAACGTTGAAATTATCTCTATGTTTACATTTCAAGAAATGATTAAAATAAATGGAAAATATAAACAAATAATAAAAATAAAAGGACTTGAAAGACATTTACGAAATGGCCCTCGCGTTATCGTAAATGGCCCTCGCGTTCGTTATTCTTCGAATTTCGCGATCATGTACGTCCGAGTGAAGCCAGAAACTGTTCTTCTTCAGTGTGAACGAACTTAAAACGACATTAACCCTCTATGGACTAATGGAGTGCTGTGATTATTGTTGTGTTGCAGTATGGTTAGGAAGACTTGGATTCCAGGGTTCTTGCCCACTTCTGTGATACCTTCAGTGGACAATCCGTTGGTCGCCATCTATAACAAGATGGATTGGCATGAATTTTTAAACCAACCCTCGTATTATTCTAACATCAATTCTTAGAAATACAACGCAATGAGCTAACATTTGGAGGAGAACAATGCTAAGGTCACCCAAAAGGTGCCTCACTTTTCCAGACAGCACTGCTTTTTCCCGTCAGCCCATATTCGGAAGAAGAATTTTGCTACTCTCGAAATCAACGCCCACGCACCAAGCCCTCATGACGATGACAGATTTTTACGTGACAATGTGAAAATTATCAATAATCGTCAGTTCCATAACTTATTGGAACAACCAGTGTTTTAATGTGATTTTTATTAACCTATGGATCATTTATTATATATTATTAACAATATAATAACGCAAAAACTTAATGTTCTCTACGAACTATATTTTAGTTTGTCAGTGTATTCTTGCGCCGCTAACTGGCAACTATGCGACGCAGGAAGAGGACCAGAGAGAGGACATTCATTCTCTTTCAAGATGTAAAGGTGCTAGTGTTTTTACTTTGAGAACGGACAAGGTTGTTCTCAAGATACTCTCTAAGGAGAGAGTATCATTCTTTTAAGATGTGAAGTTGCAAGTGTTTCATAAAGATATAGTAATACTACATATTAAGCTCTCACTTTCCAGTATTAATTTGCATAAAATTAAAATGCTGTAAAAAGGAAGAAATGCAATGAAGATTTGTACTCTGCAGGTCCTGATAGTCTACTGTTCAAATAATAGTTTTCACGCCTCCTAATGAAAACAAATATGTTTTGTGAACTTTATACAGCGATCGAAGTGAAGTGTTTGTAGTGAACTGCATACCCACTCACCGACTCATCATCTTCGTTCGGTCGAAATTTCGCGTATTATTTCGCTTACGTATCGGTTCTTATATCGCAGTGATTGGGCCATCTTTTCGTTTAAGTGAAATCTTGTGTTTGTGTTCTCATATATTTGTAAATGTTTTATATTCATTGAAGTTTAAAGTTAAATATAAGTGTTTCGCAAATATCTCTTTTTTAATATGCAGTGAAAATTATATTTAATAATTTCAAAGTGTGTGATCCATATTGTCTCTTTCTCAGCAAATGGAGAATATTACCTTTTAATAGTGTTCATGGCTTAGAGTAGAATCAAACAGGTAAGGTACTTCTAAGCAGTGGAGAACAAACATTACTTTCGTCTCTCACTATCCATCTGGCGTCGGTCATGCATGGCTGTCCTACCTTGCACTCTTTTACAGGTATTGACCAGTGTATGTTGGAGCTGACGTAACAGCGACGGTGGGTATACGGCTTATGCCTCTGATACGTTTAACGCCCGAATCCTAGGACCGTGGGAGTGAGACTATTTGTTTACTTGCCAATTACTTATTGGATCTATTAGTCTCTTACAAATGAATGGTGTTCTTAAGAAGACTCCAAAAGAGATCCAAGGTTCGAATCCCAATATTATTATAAATGGCTTCCCTTACAGGAACAGGTAATGAACCTAGGACCGGCACTCCTATCATAGTGTTCACATTATCACTGTATTAATTTGAAGTTTTTATGCTATAACTCATGTTAACACTGAAACTGAGTTTGATCTCTAACATTTGTGTGAACTAGTATTGCCCACAAGACTCGGTAAAAAAAATCACATTTCGTCTTGATCTCATTTCGCAAACAAGACGAGAATTCTTAACGTCTAGGATAAAAGCCGAATAACATGACCTTACCGGAAATCGAATCTTTCAGTTTTACGTTCAACGATTATGCCGGTTAGCCTAAAGGACACGATGATCATGAGAAATAAATACAATGGTGGAATGGTTAAAGTGGGAGGGAACGGGAAAACCCCGAGAAAATTCACGCACACAGTGTTTGTCTACCACACAGTTCACTTGGCGCGAGCTGGGTTCGAACCAGGAACCTCCTCAAAATAGGTGTACGCTCTACCACTGAGCCATCGTGGCTTCTTCACCGAGAATCGAATCCTGGTCTTACGCGGCGACAGAGCGTACGTAGCCCACATAGCCATTAAGGAACTCATTAGTATGTAGAGATCACGAAACGTAAATCCATCGACACCTCGAATTTAATCATTTTTAAGATGACAAAAAGATTTTCTTTGCTTCTGTTTTTAGTCATATCTACGTAAGAAAAAAAAAATAATAATACGTATAAGAGGAAAAGACAGGGAAGATCTTTAATGGTGTTATAAAACTTAAGAATAAGATTACTGGTGACTTGAACAATATCTTCCATAACTTCCATTTTCTATATAAATCACGCCACTCACTTGCAGATAGGACACGTTGATAGATGCCGAAAAAAAAAAACATCAAGTGATATCTCAGCACCGCCTGTTATTGCCATAAAACATAGAATATCCAATATTAAATAGACTTCATTTTGTGGTTGTAGCTAGTGGGCAATTAACTGAGAGCGAGAGCTAATAAAATGTAGTAATGAACCGTCATATAATTAAATGACTATATATATACATACATATATATATATATATATATATATATATATATATATATATATATACTGAAATGTGGATGAGGGATACATATTTTTTGGAACTTAGATTGATCACCATATTTGAATGTAAATATTAAAAATAAACTACTCTACATTGATTAATACGGTTTCTATTTAATTAACAACAGCGATTCGATTTGTCTCTAAAACCATTCGTTTAAAAGACTACTGGGTAGATGATTGCAATTGTTAGATATTTTTTGATTATACTTGGTTTAATGTGAATATATTTTAATGAGTAATTTTATTATATAAATACAATGTAGCTAAATATTAAAATCCATTAATTCAGCACGAAGTGTAAAAAATGCGTTTATGAAGTTATACGTACGCTGAATTATTGGATTTTCATATTTTTTTGTCATGACATAATATATATATATATATATATATATATATATATATATATATATATATATATATATATATATATATATATATATATATATATAAGGGTGTTTCTAAACAACGCCGAGAATTAGTCAAATTTGCTATCGGGACTGTTTATGGAGAATTGAGTTCAGGGTTGTGGCATTGCGAGATAAAATTCATTTCTCACTCGGACACAAATTACGCTTTGTTATGTGTCCGGTGACTTGCGTCACACACAAGTGAGTTCGTCAATTTTGTATTTTGACCTTACCCGAATACTTTGCCCAATAACGCTATACCGGGAGGATATGTGCAAGTCTCCATGCTGCAAGGGCAACTAACCGTGCTGCATTTGATGTGCACCTCTTATCTGACCTCTAAGGTATTCAGATGTAAGCCCTATGTAGAGTGTCCTACCTAAAGGCTCGATAGCTATTTTTGCTTGGGGTCCCAACGAACAGAATTACATGTATGTTGTAGGAAGCCTAGGGCATACCCAAGGGGCTCCTTTGTTCTGGTGCCTATAATGCTGTTGAGATTGAATTGCCTACCGATCACGGTCAGACAAAACATAAATATTTGGTTAATCCCTAAGTAATGACATTTATGTCTTTACGTTTCTTGGAATTGCTATTTTCCGCAAGAATTAATACTCTAGAATAGCTATCCTTTCAAAGATCTTTACAGTTGGGAGTGGGTAGAAAAACTGAGCTGGAATGATAAATCTGTCCAAATTCCACATCCTCTTTTTAAATCTCAGTGACAACCAATTTCTAGCTGGAAGTTGCAATTTTATAATCAAGAGATAACGCATCAACCTACATGTTAAAGTGAAGTCAATTTATTTGAAAATTATAAGAAAAACTTGTGCAATGGTCCAGAATTCTTTATTATTTAGTTAATGGTTAAATTTACGAGAAGTAACATTATATATATATATATATATATATATATATATATATATATATATATATATATATATATATATAGGGTTGTTTGAAAGTTGCTCCAACGGCGTGGAAAGAAATAAAGCAAAAGCCCGTTTAGAATAGATAATATGTCCGAACTGAAAAGATGAAATTAACGTTTCGTGTGGGAATAAAATAACCTACTTGCGACACTGAAAACTAGTAAACAGCAAGTAAATTCTAAAGCACCCGCTCTATCATAGTTGTATCCACTGATAATTTCTGGGGACAGGTCGGGGTTAAATCCTTCTCGCCTGGAACTGTAAAATTTGCTTCCAGGGGCATCGTACTCAACAAGGATTATCAGTATTTCTTTTCGGTGCTAATTTAATTCCGTGTATTGAAATTACTCCGGTGGGAGGGGGTAAGTTTGTTCATCGACTTAAGAGTTTTACGTATTTTATTGTTTCAAAGCATGTTTTCCAAACTTAAACGAGGGCAATTGTCCCCTGCCCTCACCCTTGACGCCGTTCGGGAGGGAGGATTTGCTGAAACCATCACTGGTTGGAAATCAACTGTAACATATTGTAATTTTGGCCTCGCTTGCATTGCAATATTTATTTGTATTTCTGTCTTCAGACTAAGTTGATCAATAATCGAGATTTAAACTTAGTACATGTAAAAAATGTTCATTACACTCAAATAAGTGACTGTGTTGATTCAGTCTAGCTCATCTGAAGTTAACACAATTGAGAAAGGTAACACTGAAATTATCATTGCAATGTTAATAGGAATTTCGTTTCACAGTGTGAAACTACGATAGGCTTCCAAACTATGTAAATTCAATACTCAAACTTAAAGAAGTACATCTATAACTACTAGTTGCAATACAGGAAGGATATTAAAGACTATGTGCCTTATGTAGAGTCGTTTTGACGTATGATTAGCGTCATACTAAAGGTCTGACTACTGCAGGAAACATATGTTAGTCGAACTCTTTAGTATGGCAGTAATCACGCGTCAGAACGACTCTGCATAAGACCCTTTAAAACCAGAGATGAAACATATCCTGGTACCGAATTCATATAAAAAAAATCTCTTACTATTCCCGTTCTATCCATTATGCGATGAATGTTGTAATCAGGTAACCATAGATTCTCATTACTTTCCGTTTCAATACATATATACATAAAAGAAGAGATGAAACTCATTTTTTGGGGCGCTGAATCTGTGTCAAAACAGTTTTCTATATAGAACTATCCCTTACCGTTTTTAATCTATGGAAATAAGTATTTAAACCTAAAGTACTACTAAATTCAAATCACTTCTGGCTTTGGTAGAGTGTAGCAGATGGTGATGATGGTGTGTTTTCTTGAAACGCTGAATCGATTCCAAGAAAACACTTAGTGTGTATCTATTACTAGTTTTGTTCTAAGGTGAAAACATTGAGATTGATATTAAGAAGTGTATTGGAAATCCAACCAACGGCGCAAGCGATATGAAGGACAATATTTGGGCTTTTCAAAACATAAGTTCCGAGCGCTCTGATCTGTTACAGGTATGCTATTACGCGCACGTACTTAATCTTGGCATACGTGATGCGACAAAAAGTTGCATTGATTCTGTGTCTTTGTTGTTCTGCTGAACGACTGTGCGGTATTTATAAAGGGTGCGGAAAAAGTCCCGGAACGGTTCAATATCTCGAGAAATATACAGATCAGCAAGATAAAAATAACACGTGTTAAATAGTTTTGAAAAAGCTATCCAGTGATACCAAACAAGACTCCCTATCCCCACCTCCTTCGGGGATATGGGGGTAACTTTAAAATTTTAAATGGAAATCCCCATTTTTATTGCACATTAAGATTCTCCAGAAAAAGTGACAGTGATGTGGCCCAAAATTGTGAACAGTGCCTTCACGGATGGCAATTGAATCGACGTACAAAAAAGGGGGTGGCAAAACGGTACGAAAATGTGGTCTCTTAGTGTTGGTCATACGGTCATACGGTCATACTGGACTGTGAATCGGAGGCGTGAGTTCGATTCCCGCGCAGAGTAACATTTTTGTGTGATTTTTTATATCTAAATAATGAATCCATACATTTTAACTTCGATAAAAATAATGTATTTGTCTATATTTATTAATTTGCAAGAAAATACAAATGGCGATAAAAAATGTTTATTTTTGTTGTAAGTAACCCTATGAACTCTAACCCTATTGGTAAGAACAACTTCATAAAGCTAGTTTGTAAAACAATTATCGAAATTTGTATTCTATGTAAATTCAAAAAAGTACTATTCGAAGTCAAAACGTATGGAATTTATTTGGGGAAATAAAAGAAGAAGATCGCCTTGAACGGGGATCGAACTCAGAACATATGACTCTGTAATCCAATACGCTAACCGTACAGCCACAGAGGACGAGACTAACTATTAGCATTTTTGTAACGTTTTGATTCACCACCTGTTTTCGTATGTCGATTGAAGCGCCATCTGCGGAGACACTGTTTTCAATTTTGGTTAAAATCACTGTCACTTTTTCTGGAGAATCCAAATGTGCAATAAGAAATCCCATTTAAAATTTTCAAGTTACTTTCCATACCCTCAAAGAGGGTGGGGATAGGGGGTTGCGTTTGCTATCATTGGATAGCTTTTTCAAAACTATTTTACACGTGTTATTTTTGTTCTGCTGATGTTTATACTTAGCGAGATATTGGACCGTTCCGGGACTTTTTCCGCACCCTGTATGTGAATCTTATTTGCGAATAGACATTTGAAAGATTAAATGTCAACAAAATCGTCTTACAGTTATAGCGGAAACACGATGGTGGGCCAAACACTCTGCTTTACAGAAAGTGTTTGGTCACATTTTGAACTCAAAAAATGCTTTGTACATAGAATTGATCATAACAACGAAGGAAATTGTTTCTACAGAAAATATCAAACCAGAAGCTAGGTACAAAGGAGAAGTATATGTAGAAAGTCTTCTCAAGTTCAAAACAATTCTGATAACACAAGTGTTAATGAGAATATGTTAAGTAATGACCCCTCTGTCAAACTATCTCCAAACACAGGCTACTGATGTGTTGCAGTCATATTGAATGGTGGAAACTACTCTGTCCCAACTGAAAGAGTAGAGAATTTATTTTGAATCTGCTAACAATACAGTGTTATGATTTTCAGAATGGGTCAATAACAGATTTAAAGAATTAGAACGTGAATTTCTTTCTTTCTACTGACCTTCCTAAAATTTGCCTTCGGAGATGGAAAAGGATGTTTCCTTAAGAATGTGAAGATAAAAGCTGCTTCTGGTTCAATGAGCAGATACTGCATCAAAGCACTCAACAGAATATTGAATACGGCAATTTCGAGCATTTCTTCAAGATTCAAGAAGCAAAATGCTTTTTAGGATGATTTCGTGTTTGGATCCTAAAACAATCAACTAAGTAGCAGAACTTCCAGCCACAACTGTCGAAGCAACTACAAACCTTCTGAAAAAGTTCAGTAAAGAAGTTTTCAAAAATTCTATAAAAGAACCTTTGGACATTTCAAGGAAGTCGTAATTCTTGAAAGTCAGTGTTGCTGATGCGTACAGCCGAGAAGAAACGACAGATTATGCTGATAAGAAAAGTGATTCAGAATTAGACGAAAACACATTTCTTCAAAGGAATGGGAGTGCAAAACATCCGAAAATTATCCAATGTGCTGCTTCTTAATTTTGCAAAATTATAAATTTTTCAGTAACGCTTATCCAGGTTTACTACTACCATACAAATTTCTGTTGACTTTGCCCGTAACACAGGTAACATGTGAAAGAAGTTTCTAAAAACTGAAATACATTAAAAATAGTTTAAGAAGTGTCATGTCTTAGGAATATTAGAAAACTAATGTTGTTGTCTATTAAAGAGGACTTGTTAGAGAATGTTTCGATGAAAAAGTGATAGACTTTGTAGCATCAAAAAGTAGTACACTAAAACATTTGCTTATTTTGTATTGTCTTCTTGCTCATCTCAACCATAGGTTGGTGGGCAACATGGAAATTTGAAAACTTCTCTCTCCCGTGGGAGAGCTGTTTTATACTTTGATAAGGTCTCTTCTTCATAACTGCATCTAAATATTCTATCCTTGGTCTTCATCTTCCTGGTTTCTTTCTGCCTTTCTCTCTATTAGCACAGTGATCCAATCGGAGTGCCGAATATGATGGCCAAACATGCTGTTTCTTCTTTTTCCTATTATTTTCATGATCTGTCGTCCTTCGTTAGCTTCCTTTAGTACGTCTTCATTCCTTTTCATTTCGGTCCATGATATGCACAGTATTCTACGCCAATACCACATTTCAAATGCTTTCAGCTTGGATATTTCAGCTTTTCTTAATGTCCACGTCTCTGATCCGAAAAGCACCACGCTCGATACCAATGTCTTAGTAAATCGTTTACGAACGTCCAGCGACACATTTCTTGATGTTAGTAGTCCTCCTTTCGTGTTGAATGCTTGTTTAGCTTGCGCTGTTCTGGAACTTACGTCTTTTTCACTTCTTTCGCCCGAGGACATTAGAATTCCTAAATAGGGGAACGTCTTAACATCTTCAACTTTCTCTCCATCTATCCATACGTTTGCCCTTTCCTGACTTGCTCTTGTGCACTTTATCACTTTGGTTTTCTTCTTATTTATCTTCATTTTCCATGTTTTTTCCAGTTGGTCGTTCAAGTTTGAAAGTGCTTCCTGCAAGTAATTTTCGTTCTCCGATATCAGTGCTATGTCATCAACAAGCCTTATTGTGCTAAAAACCTGGTCATCTACTTTTACGCCGTTTTCGTTTTTATCAAAGAATTCTTCCATAACCTCTTCTATATAGACGTTGAACAGGAGAGGTGAAAGTCCACATCCTTGTCTCACTCCTTTACTTATTATTGCATCCCTCTGATCTCTTGCTATAACATCTGTCTGGTTCCTGTAAAACTGGTATATTATTTTTCTGTCCCTGTAATCCACTTTCAGATTCTTCAACTCTCTGAACATGATATTCCAATCTACGTTGTAATTTGTGTAATAGAGTAAATTTGTTATGTAGTACACGTATTCTTTGAACTTTGTTTAATATTTGGAACAATGCTGATAAAAGAATACACGATTTTAACTGTTAATGGTTAATACTATTGACTTGAAAACTACGCAACTTGATTTGTTACATTGAGATACTTGTGACCCTTGTAGGGAAAACGCCCCCGCTTATGATGCCTATCAAACGCCCCCGCCCTTGAGTAAATTTAAATAATATTTGTAAATCTTAATATAATTGACAGAATCACGTATATTGCATTAAAACTATATAAACTGTAATTATACGATATAGAGATTTGTTCAAAAGGTATCCTACCTTAATTTTGTTTGATGTAAACAAATGTAATTAGAGATGAGTTTGTGATGCATGTATGTAGTAGTCGTAATATGTATTCTTGTTTTTGTTTTTGTATCTTACAGAAACAGTCAATCGTCGATAGATCGCGGAGAGTGAGTGAGGAGGTGTAAGTGAGTAGAGTCGAAATTTCGTTTATGACAAAACGAGTGAAACACTTAAACAACGCTGCTATATGTAGTAAATTTTGAATCGAGTTTGGAGAACCAAAGTTCGATAGATCAAACATGCGTTCGCTGATGATACCATCACCATCTCATGGATCACGTGTGGATAACAGATTTAAACTTTCTTGGCCAAACACAATATTCTTGTGGCTTATCAAATTCCCTACTCTCCCAACATTGATCCAAATGATTTCTGACTTTTCCTCAAACTGAAAATGTCCTTGGAAAGAACCAGATTTCAATCCAGAGAAAACAGTATACCAAATATAACGAACCAGCTCCGCACAATCTCAAAAGAGCGTTCCAGCTCTACCTCCAACAGTGGAAGAACTGTTGGGAGAAACATGTGTTAGCCCAAGGGGACCTATTAGGAGGAGATTAATGCAAGATTATGGTATCTGAATACACAAACTTTTTGAACAAACCTCATATTACCCACAATATAGAAAAAAAATATGTAACTCTGGTACCAGTAACTTACAAACTAACAATTTAGATACATTGTTAAAGAAGATTTCTGGCTTTAGTATGCATAAGGATTTAGTTACTATGACTTGTTATACCAGATTTATCCATAACAATTTGCCTGTCGGTAATTATACAAACCAAATTACCACATTCAAGAATAAATGTACATGTATATGTATATTATTACCTGGCTAATTATTGTTGTAAATTTATAGAAGTCAGTTGGTTTTTAACTCATGGAGAAGTTAGATATAGAGACTTAACTCTTGTGATGTAGTAAGTGGTTTGTGGCGTGGAAGTTCCACGTCCCCTTAGCTCGGCGGAATTACAATTTAAAAAATGGGGGAGACTTTGATACAGATGATACGTTAATCCTATATACATCATAGAGAAAGTTTGCCCAGCAACTAAACTCAATACAAGTGGAAGTCCAGAATTGAATGAACACAGATTCTCACTCACACGGAGACAAGGTGGAAAGATAGCTTTACTAGAGGATTCAAGTTCCCTACCCCCATTACTTGTAGTTCTTGCAGGGTTCCTTGAACGCGTACCAAGGACGACGACAACGAAGAAGGTATTTGTGCGTCTCTGTGTGTGAGTGTGTGTGTTTGGAGCCATGGCACAATTGCTTTTGTCCGCTTTTACGCATCTCTCATTAACCGTAGGCGGATTCAGTAGAACCCAAGGCAAAGATGACTTAATCCGATTAAATGTGGTGTGGTGGTTTTGTTGGTCGAGATGTGTGGCGGATCTGTTGGTTAAAAGTGTTTTGCGCGAGGATGTGCAGAGTACCCGTGACGCATTATGTATATAAATTACTGTGTGTGTGTGTGTGAAATAGGGGGAACCATTGTAGGTTTATATGTATTGAGTAATTCCAGCCTCTCTTGTCATAACAGCTTGAGTATAATTCTGGCCAGTACGGTAAATGTAGATTTATATTATATATACCATTGGATGGAACATAATTGGTCCTGAATGTATATTCTGTCTCTAAAGAAGATGGCATTCATGATATTCACTTGTTGATGTTCTTGTTGGAATTACATTTTGATTTCAAATACAATTAAGCTTATTTTAAGGATTAACTATTTATAAATATAGAATATTATTGTTACTATTATTAAGTATACTGCCTTTTGACAGGTCCTTGGACTAACAAGGCTTTATTTATTTATTTATTTAGGTTTAGGCCTAGAAATGTTTCTTATACGTTTCTCTGTCTTCAGCTTTCTCTTTTAACTCTCAATAGTTTCTTCTATTCTTCAATCTTCTATCTTCAGTCGTGTTCTTCTTTTTATTATTTCTCACATTCCTTCCATCTTTATTTCTATGACAGTATGAAGCAGACAATTTCTTCGCAAGATGTGTCCAATCCAATTGGCATTCGTATGAAGGATGCAGGGTAAAAGAGTCCTTTTCTCACCTACCCGTTTTAACGTTACATCTTCATTTGTTACTCTCTCCATCTCCCTCCAATACCATATTTCGAAGCTTTCTAAATATTTTTCTTTAACTTCCGTAATGTCCAAGTTTCTGAATCATAGATCACAACACTCCATACATAGCTTTTCTTTAGTTGAGTGTAAAGTCTGCTACTTAAGAAAAATCTTTTGTTGTTGAATGCTTCTTTGACCTTGGTAATTCTTGACCTAATCTCTTTGGTGCAGTGCGCGTCTTTCGTCAAAATACTTCATACATACTTGAAATTCTAGACCGCTTCAAGTTCCCTTTTGTTCTACTCTGACTTGTAATGGCGCGTTTCCGCGGGATATTCTCATAATTTTCGTTTTATCGACGATAATTTCCATTCTATACAGTATGTAAACCAATATGTGCGTTCGAAAGTGTAATCCCTTCTATACAATCTGGCAACACCGCATTGTCGCACGAAAAGCATGACGGGAAATACGACGTCATTACCAGCAGTCATTGAGAGGTCCTTGTCATGCTGACAGCATGGAGCAGAGAGTGAATATCAAATTCTGTGTTAAACTGAGTAAAAATGCCACAGAGACTGCTGACTTGATGAGGAGAATATGGGGATGTGGGAGAAACTTCCACTTCAGAAATCACAAGTGAAAACAATGCTCCTGTGTTTCTACGACAGCAAAGGTATCATTCATCATGAATTGGTATCAAAAGGTCGCATACTGAATGTTTAGTCAATTATTTAAGTGTTTTGCAGCGTTTCATGAAGAGAATTCGTCATAGTTGGCCTGAATACCCAGTCCCAGGTAGCTGGTTCCTTATGCATGACAAGGCACCCGCTCACTGGGCAGTACTTATTGTGCTTATTCAGGAATATTTGGCCAAAACACAAGTGCATGTGTGCTGCAGCACCTCCCCTATCTCCAGATATGTCCACCTGAGACTATTTTCTGTTCCCTAAACTAAAGTTATCATAAAATAACGACCTTTTGAGAATGTTGAAGACATCCAAGTAGCTGCGGCAACGCCATTACGGCACAAGCAACAAACTGAGTGCAGAGGTCGTCCTACTTCTTTTGTGACTGTGCCATTCGCTGTATTGACTCAAGAGGGATGTACTTTGAACAAGAAACCGGCATTATTATATTATCTTTGTTTGTTTGATCGAAATAAAATCAGTGTCATTACTTAATCGTCGGACGGTGTAGAAACATACAAAACTGGACTTTTGGCTCACTCTGGTGAATTTCATTTTCATTTTCATTGTGAAATTGTATGCAAGTTCCCCAGATGCTCAGGAGGACCGAACGTAAATAAATTCAAGATGTTATATAAATATGTTGCAATATTTTGAGAACAGATTCCTCACATGAAAATAATAAAGAAAAGTTCATATGGACCTGTCTTCAAAAGTGGGTAGTTTCGGAGTTATACTAGGGTGCTGGAAACGTTAAATAAGTGAACTTTGAAAGTTCATAGCTCCACTACTATGGGCCCTATCGTAGTCCGGTCAAGACATCAGAAAGGAATTAGTATGTGAACTATCCAAATATACATATTTACTAATGCTCCAGTACTCGCACACCAATTTTTTGAGAGGTAGATGGAGAGTGATCAAGTACTCCCAAACAGCTTCTCTAAAAATGATTGCACAAATACTGGAGGTTCCGAAAGATGGGTATTTGGATAGTTCACATACTAGGGATGGCCAGAACCGGTTCCTGGTGAAACCGGTTATCGGGTCTGAACGGATCCGGTTCTAGAAGATCCGGTTCCGGAACCGGTTTTCGGATCCAGGTTAGGAACAGTTTTTTCCGATCCAGGTCTGGAACCGGTTCTTCGGATCCAGTTCTGGAACCGGTTTCCAAGATCCAGTTCTGGAACCGGATTTTTGAATCCAGGTCTGGAACCGGTTCTGAAATCCGCTGGAACCGATACTTTATGACCATCCCTACGCTAAACCCGAGCTGCTGGCAGACTGAACAGTGTGCTAGATGAAATGGTGGAAGCGACAGGCAGGCGCCCAGGCGGCGGCCGCTTGTCTCATTTGGCTAAATAAACCGCGTAAGTGGCAAACTCATTGGCTAAACAGGCAAACTGGCCAACTCATTTGGCTAAACCCCCACTGGTGGACCAATTTTTTTTCTGGAGGCACAAGCGGGTCTGGGCAGGGAGGGCACAAGCGCATGGTCCTCTTTGCAGTGTTTTGAAGATGAACTTTGTGCCTTCTTTACGGTCTTTGGGCGCTTTCGGATCCAGGTCTGGAACCGGTTCCTAAGATCCGGTTGTGAAACCAGGTTTTCGGATCCAGGTCTGAAACCGGTTCCTAAGATCCGTTTCTGGAACCGGGTTTTCGGATCCAGGTCCGGAACCGTTTCCAAAACCGGTTCTGAAAACCGGATCTCTGAGAACCGGTTCCTCCGGAACCGGATCTTTGTGGCCATCCCTATCACATACCAGTTCCTCAGTAATGTCTTGACCCGACTACGATCGGTCCTATAGTAGTGAAGCAATGACTGTTTAAAGTTCACGTTTTTGGCACTCCCATAACTCCGAAACTATCCATTTTTGAGCATAGCTCCATATGAACTTTTTTTTCCTATTTTGGTGGGAAGAATTAATTCCCAAAAAAATGTGACACATTTATGTAACACCCTGTATATTTTAGGTTGTACATATTCGTATAATGATATTTCAAATTGACTTCTCGTATGTGTAACTAAGTAACCTCAACAATTACAGTTATCTACATAATCAAGATATATACATATATATATATATATATATATATATATATATATATATATATATATATATATATATATATATATATATATATATATATATATTACATAATATATATACTGTATAGTAAAATGCCCACACAAGTGAAATCACCTGTCGTGAACATTTGAAATTAAATGAAGAATGAGCTAATTTGTTTTTAGTGTGATCGATTCATTGTAAATGGCACGTTCTTGTTTTTTGTATTTTCCTTTTTTTTTATCTGTATTCTGTTCGGGTTCAATTTCCCCCAATTAAACTTGTTTTGCATATATATATGTAGTACATTCTTTTTCTCCCTTTCTCATTACATGTGAATGGTACCAAGTTCTCTCACACAATATTGGATTATTGTGTCACATTTAGTAGATTTATCCGTGTCGTGGTTTGTGTTGAAACATACTAATGGCAGTAATCATGTAACTTTTAACTTTTTCAGTTGGAATTTGTTTTTTCAGGAGATGTGGACACTTTTATCGTTGTTGTTAAATTCCCACTCATCTTTTAAAAATTATATTCTTCCAATTGTATATTGAAAAGTTTATTAATAATTTAGCTTGAAAAATATCAATAGGATACATAAAACTCGTAAAGGTTTGATTTAATTCTATATATACTAGTAAGAATATTAAATATTTGGAAGAAAATTGAGGGGTAAGATTTTTTGATCAAAACTATATAATCTTCAAAAAATCTGGGTACGCACTTTCTTCTTAAAAAGGCTATATCTCAGAGCAGTACTCAGAGCAATCTATATTACACTGGGATAATACAATGGCATAATCTTAAAAAGACAAAGAAAGTTATCTAGGATTTCATTTTTTCTTTTTTAAGTAATAAAACAAAAACATGTTTTTTCTTTTAAAAAAATAGAAGAGTGTAGCCTAGGGCTGTTCCGATAATCGAGTAATCGATTCCTCGATAAAATTCCAAAACCGTTTCATCGATAAAGAATTTTAATTTTATCGAATTATCGAACTTTCGAGACTCCAGAAATGTTCGGGACTCTCGAAGTGTTCGAGGCACTCGAAATGTAAGGAACATTAGACTACTTCGAGACACTCGAACTGTTCGAGAATCTCGAATTGTTTGAAAGCAGCAAATACAGAAATATATCAATATGATCGCATTTGTCGAGTCCCATGAATATTTAGAAAAATTCGGGATTATCGGAATGTTCGAAAGAAACGATGTATTCAAGGTTATCATACTTTAATATAATATGTATTACATATATGCAGAGTGTTCATTTTAAAACTTCTCTCCTTAGCAATGTAGTGAAGGAAAAGTTTTTTCCCCACAGATCTGTACAAGGTTTAAGCAGTCTGTTAGAAGAGAGAAAGAGGAAGAGAAAACATGCATCACCCGAATGGAATTGGAATCCAAAACAACATTAGTCTACTAATAGTCACTTTGCCGATTGCGCCAATAACGGGGCAGGCAGAAAAATAATTTTACATATGATTTCGACAAATACAACTTTGCAATAACTTATCAGATGGAAAAAGTTGTTTGACTAGTTTGGTTGCAAGAATAAATCATTGGAGAGGTGAAGGAACCGAACTGTTCATCACTACTTTTGAAAATGCCCAAAACTTCGATAGTACTCGAAATGTCGATAATACCCGAAACTTCAATAATACTCGAAATGTTGATAATACCCGAAATTTCGATAATACTCGAAATTTCGACAATACCCGAAACTTCGATAATACTCGAAATTTCGATAATACCCGAAACTTCGATAATACTCGAGATTTTGATAATATCCGAAACTTCAATAATTTCAAATACTCGAATGGTTTCGAGTAACCGATGACAACTCGATAAATTTTCACTTCCGAAGTTTGATAGGTCTTCAGCATTATCGAGCACCCCTAGTGTAGCCAGAATTAATTGAACAAGGCGTTAGAAAGACCAATATTTTCAAGAGATGGAGATGGCAGTAAAAATAACAGAAACACCTGAAGTGAAAAACTAGTCAGATGTCTGGGTTGGTGACGGTCAGTCGCCGGGCCGTTGGTACTGATATTTTAGGGCAAACCCAATACTACGTAAGGAGCAGTAGAACGGAATGGTAACATTCGGCGAACTGAGCATACGGTGATAGTGTAAAATCAACTACCTCTGTAATTTCCAAAGAAAGCAAATTGTTGAGACTGGGTTATGTGACGCGGACATGACAAATTTGGCAAGTGTGTTTGGTGTGTATCGATGGACATTATCCAAAATGATGACAGCCTACAAAACTCACAGCGAGGAGGTACAGTGGTCGGAAGACAGACCTTAGTTACAGATCTCGCCGAATATTAAAGTGAATTGTTATTCAGAGTCGTCGTGTGACTGCGGAGCAAGAGACGGAAGAAGTTAATCAGCATGTCTCACAGCCTGTGTTGACAATCACAGTCTGACACAAGTTACCTGGCATGGACATACAAGGTCGGGTTGCACGGTTGAAACTGCTGATAAAGAACGATAACGCTTTAGCACGATGCCAATGGTGTCGCGAATATGAAAAACGGACTGCTAATGGCTTGAAATATGTGATTTGGTCAGATGATTCAACGTTCATCTTATTTTGAACAACAGACCAATGTTTATGTGTGGCAGACGCGCCAAAGAGGCGTATAATCCGTCGGGTGTCTGTCCAACCGTTTGTGTGGCATCGGCTTTGTGATGATGTGGGCCGCATTATCCCGGTTTTAAATGAATCTTTTGGTGACAGTTATCTGTCATGTCACTGCTCGTGATGATACTGCCATGTTTAGCGACCACGTTCATGAAATGATCTATCTGTGCAATGATGCCATGTTCCAGAACGATAATGCGCCCACTCACACAGCTGGAGCTGTTACGAAGTGATTTGAGGAACATCCGGATAAAATTAAACACTTCTCCGTATTCGCCTAATTTCCCGGCCTGAACAGAAGTTAATTGAAAATCTGTGGTTCATTTTAAAGACACGAATCCGTTCAGATTTCCGTTTGTATCAGCTTACGGAACTGACTAATGTACTCTATGCGGAACGGTTTAATATGCTATTTGCTACTGTCCACGACCACTATTACACCATTTCATGTCTCAGAGCTGTTCTGAGGATGAATGATGGTACAACGCTTTATTAATGTAGTAAGTTTCATTTTCTTCCAGGTGTTTCCATTATTTTGATAACTATCTACATGCATCTGAAAAATAAGAAATATGGAGTCAATTGACACTAGTTGAAACGATCATAAACCCTCAGTAGCAGTTAAGATTCATAGGAAAGTGTTTACGTCTTCATACTTCTAGTGTGGTAAAATATTTTGTTATATTCTCTGTTTAAATGGAAACGTTAATACAAAGTAATTTCATGAATTCTGTAGATATACTATAACTACAAGTATATTGTCATTTAATATAAGTACTAGCGGGGCGCGGTGGCTCAGTGGTAGAGCGTTCACCTCCGGTGCTTGGGGTCCCTGGTTCGATCCCAGCTCGTGCCGTGTGGACTTTGTGGTGGACAAACACCGTGCTCGTGGGTTTTCTCGGGGTTCTCCCGTTTCCTCCCACTTTCTTCATTCCACCATTTCACTCATCTCTCATTATCACCGTCTCCTTTAGCCTAACCGGCATAACCGTGGGACGTTAAACTTAAAGATTTCATTTCATTTTAATATAAGTACTATTGTTCCCGTAACACTAACATTCTATTTGAAAGTGTTTCTTTTCACTCCTCTTAATTAATATGCTGGAACACCTTTCCAGTATTCTGAAATCAGCTCTGACAAACATTTTTTACTTGTAATTTAAGTTCTTTAAACCTTTGTTTTAAATCACAGAAGTATTTGTCATAATGATTTCTTACTGATAAGAGTTTACAGTTTGATTTCTCAACCTGTGGTACATATACCACTGGTGATATTTGAGCCACTGGTGGCTGGCATGAACGGCTTATGGTGGTACACTAGTGGAAGCATCTTAACAAATTGCGAAAAGTTTATTGCACATGTGTTGTCCAGAAATAAAATTTTCTATTCAACCATCTCTTAAAACTTCAGTGGTTAAACATTTGGAATAATTTGTTAAGCAAAACACGGAATCGTTTTCTTTCTCTCTTGGATACTTTTATTTCAAGTTTCATTGATCAAATACATGTAAATGGTTATAAGCAAAAAAGAAAAAAAAAAAAAAAAAAAAAAAGAACTCCAACTATAGATGGAAGAAAATTTTTGAAAACAAGATCGTTCATTCGAAAATATTGCAGAAATGAGTAAGGTTATCTAAAGAAGTTTATGTAGTTCTACTAGTCGACACTCTATGACAAGTGGACTGTTTTGAAATAATCCCCAGATGAAGTAGCCTATCTTCAAAGATTCACTATTTCTACAGACTTTATAAGTTTGGTCATTCTAACGCAGGAAGAAATCGAACAAGTTAGAATAATTATACGTGAAAAAAAAAAAAACACCTACTGAATAAGAATAAAATAATGGTAAATTGAATTATATTATACGCAAAAAGTAGAACATTTTCATCTAGGGTTTGTTTCTCAAAAGTTGCACAAATTTTTTGATGTCGGCGCAATTTCATGACAAAACTAGGATCCTTCTCAAATATAGGAAATACAGGTCAAGAGAATCAAACAGAACGCTCTCGGCTATTCAATGTCCTGACCACAAACCAGCCAACTAACTCTGTATAAGCTGCAACGTCAAAGTGTTCAGGACTTCTGGTTTCAATGTGTTAGGATTGTTAAATTTATTTAATTGGGAATTTAAAAGTCCGAGGGCTATAATCTATATATTGTATTCAAGAGTATTATGTAATATATGACCTCCGGCGTTAATGTATAAAAGGAACCGATATACGAACCGAGACTCGGTACTGAGCATTTCGCCGTAAACCAGGGGCGTTATTTCAGACTTCGCTTGGGAGGGGCAAGAGCACCACTGACATAAGAATCTCACGTTTTGTACTAGTATATTTATAGACGATCTATTAAAGCATATGTATTCCTCAAACTCTTGGGGGAGGGCAATTGCCCGCTCCTGCCCTCCCTAAATGACGCCCCTGCCGTAAACTCCCCAGGAAACGTGTGGAAGTACATAGTTCTTACTTTTGCCGCAACAGCGTGGAGCATTAAGCATTTACCTCTTTCACTGATCAATTCTACTGCAATTTAAGGTGGATCAGTAGGTGTTTTCGGTGCTGTGCTAAACTCTGCTTGAATAGTGCCGCATTGCCAGATAGTGTCGAGTGTTTACTGATGCCAGATAATAAAGGGAGTAATCCTGGAATTCTGCTTGGTTCCGTACTGTAGAAATTAGTTTTCGATCCTTACCACAATTCACAGCTAAGTTCCGCTTCTCGAACTGCAACGCTAGAATCCAGGGATTTTCTTATTGTGACTACTATAGTAAACGTACTAATTTGGCAACAACGCATTATGGCGTTCTGCGCAAGTTTCGTCTCAAAATCTATTTCCTTAAATGTAAATTAATATCTTAATAAAATATAAAACATAACACGAAAAATGGTCAAACAATATATCTTTTCCGTGCTAAGATTGTTACTTTAAAGTACTTGACAGATAAAAATAAACATTTCATAAAACGGAGCACTTCTAGTAAGATCTAACAGCAAGTGCCATCTTGTGTGTTTATTGTAAAACGAATGAAATATTTTCTTTTATTTGTTACATTTTTCGATATCAGGAGAGACAACAAAACGAATCAGTGTCTTGTGCTGTAGCTGAAACATTACTCTATCTTATAGTACAATATTTATATTATGTAACGTTTCATTGCGCAATAGTTAAGGGAATGAGCTAAATATATATCCGACTTCCGGGTTGTGATCCACTTATTCAGTTTGTGATCTTTTGCGTTAAGATTGATTCCATTTAAATTAGAATTGAGTGTGTTAATTGAACTTTGGGATATATAACTTTTTTGTTCGTTGAAATGTAAAAAAATAATTTATGTATGTAGCTACTTATGTGGGCTGCCGAAAGCGGCAACAACATGGTAATAGGGAGCTTTATGCACAGGGTTTCCCAACCTGGGAGTGAAGAGCGAACAAGTTAATCACAGAAATAAACTGTGAACTTTTGAATAATGCACCACTTGTAAAAAAAAACGTTTACAATGTAGCTTCAGGAAGCTTTAAAAAACGCTACAAGTTCGACATTTTATTTGTTGGCCAAAAGAGATTGGCGTGAAGTATGCAGAGCGTACAAAGCGAAGGGGCAAATAAACAAGGTTGGAAACCATATATATATATAAAATGCGAGCAGCCCAAGACAGCGTGGATGACGACTCAGGACTACCCGTGATAAGTAAATAAAAGAAAGTATTTATTCTTCATAACAATTTTTGAAGCCTTTTGGTTCACTGCCCCGTTCTTTGTGTGCAGAAACCTCCTCCTCATGTCCTTTTTTCCCATTTTGTTCTTTACGTTGACTCAGAAGTGTTTGTTTGTACAATGGGAACTCGGATAGCTTTTCTCATCCAAGTTCCTTTGTTTTCATAGCTTGTGTTTTTTTTAGGTACTGTAAGATCACCTTGGCTAGTATTTACTGAGTGATTTGGCTTTGACGTCATAAAAGGCATATTCGAAGTGATATTGCCCTCTCTCGAGCGTTCATTGTTGCAACAGCACAAGGAACAGCCAAATTAGGCTCATTGCCAACGTGTTGTAATTGTCCTTACGTTTCCTGGCCAGGCAAAGCTTTTATAGAAAATCGACGTAGAAGAAACTTACCAGGAGGGGTTTAGGCAAAAAAAAAAAAAAAAGGTAAGGGTGAGAGGAGCGGAGAGTGAGTGTAATTGTGCCTGGAAGTTTTGTGGTGAGAAGAAAAGATAGAAGGAGGAGAAAAGAGAGGAATTCTCCAGCTAATGAAGATAATATTTCATGACAAAACGCAGCATTTCTCTCTCTAGTGGAGGGAGAGAGAAAGGGGTTTTATTTTAGAAGTCGAAAATGTGAAGTTGAATGGTTTGCTGTATAAGAGGGGGTATCCTAATCGAAAATTGTCTCTTTTGCTGCCCCCAACCCTTCTTTATCTCTATACCATTTTGGCATTATTATTAGTCGTCGTTCTTGTAAGTCAAAAATTGTCAATTTCTGTGTTCTGTCTCACAATATTTTTTTTACTATTCTAAAGGAATTTTACTTTAGTATTTATTGCCCTATTGAGACGCGGTGCTTTAAGGGAAGTCAAAAGTCCCACCTGTTTTTTAAAATACATTTTTCAGTCTATTGTGAAAATCAAATACCGTATTTGCCAATGCAAAAGATACACTCTTTGTAGAGAAGTCATTTGGGAAGAGGACATTGCCTCTCTGAGTTTGACAAATGTGTACAGTTTAAACAATAATATGCAAAAGTGTTAAATAATGAACTCTAATTATATTGAAGTCTTGTTCTCCTCCCCCCCAAAGCAAGACCTAAACTGATATTAAGGACGTTTATCCCTTGAGATTAAGTCCAAAAAAATAGAAAGTAACTTACATCAACACAAAGGTTTTGATTATTTCAAGTCCTTATCACCTCACCTTACCAAGTCCTTATCTCCTCACCTAGCTTAGTACTTGGAGCTCCCTCGTGGCTAAGCGGTTAGCGTACACGCCTTTGGAATGGGAGATCCAAGTGTTGTAAAGGGTGATATACACTAGAGTGCCGTGCTAAGCTCCGTTTATGCCTTGGCCGTTGATATTCATACATACGACGGCGCACCGTGTCCTGCCGTCTCGCTATTGCTTTCTACTCTATTTCCCAAGATGAACTGCGAGGAGGGTCAACTTCGTGCGGCTTCGTATGCTCCGACGGAAGTCAAAGGAATGTGGTTTCAATTTTCCCTCTTTCCTCCCCAAACGACGTTCCTAAGTATTCACTTCCTTTTATTACACAATTCACAAACAGACAATATTGTAGTTAATTGGCGAAACAATGTATATTCCGTCCGACGTTTTCGTTGCTAGCAAAGTTTTTGTCTACGTCTTTAAAAGACTTTAATTAATTGTTGGTCTAAGGAACAAATGTTTTAATCATAAATACCAGAGATGGAATCATTATAGTTGCTATATCAATGTTCAGGATTTTATAGTGATTCTTCATAGATTAGCCTGGCGAAATTGTGCATATCTATCTTATAAATATGGGGAAGCTAAGTGAGCCTTAGCAGAACATTATAAATAGAATGAAAGCGTTAAATGCGGGAGTAAGAAAAAAGGGTAACACTCAAGGGCGCCCATCAGGGGGTGGGGCAAGATGGGGCGCCCCCCAAGAGGAAATCGTACTTGGGAATATCGAAAGCTCAATAGAATTTTAACATTTGTTATAGCAAAATTTGAAACTATATTTGAAACCTCGCTTATATTCCCCCCCCTTGGAAACCACAACATGGGCGCCACAACATTGGTAACACTGTACCTGGGGACATTGTCTACCGTGGGAATGTTTCCCATTTGCCAGATAATACGTTTTTAAGTCAATGTGGCGATAGTGGCATATGCAGAAGTTAGTCAACGGGAGAAGTTGAAGGTTCAAGTTCCCATGTTCAAATAATTTCAGGTGTTTCTTTGCATTTCATACATGTTTTCTCTTCCATATCATCATGATCAAGAGAAAGGGTTAAAATCCCGAAACCTCCCCCTTTGACGTACGAGACTGAGTGACGAACTAATCAAAAATGAGGACTATCTCATAAATATGGACTAGCTTACATATTAGTGTTTTTTAGTACAGATTAAGAATATGGGACCACTATTTGGGAAACCTAGGTTAAATTGTAATAATTCACAAAGATACAGTATCGTCTAAGGAACTCGTTTATTAAGGCGCCATATCTCGAAGAGAAGTAGTATGTTTGAAATAACATAATTAATGTAAGTGTAATATTACCCTATATTTCACCGTCAGTAGAACTAATTCCACATAAAAACTCTCTAATACATTATAGGTTATGGATCTCCTATAATATTTCTGCTTATTGCCTTTGGTGCTGCTTCTCGACATAGTTTGCCATCTCTGGATTAAGAAATTTCTCGAATCGACTTACGATTAATGGCGTACGCAAGGGGATGTTTCTGGGTTTCATGTTCCCCCTTTTTTAAGTAAAATATTAAGCAATAATAAACATTTAACATATTAAAATATGTCCACAAAAGAGTGAAATATTATAAACTTAAGAGGTTGAATTTTTTTTATATAGAATTCTGTGCATGCTATTGTTTACGATATTGAATTAGTAAGCTAGGGAAATATGGTACTCACACTAAGAATCGAACTTCAGACTGCGTGCACATCCCTAGCCTTCACCAAAAACCCTTCTTTTCTTTCCGATATGACTTCAATTACAATACCAATCCTCTAAAAAAAAACAAAATCTATATAAAAATAATATTACGTGACTGAGACCGTTTACGTATCACACAAAGAAGCATTTGGCCTTCGAATAAACCCTATATTTTTTTATATCTTATAAGCATGTTGTTTAGAATTATTAGTCATATAAAACAAGATAGGAACAGAGAGAGAGAAAAAAAGATTTCGTTTAATAAAAATAAAAGAAAATAAAGGGGAGGGGGAGGAGAAAAGAAGGTAAGATAGTATTTGCCTTTTTTATGACATGATATTCTTTTTCAATTTTGGGTCGTTGCAAATATATATATATATATATATGTATATGCAACCCAACCCAACGTAAGCGTAACCCCCAAACTCTTCCAAGACGATACACCTACCTTTTGTAACGATTGCAATTTCCAATCTCTTCTGCCCTTCTATTTCGTCGTTTTATCTTAACAATCCCATTTTTCAACATCTCATATGGTTATATATATATATATATATATATATATATATATATATATATATATATATATATATATATATATATATATATATATATAGGGTACGTTTATTAAAGTCTTTATTTTACAGACGAGCTGTTTTATGACTTTGGGACAGGAAAAGAGCGATTCCTGAATCAAAGAGGAAGAGGTAAGGCGAAATAAGATTGGGTATACCGGCGATGGAAGAAGGAGAAGGGGGTAGTTAATGCAATATAGAAGGGTAAAAGAAGAAAAAAAGGTTACCCAGCCGGCTGCAGAAAGGAACATTTTAAGGTTTAATGGTAGAATTTATAATGTACGACTGTCAACTAGAAAGTACTTGTTGGTGTCATTAAAATGCGATTTATTGATTTCTTTATGACGTACCTACACAATAGAAAATGAAGAATGAAACATTGTTTTTGGAAATATATGTTTCTGTTATAAGAAATAATAATAGAGCTGGAAGAAGCAATAGGTAGAAATAGATTTTGTAGAAGGTAGAAGGTAGAAGCTTTATGCAATTTTCATACTTAAATGGTTTAGTTTCTGTATATTAATTCCTATTATAAAGTAGTTGTTAATTAAGTCTTAATGTAAAAATCCTATTCATAAATGACAAACGCCTGAGTACGTCACGTTAATTAATAACAATAAGCAGTTACGCTAGTAGACGTCGTTACCTGTGCTATCGCCTGAATGATTGACACTAACAGATGTCGCTACCTACGTTATCATCTACCTGCCTGATACTAGTAGATATCACTACCTACGTTATTATCTGCTTGCCTGATACTAGTAAATGTCATTACCTACGTTATTATCTGCCTATTGCCTGCCTGATATTAGTAGATGTCACTACCTACATTATTACCTGCCTTTCTGATACTATTAAATGTCATTACCTACGTTATTATCTGCCTATCTGCCTGCCTGATATTAGTAGATGTCACTACCTACATTATTACCTGCCTTCCTGATACTAGTAAATGTCATTACCTACGTTATTATCTGCTTATCTGCCTGCCTGATATTAGTAGATGTCACTACCTACATTATTACCTGCCTTCCTGATACTATTAAATGTCATTACCTACGTTATTACCTGCCTGCCTGATACTAGTAAATGTCATTACCTACGTTATTATCTACCTATCTGCCTGCCTGATATTAGTAGATGTCACTACCTATATTATTACCTGCCTACCTGATACTAGTAAATGTCATTACCTATGTTATTATCTGCCTATCTGCCTGCCTGATACTAGTAGATGTCGCTACCTGCGTCATCACCTGCCTGGCTGATACTATGATTTACCCAGAGTTTCTTGCTAAATGTGTTTTCGTAAGAAATATGCACCCATAATGGTCGTTTAATATTTCTTCTTGGCTTACAGTGCATTTTCTTCTATCTTCTTCATAAAGTTTCCTGTCCTCGCATTGGCTTGTTCATGTAGAAATGCTGGTTTGTCATTGATTGTTCACTATTCTTCTGGTTCGTGCTTTCTGTGCCGATTGCTAAGTATCCATAGAGCATCAAAACACAGAGCACAAACTTCGTGGTTTAGCGTATATTATTATAATAGTGGATATACTAGTTGTTGAGAGGAACGATTTCATAAATTTTTCTCTAACTTTCTATCGCGTTGACTTTAGGGACTATTCAGGTGTGATAATATGACACTGCTTATTCTTTTGACATCTGACATAGGAATAGTTTCTTACGTGCAAATCTTGCCGCAACTGGTTCTTTTTAAAGTTCTGGAGATACTTATACGTTTCCTCACCGACGATTGACGTTTAACGTACCACACGTAGAAATTACTACTATAATCATCCCAGGTCCTCTTGAGTTTCTGAGATGAAAGTAAGAGCTCCTGATTGTGCAGGCTTTGCCGATAGCAAGGAAGTATGTAAGGGTACTGTATCCCAACAGGACTGTTTTCAGACTTACCTTACTCACACACACAAATGCATATTACATGGATACACACTACAACTCTGTGACTCTTCCGGTTACCTTGCGATGTTAACGTAGGGGTTATCACCAGCACACAACTAGTACACTAAATATTTACCTCTTTATCTGCCCGATACACTTTACATATTTACCAGGCAACTTGTTACTTGAGCTGCTGTTGCAGCACATCACTCAACTCTACGGGCAGCGAATGACTCAAGGACCGCTCAACGTTTGCAGATATATAAAAAATATATATACAAGAGGCTGTCAAATGCATACAGAGTACGCTATATACAGATATTAATAATCTCAAAACTTAACGAATTTTACACAAACAACTCAGCATAATGACGTCTAATTCTGCTAGTCTTTGTTGTAAATAGAAAAGATTGGTGATATGTGCAGGCACTTATTTACAGACTTCTTATTCTTCTTCTTGTTCTTGAGATTGAGTCTGTTGTTTAGTTCGATGGGTGATTTATTTGTGTCTTCAACTGAAGCAGTATGTAGATCTATCCTTATTTTATAATTTGTGTAGTGTTTCGCAAGTGTTTAGAGGCACACATCTTGGATGATACTGGAAGTAGCCTTTCTGAACGATCTATTCCCTAAATTGCAAGAAAGAAGTGTGTTTACTCGCGTAATAGTCGTCCTCGCATAATAGTCGCACCTTAGGTTTGAAGAAAAACATTCGCAAAAAAATTTCCCTGCATAAAAGTCGCAATCTATGGGATATTTGTCTTTGTGAACGAGACTTTCTTAGAAATTTCTTAACGTGCGCGAGTCTGTGCGTGTGTGTTTCTTCTTTGTTGTGTTACGTAGTTATTATTTATGTGTTTTCCGATTATGTATTTATATATGTAGGTTTTTTGTGCCAATGCCAAGAAGAATTTTTTGTCTCCCACGAATCGGTAAGTTACGAGTTTAATTTTTACAAGTTTTAATATTTTATGGTGTGTAGACTATATTTTATTTTTTATGTATGTATCAAAATTCAAACTTGTTTTGATCGTAGCGATAATTAAATGGCAGCTTTCCTTGCGTAATAGTTGCAGTTCTATTTTCGCATTACAAATTGGTACAAAAAGTGCTATTATTACGCGAGTAAACGCGATTCCCCAAAACTGCCAGAAAGAAGTGTCTTCTAGAGCCTAAAAGAGTGTACATAAGTATAGTTTTCTTCTTGCAGCTAATCTTAATTCAATATAGAACGCTCTAAAGGTTAAATAAATGTATATTTTTCCTTCTTTATTTTTTTGAGTGACATTTTGCACCCGTTTACGAAGATAATGTAGTTCTTCATAAGTGATGTTAGAAGGGAAGAGGACACTGACCCATTTAATGGTGTCTTCTATGGAAGATTCAATTGCTTGTTCTGCCCTCTTGTCGCTGTGTTGTTTTGTGTTATGAGATATGTCGCGCAAAAAAATCTTCCTGTGTTGAATGATGTTTTTGAAATTCTTGCTGCAAGTGGTTGTATCCTATAGATTTCCCTGTTTCGTTCCTTTTCTAGTCCTGCCCGATACCTGAGTGAAGTCTGTGCGATCTTGCTATTCTAAATGTCGAAGTTGCTTTTGGCTGATTTTCACTGTTGATACAATCCTCGCTCTGGAGTGGGCTGAAAAATAGTACCAAATTGAACCAAAAAGGGCTGAATTCATTATTTTATATCAATGTAATACATGGCTCTATAACACGAAATTAAAAGAGGCAAAGTTCTCGAACACTCCCCTCCTCTTTCAGGAGTCCAAATCAAGAAAGTGCTCTTTTTAAAAATTATATTTTTAAAAACATCCAAATAGGAGGACCCAGTGGCGTAACAATGGCCTTTGGCGCCCCTAAGCAAAATACCTAATGGCGCCCCCTCACCCATTTAAGACTAATGTATGACCATCTATAACTTACGCGTATGCGCCACATCCCACATTTGACTGGCTTTGGGCAGTGTTGCCAACATCAGATTTCTCTTTCTGCTAAAACAGGGCTAAAAATTCGGGTGAAAAAAAAAGTTATAGTCTACAAAAATACTGTAAGTAATATTGCAATCGGCTTCAGCTAATTATTACTCTCCAATAATGTTGAGATTAGAGCCTAAATAGGTCAGTATCGACCTCATCCATTTAACACTACGTCATCTCAGTCAAAATCAGGAGCGGACGAAGGCAAAATTTTCACCCTGCCAATGAGTTTTTGCCCCTCCCCCAACTAGTCCTAGCCTATATTTTACATTTTATTAGTGATATTAGAAAATTTATTTTGGGGTGCTTGTTTGGGCGCCCCTGACGTTACCGTCCAGGGCAGATACCCGGTTTGTCCAACCTTTGGTGCTTGGAGAATTTGTCGTTATTGTTGAAAGCCTATTGCGCAGGGGAATTTTATTTATAGTTAGTAAGCTCTGGTATCGTATTAATACGGTAATAATTAATTACCAGGAGAATTAATTTCTTAATCATGCAGTGCTGTAACCTCGACGAGTTTACAGTAATGCCAATAATTTGATACGCAAATGTAATAAACTGCGAGAGAAGAGGGAAGAAATTTTTATTCTTGCCATGTTTGAAAATGAAGACCACGAAAACTTAGGGCTCCATTTATATAATTTGTTTCTTTTTTATTAAAAACCTGGGGCTCCCCCTAATATACCAAAACGTCCTGCGCCGTACCCAATGCCTACCCTGCCTACCCTATTGCTACGCCACTGGGAGGATCCTAAACAACCGTGGAAGTAGATGAAACTTTTCTCGCACTTAGGAAGTAAAACAGAGGCCGCAAATTAAGAGAGAAAACAGTTATAATCTTCGGTATGTAGTGCAAGGAAACCAAACGCGCCTCTATTTCAAAGTGACCATAAAGCAAAACGGTACTATGGCCATATATGAAAAAAATATATATATAAAACGAGAAACAAATCAATCATCTCCGAATTCACTTCTCATGACATCACACAGTATGAGTAAGGTGAGATGTGGGAAAAGTCTTACTGACACTTTTGAAAATGTGACAATTATTTGTTAAATGGTGCTGAATTGGGTAGAATTGTACCAACTTTTTCACAAAATTGGCTGAAAATGCCAGTGTGGTACCAACGGGCCGATGAATGACAAAAAGGGCTGAATTTGGTACAATTGTACCAAGCGTGGCAACAGTGCTGATTTTCTAAAGGACCGTTTCTAGGTGTGATTGGTGATCGAATTTTTTCGATCGATCGAATCGATCAGCAAGACGGGTAACTATGACTTACGTTCGTTTGTTAGTGCACACAGTATCTTTTGAACGAAGTGAATTTTCAAATTCTGTTTTTTTTTTTTTTTTTTTTTTTTTTTGCAGTCGATAGCGAGAGCGATTATCATGACTGCAGATTATAGTTCCTTAACGAGGTTAATCCGTTAACACGTTCATTAGTAACGATAACTGTAATCATAGGTATCCATATCCTATTTTCTACTATTGAAACAAACTTGGCACGTTATACATCTTGCCGTTAGAAGCGACGCAACTAGGCTAGTTGCGCCCGGGGTGAGAGCTTACCGTAGCGTCCTCCTCCCCCACCGTAACCAACCAAACCAAAACACTCCCCAACTACACCTGATATTGGCATCACACATTAACTCTCGTATTCCTTTTCTTCTAATGGTAAATCTTAATTCCAAAATTGCAGTACATAATTTAGTTTTCAGTACAAGACAAAATCCAAACTATTTAGTATTTGATTGCCAAATAATATGAGAGTAGCATGCTTGACACATTCTTATAGTCTTATCATAATAACAGTAAATCACAAATGTTTTTGGAATTTAATCCTAATATGCATATGTCTAGAATGAATCAACAGTCTGATGCTTTAGAGTAGAATATTTAATTATCACAAACAATCAAGCCGTTGTCTCAAGTATTATAGACCTACTCGGACATTTACAAATCTTTTAAATACATGTAAGTTAAATGGGAACACAAGAAGTTGTAAATAAAATTTTACTTTGCGGGCTCTTTTGGCTACAAAGATTTTTACAATGTCCTCAAAAAATACCTTTGAAGCTAACTTATGCTCTATGAATATGATCCTAAGGCTGGTGAGTCGTTCTTGCCCTGTTAAGTATCTGAGACATTCTTTTACGATCTTTAGTTTGCCAAAAACCCTTTCCTTGCCTTACAGTGAAAATAAATATTTGCTAAGTTTTGCGCCCCTCCAATCCGGCGCCCAAGGCACAAGCTCCGTTTGCCCCCCTTAGTTACATCACTGTCTACTAACGGTTATCATCTCCAGGAGAAAATTGAAATTTCTAATGTGTGTGTGCGATCCTTTTTTGCTATCTTCCAGGGTTAATTAAGCTTGGTATCTTTTCAAAACACTACCTCTTTGGCTAAATAATTTTTGTTGTCTCTTTGATGAAACAAAGTTATTATTCCCGTACTAGCTACTCAGTCTGATTCACAGGCGGGATATAGGGTATAGATTGCGTCCATGAGTTTTTTTGGAGGGGGGAAAGGGATTTTTTTCTTTTAAAGTCGCACAATCGATCTTATAATATACGATAATGATGCTTTTAAAAATACTAACTGTCACAAACACTCGCAGGATTGTTTCAAAGGCGGAGAAAGATCGACACAAAGGGAAGTGACGAATATACACAACTTAATGTAAAAAATATTTCATTTCAAACATTTCAACATCAACGCACATTGCAAAAGTTCACTAACTAGACAGTAAGTATGTTAAATTCTGTAGTGAGTGCGTAAACAAATGTAATATGTTTCTACACATATTTCGGAAAATCAGGCTCATATTGAAACTACAAGGAGAGGTATTTGCCTCCTCTTGCTTCCGTTGCAGACGCCCATTCGTAGATGTAAAGGAAAATTTAGAATCAATAAGTTTTTACACCTGACTTTGATTTTCTCTACTAGTTTCTTTCTTGAGGATGGAAATTGATGGGAATTACAACTAAGAAATAGGTGAGATAAATAGCTAGCGGACATAAATTTTTATTCCATTTCTCCTATAGGTAGTTTCCATACTGACAAAGAATGTAATCAAAATTAAAAATGCTACAACAGATATCAGGCTTAACCATTAATGTTGCTAGACGAATTATTGATACAAATTACGTAAAGGATCTCAGAAATCTACCAATATTTACTCAAACATATATCTACCAATCTGAATTTTATTATAGCTCCATGTAAGTTATTTTAATTATGATATAATTTTAAAGTGTTATTACAATAATTATAGTTGTATGAGTGATCACGTGAATTTAAAATATTTTCTCGATCGCATTGCAATAATTCTCAGTTTTTAGATTAGGTTTCTCTAAAGGTAAGAACGGTTAGCTCTTCGTATATATTTCGTTCACGAGCTTGAAATTTATCGTATTTAGAGAGGGTTCCAAATCATGAATCCATTCTGTATGGGGTCCAAAATGAGCACCAGAAGTATATTCACTCATTTATTCTTCCATACATTCGACGATTTCACTCATTTATTCTTCCATACTTTTCAGCTTACTAGCCAGATATGGTCATTTATAGCTTTAAGTGAGGATGTTGTTGCCATTAGTCCGGAGTCACCTGCTGAGTCCGGAACTCTAATCAAAGTTTAGAAAATTCATGTGAAAATGAAGTCATATAATTGGAGTGGTGCAACTCAAAGAAGTTCTATCACGTCGTACGCTTGTACCCTTCAAGACTTATTAGCTCTTAATTAGAGCGTATGATTTCTTGACTCGTCCAGAATTGGCTTAAACAAGGTAGGTCGTGATTTTATCCTAGAAATGACCGAAGGGGATGTGTTCCACAACTTGAATTTATTAAAAGTAAAAATAATTAAGATTGCACAAGGAATTAATAAATGTGTTTAACAGAATAAAATATAAATTAAAAAAGTATTGAATTATGGCCCAAAGAAAACAAGAAATGAAATATTTAAAAAGAAAACAAAAAGTACTTTCTCTAAAAGGAAAATAAAATACTTCGTAGTAAAGAATACAGAAAATAAAAAATCGCACTAAAGAGTAATCAAGAAAATTACTTTTAGAAACAATTATTTATGCATGACTAAAAAAAAAGAGCATGAGGAGCAGTCTCATGTACTTACATTATACATTGATTGTATATGAGGGCGCTCCCCATGCTTTCCATTTTAGTCATGCATAAATAGTTGTTTCTAAAAGTAATTTTCTTGATGTTTTTACTTTTTAGTGCTACGTTTTATTTTTTAAAAAGAAAATCATGTTTAAATAATATTTTACTTTAGATTTTTATACGTAACAATTAGAACATTAAGCACCTTTGTTTCCTTAGTTTCAAGGGACAAAATTCTACTTTTTATCAATGTAACTTCCCATACGAATCGCACCTGGAAACTATGGAAGTAACAGAATTATAGAGTAAATCATAGTTAACACATACTGTAATGCTATTAAACACTGATAAAATACTATATATGGACATATATACCTAAGCACAATACATACATACTTTATGTTAATAGCTGAATATATGCTTATGGAAATTTTGACACCTCTTGTTAACTTCATTTTCTCATATGAACATTGATAACAAACAGCGTGACAATTGGTAGCTTAATAATCAACCTACAGTTTTGACAACTCGGGGAGAACGTAGATAACATATTATTTGTGAGCTTTTTGGTCATTCGATTGTAGGAATAGTGGGGGGGGGGAAAGGGAAGGGAGGTGCTGTTACTGCTGCAACTATCTGATATAGCTTCATATGTTTCGGTTTGCCTGATATGAAAGAAAAACGACATGGAAAGCAGGGAGGGGGGGAGACACTGGTTTCGAGAGTGGGAAGAGGTTTCTCATATGAGCAGAGAGAGAGAGGAACAAGTGAAATAACTCATTAATAGATTGAACACATGTTCCAAACATGGTTATGCTGTCTAACTAATTTTGGGCTAAAACGCTTCACTAAGGACAATATATTGCTTCATTATTCATTGTCCAACCATTATTAATCTATTTATGGTTTAATTTCCTTTCACCATAGTTATTTTATTTGTCAATTTCACAATAATATGTTTACTAAATCAGGTAAGTTGGTATAGAAAAGAAATCTATTTCCTATTTTCTTCTACAAACTATAAATTTGTTTTGTAGTAATTTAGCGTAACCTAGTGCAATTAGTTTAATATCATATAGCCTATAGGTACAAACAGTCCTTGAGTTCACGGTGTTCCTGGTGGCTCAGTGGCTTGACAATTAAAATAATCATGGCGAAAGGAAATTAAACCATGTTTTTCCCGCTGGTCTAGTAACTAGCACATTCGTCTTTGCAGAATGAGTTTCCGGGTGCGATTACCCGTGGGAGAGCTTTTGGAAATTTTACTGTACTCGATGTTGCAGTGTTAGTGTCCCTGTCGTTCAAGGTTACTGAGAAAAGGAGAAAAATAAAGTAAATGCCCAGTAAGTAGTTACGCAAGTTAATAGGACATGTTCGGTGAATCAGTTAATTTTACAAAACAAAAGTGGTAGAGCGTTCAGCTCTGCTGTGTTGGGTCCTTGGTTCGATCCCAGTTCCTGCGAAGTGGACTGTGGTGGACAAACACCGTGTGCGTGTAGTCCAGTGCAATTACGACAAAGATTGACCAAACCTAGACATTTAAAACGAAAAGATGAAACCTGTTGGAATATGTTCTACGCACTGGTCTTAATATCCTGCAAAAGTCCCAAAAAATCCAATTGCGGGTTTTCCGCCATTTTGAATAAAAAGTCCGCCATCTTGGATTTCTCACATCCACTTAGTTTATGCCACGTAACTTCTGAACTAATTTGCTAACGTAGAAGGATCATTCTTTCTGTATTATACTTCTAATATTATACGCAATGTAACAAGTTATTATCACTTTTCTCCGAGTAACCACTTTTGTATAACTTTAGGATAAAATGAAAAATTGTGATCTGTATTAGGGGACATATTCTTTACATTGTCTCATATAACTTAACAGAGTATTTATTTATTGAACAAATTCCCAGATACAGCATAATTGTGCCATTTTACACAGGGAAATATCAACAAGCAGGAAAAAAAAAAAAGAAAACAATTTAAAAATAAACAACAACAGTAACATCAATAGTATTAACAAAGAGTGCACAAGTAATGTTATTTAGCCAGCACGCGTTTTATTGCTTTTTCAAACACCGGGTAGCTCGAAAAAATATCCACCTCACTGGTTAGATTATTATAATAGTTGGGTACTCGGTGAAAAAGAGACCTCTGTATAATTGTCAACCTAGGGCGTGCAAGATGGAATAGGTGGGTATTCCGGGTTTTGCGGGAAGGGACATGTAAGGATAGTTGTTGAATTAGGGTTTCTGATCTTAGGTTCCCATTTACAATCTTATGAGTAGAAATATGAAAAAAAAAAGTGTTCGAATAAAAGTTGTTGGAAATTTCATAAGCTTTAAAACGATGTATATATTGCCACTATAGGCCCTATACAATGCCTAGAGATGCGAAATGAAGCTTCAAAAATCATCGAACTGCACACAATTTCTATAGAAACATATGAATGAATCATTTAACATGAAGGAAAAAAATATTTAGTGATTTGAGACGACTTTCATTACAATTTCCGGTATCCACAAGTTTGGAAGTTCGGATAGTTTAATAAATAGTTCGTAAACAGTGGCTTCTCCAGGGAGTGTGGAAAAACCCTAAAAGTAGACTTTCGCACTATCTTCCTGTATGTAGGTCTATGTGTACATTGAAATTAGTGTTTGAGACAAACGTTTTAAAAAGAAGATGAAATCTATTGAAATATGTTTTACTGATGTTATTATCCTGTAAAAAAAATCCAGTTGCGAGTTTTCCGTCTTTTTTTTTTTTTTTTTAATAAATAGCCCTAGTCCAATTCTGACAAAAATCGATCAAACGTAAAGTTTTTAAAATTAAATCTGTTAGAATATATTTTATGTATTGATATTATACTAAAACTGTCCGAAAACTCTAGTTGTTGATATTCCGCCATTTTTACGGCCAATTATGTGAGCATTATCACAAAAAGTATGATAAATAATGAGCATATTTGATGGTTATGATGGTGGACCTAGCATAAAGGATATAGAACACTGGAAATGAACAAAGAAACTATGAATACACGTAATCGTTAAGGATAACATCTAAGTTCGTTTATCTCAACGGTGGCATGCTGACTGCCACGGATGCTGACTGCCACAGCCAATTATTGGTGTTTATTGCCACGACTGGCGCTGATTGCCAATATCAAGGTGCTGACTGCCACGATGGCGTGCTGACTGCCACGAGCCTGAGAGAAAGTTGCTAGACGTAACATTACCGGACGCCAAGAAGTATGAAAGAAATAGATTATGCTTAGGATCGTGTTGTTCAGACCAACACCTAAGAAAGGTAAACAGGTCTCTGTATGTACACTCATGTCCAAAATTATTGTCACATTATTATAAATATGTTGTTCTAGTAACATAATTTAATAACGAATTCGCCCGGTATTTCTTATAATGTTAGTATGTGTATAATCGGCAAAGACAAGTATGTGGTAAATTTCATGTCAAAAGAGCAGTAAATAAGAACAATAAAACGAAAATAAAATTTTCTTGTCCATTTAGTTACATTTTATTTTACTCATTATGATTTTCGTATTTATAATTCTTTCCCTATGAAATTTATCACAAATATAAATATCCTGATTATACACATAATATAAGTATTAAAAGTACTCTACAACATTATCAAATTATATTCTTACAAGAAAGCAGTTATAGATATGCGACAATCATTTTGAACATGAATGTACTTTCAGTTTTGTCAGGGAGCGGTGCGTACAAAATTGGTACGATTTATGTATTCTCACTTGAACTCCCTATGTCAGTATGAACTGTGTACAGCTGTGCAAATTGTTTCGAGCAGCTCTTGAAAGTTCCATCAAAAAAGCACTGCTGGCTGTACCTCACAAAGGAAGTTCAGAAGAAAGCACTCGCCTGCAGAGAAACTAAGTATACCATTTGAAGTCCCTATTCATGCTGATTATAACAAGCTAATAAAATTCCTGTACGGTTGAGAACGGTTCGAGATATTCAACTTGGAAGTTTATATGAGAAAATGAGGATATACACATTTATACGCGTTAAGTACAACATAATTAGTAACGAATATTGACATACGAATTGAAAGCTATCGGAAGTAACAGAAAAAAAGTGTTTCGCAATAACTAACCGGTTTGTTAGATACAATTAGTCATTACATTGTTCACAATAATCATAGGTTAGAGATGAAAATTGATCACTGTTGTTCTTCTGTTTTATGAAGAAATGACGCAGGCAAAAGACTCCCTTGCACCATGAACATTTTATATGTGCAATTGTGTTGCATCCGTCAAGAGAACAGTTCGCAGAACCAAATCAAAAAGCAAATTCGACAAGTGATTCAAAAGTTATAGGCCTATAATTTGTTCGTAACCTGCCTTGTAGAACGTAAACTGGAACAATCCAATGTATCGCGGTGATCGGAAGTGATTCGTATGGACACGAACTTTATTTGATTCTTTCGTTGGTACATTATAACGTCCAGATGAAGAAGATTCATACTATGTACAAATCTCCTGTCATAATCTTTGATTGATCGGAATCAAATGGTTGCACAAATCGTGTGCAATTCTTTGGTATCTTCTCAACCATTAGGTCTTTGCCATCCGACATGCAACTTGTAATAGACAATTTGTCTGTGAATGGACCCTAGTGACCAAGCAATAGCAAGTTCAAACCATCAGGCTTCGCCATGGGTGAGAAGACTTAACGCATTGAAACGTGCATCCAATCATTTTCTCATATAAATTTCCAAGCTGAATATCTCGAACAGTTCTCCACGTACAGGAGTTTTATTACCTGTTGTAATCAGCATGAATTGGTCCTTCAAATGACATGCTTATTTCTCTGCAGGCGAGGCCTTCTCCCAAACTTCCCTTATCAGCTGGCTTCAGACCATCATATCCATTAAATAATACAATAAAACAATTAATATAAACAATGAAATATGAAAATTGTACATATAACAGAAAAGACAATCCCTTTATAAACATCCAAGTGTATGTCGTTCGACTTAGTGAGCAACTTTGTAACTTATAGGATGCCACATAGATTTGCTGTGATGATTACTAAATTAATCCCTACTAAATTAATTAATAATCATAAATTTAGTATGAGGGATTAATTCCTTTCTTTCCAAATACAGTTTCTCCCAGGCTCGTGGCAGTCAGCACGCCGTCGTGGCAGTCAGCACCTTCATATTTGCAATCAGCGACAGTCGTGGCAGTCAGCACCAATAATTGGCTGTGGCAGTAAGCACCCGTGGCAATCAGCACCTATCCATCTCAACAGGAATTTCTTTCTAACACAGAACAAATCCGAATTGATATCACTTCTGACGAAATATCTCGAGAAATCTCGTACCGTATATCAATCACCTGGAGATGTAGACAAATTAGTTCTTTCAATTGCAATAAATCTTGCAAAATCTGGTTCTTCGGTAATAGCGGGAAAAGATCCTGATATTTTGGTTCTGACATTAGCACTTGCAACCGATAAAACTTAATGTTTATTACTTCCTCGAAGCCACCACACAATATATATAGCAGTATCAAACATGAGAGAGCTTTGGGAGATATGGTCAATTGAATTTTATTTCTGCATGCCTTCACTTGTTGTAATACAACGTCTGCTCCAGACAGTAAAGGGAAGAAAGTTACGTACGGAATGCTGGGGGAAAATGAAGAACTGTTTCGAAAAATGTATGTTTTCAACAACCCAACATCATCTGCTGATGATGTGGCACCTGCTGGAGAAAAAAAAATGTTCTTAGCATTATATAAATGTGCACAGAAAGGAAATCTGAATTGTGCAAGATGATACATGTACAAAAAATATTGTACCTAAGGAACGTATTGGTGACACTTTCAACTTAGCAGTACTACCTCCAACAATAGCTGCTGCAAATTAGAAGTCTCCGTGTATTCTATCGAGTTCAGCAGTGGAAAATATCAAGAAATGATTCCACCTGAATGGGGCTGGAGAATTTGTGGTGATTGCCTTCTTCCTGTAACAACACTTGAACAACCTGCTCTAGAAGATTTGTTAAAGTTTATAGCATGTAACTGCCAGACGAACTGCGGAAACAATTGTGGGTGCTAAAGAAGAGAGCTAGATTGTACTCATTTTCTGGGTATGTAGTAGACACGGATGTAGTAATAGCACTACTTTAATTGAAGATGCAGATGAAGAAAGTGATGATGAAGCTGTCACCAAAACCAATTTCTTTTGAGAAGGAAGTTAACGAAAACTGTGGACATTCAAGTGCAAAACGCCATCAAGAAAAGTAAGTCTCAAAGCACACTGGTATATTTAGAACTTTTGTTTAATTACATTTATCATCGCAAGTCTTTTTATGGTGCCATATTACTGATCAGCAGTTGAATTATAGACAGCAGGACAGTTGCAGAAACCACCCTGCAAAGGCTCCACCAGTGCATGTGAATCAAACGCATCACTAGGGTACTGCTGCCGTGTCCTTCCTCTTTCGGTATCCGTATCAGTGCAGTGTGTGATGGGTAAGACGAAGGGCCTGAGTGCACTCGACCATGTCAAAACGTAGGTACCAGACGACTGGGTGTCTCGATTTCGAAAGTGGCTGCAGCATTCAGAAATTCAAAGTCAACTGTTTAAAGAGTGTATCGTGAGTACCTGACTTCAGGTAAAATCGCACAAACACAGACAAACTGCTCCAAAAAGGTTCACGGTCAGGGACATGTCAAAGACAGAGGTAGACGTTGAGTTCCCGCATCGTAACAGCCGATAGACGGGACACAGTGAGTCAAATTGCGGAGAGGTTCAATGCAAGACAACAATACCCTGTCAGCAGCCACACAATTTGCAACCACCTACTTGCCATGGGGTACAGAAGCCATCAGCCGACTCGAGTATCCCTTCTAACAGTACAACACTGGAAACAACGTCTAGCTTGGGCAAAGGAACACCGCCACTGGACAGTGGAAATGTGGAGAAAGGTTGCCTGGACAAATGAGTTACGATTCGCTTTGGTACAAGCTGATGGACCGGTAAGGGTGCGTCGCCAACCGCACAAGGCAATGGATGCGTCGTGACAGCAGGAAACTGTTCAGGGCGATGATGGTGGTATTCTCATCTGGGGCATGTTTACGTGGACTGAAATGGGCCCCTAACAGGTGTGACATGGTCCCTCACAGGTGAAACCTACCGCGAGCTTCTGGGTGACTATGTCCTGTCATTTGCTCGCTGCAACATCCGGCTTGTGACTTCATCTTTCAGCAGGACAATGCACCGGCCCACCGGCGTCTATAGGATGCCAACAGACTGGTTTAATTATCACTCCTCTGATCTGTCAACTCTTTCCTGGCCACCACAGTCACCGGACCTCAATCTCATCGAACACATCTGGGAAGTCATTGAACTACGCCTTCTAGTTGTGGACCTTCTTCCGACCAATCTGAGGGCTCTGTGTGGGAGTTTGCAGCAGATATGGAATGAGATGCCACAACAACACTTCAGGCGCCTCATGTAGTGCATGCCGCGGCGGATAGAAGCCGTTATCAGAGCAAAAGATGGTGTTACACGCTTTTATGTAGGTGTTTATAATTCAAATGGAGATCAGTGTATATTGTCTTTCTATTTATAACTACAATACTTTTAAGTTTAGCAGTTTAGGAGATGTGCAGAAGAATCTAAGCAAAATTATAAAACCTAGTACGTATGGACGGCTACTTATGAAATAGTAAAAATCATGAAACAGGATATGATGCTATTTGCTGTAAATCGGATAAAAATGCATCTTAAATAATTCCGCTAAGTATATTTTCCTTCATTTTTAATACTTAATCTTTTGTTGAAATCATCATTTTTAGTTTTTCCTAAAGTAATAATGTTTTCAAGCATTGTAAAGATTTAAGATATGCTTAACTTTTGGAAACTTGGGGAAAAGTGTTAACTTATTATACAACCTATAATACAAGAAGTATAATAGAGAAAGAATGATACTTTATGTATATTGGCTCAGAAGCTACAAGGAAAAAAAATGTGGTAGAGAAAATTTCAAGATGGCGTACTCCTTATTAAAAGTGGCAGAAATCTAGCAAACTAGAGTTTTGGGACTGTTTTAGTATGATATCAATACATAGAATATGTTCTAACAGGTTTAATCTTTAAAAAAAAAAAAAAAAAAAAAAAAAAAAAAAACTTTAAGTTTGATCGATTGTTATCGTAATTGCACAGGACAAGGGCTATTTATTCAAAAGACAGAAAACCCGCAACTGGATTTTTTTTTTTTTTTTGCAGGAAACAACATCAGTAACATATTTCAATAGATTTTACCTTCTTTTTAAAACGTTTGTCTCAAACTAATTTCAATGAGCACATAGGCCTACATACAGAAAGATAGTGCGAAAGTCTACTTTTAGGGTTTTTCCGCACACCCTGGAGAAGCCACTGTTTACGAACTATTTATTAAACTATCCGAACTTCCAAACGTGTTGATACCGGAAATTGTAATGAAAAGCCGTCTCAAATCACTAAATAGTTTGTCTTTTTCGTCATATTAAATGATTCAATCATATGTTTCAACAGAAACTGTGAGCAGTGCGATGATGTTTGAAGCTTCATTGCGCATCTCTGACATTGTATATAGTGACAATATATACATCGTTTTAAAGCTTATGAAATTTCCAACAACTTTTTTTCGAACACTTTTTTTTTTCATATTTTTACTCTGTTAAGTTGTATGAGACAATGTAAAGAATATGTCCCCTAATACAGATCACAATTTTTCATTTTATCCTAAAGTTATGCAAAAGTGGTTACTCGGAGAAAAGTGATAATAACTTGTTACATTGCGTATAATATTAGAAGTATAATACAGAAAGAATGATCCTTCTACGTTAGCAAATTAGTTCAGAAGTTACGTGTCATAAACTAAGTGGATGTAAAAAATCCAAGATGGCGAACTATTTATTCAAAATGGCGGAAAAACCTGCAACTGGATTTTTTGGGGATTTTTGCAGGGTAATAAGACCGGTACGTAGAACATATTCCAACAGGTTTATTTTTTTTCATTTTAAATGTCTACCTCAAACGCTAATTTCACTGGACTAGTGAGTTTTCTCCGGGTTCTCTCGTTTCCTCCCACTTTATTCATTCCACCTTTGCATTCATTTATCATCACCGTCTCCTTTAGCCTAGCCGACATAACCGTGGGACCAGGGCCGTGCTGTGGAAAATCAGGGCCCGGGCGAGAGTATACGGCGGCACCCCATACATATATTCCAAGTAATTGTCCTACCTTTTTTCCTTTTTTCTTTCGAATTTTTCGCCCCCCTTACTTCGGCGCCCGGGGCCGTCGCCCCGCTCGCTCCCCCACGGCACGGCCCTGAGTCAGACGTAATACTGAAAGACTTAATTTAATTTCATGTTCGGATTCACGAATCCTATATATGTACTTTAAATTTATACTTATGTAAGAAGTTTGCAATGTATGTAAAATGATTTTATTTTTATTTTTTTTATTTTGAAGTTTAGTTTAAAGTCCTATGATTAAGCTATCTAGCTAAAAAGACGGATGAGTAACAAAGTGAGTGAATGTGGATTTATGTTTCCTTTATGTTCTCTCATCGGGAACTGAAGCAGGGAGCACTTGCACCATAGACGAATTCGTTAACCACTACAGCAGCGTTTCCCAACCGGTGTGCCGCGAATGGTCCGCTGGTGTGCCGCGAGGAAATCGAAATAAAATTATTAATTCATGGCAATCAAATTGCAAAACATAGGGGAAAATGTATATTTGTATTTTACATTACTATGAACCTCTACTATGAATCTAGAATTTTAATTTTCATACTCGGTTACTTTTCTGTACATTTTTAATGTTGAAAAAAGTATATTTGTTATCATTGTTATGACCATTATTGCTTCTTTATTGTTGCAGGCTGATTCGTAATATTATTCAATCTTTTCGACAAAGCAAACATACATACAAATGTGTTTTAAAAGTAAAAGAGATTTGTTTGTTCGTTCGTTATTTAGTAATCTTCCTTCTTAGTGAAAGGTTGGATACAGTTTTCGAAAAAGAAAGTGTGTTTTTTAAAAACCTGAGTCTTATATCTTATTGCAATTGTTTTCTATTTTTAAATTAGAATGAAAAATAATTATAATAATTTACCGGAAACCAGCCACCGAGCTTTCTTCTCTGTGAGGAGATCAGTAATCACAGAAATAAATTACCACGGTATACATGAGTGTGCCGCGAAAATTCAAGTTACACTTGTAGTGTGCCGCAAGTTGAAAAATGTTGGGAAACGCTGCACTAGAGGAACACAGAGGACTCTGCTGTAAGTAAAAGTTACGAACTACATATTTGTCAAGTAAGAAGTAGTGTTGAATTTATTTTTTCCGTACTAAGTCTATGGAATAATATTCTGTACCCTTCTTAAAAAGCATTTTTTTAAAAATGACTATTTTGGTATTATAGTATTTTTAAGCAGTATTTTCTCTAATTATTTAGTGTTGCTTTTGATACATGTTTGCGGCAAATGCTAGGTTATAGTAAAGATTCAACTGAAGATAGTTTTCGCAAATGCTAGGTTATAGTAAAGATTCAACTGAAGATAGTTTTCGATACCTGAAAAGAAGCCCTTGGGTGATATGTATAAACACAGGAACCTTGAAATATTAGAATAATAACAATATCTTTGACGTTGTCGTCCAACAATGTAACGTCCCACGTTTATGTCCATTAGGCTAAAGGAGACGGATGATTAACGGAAGTGAATGATTATGGCAGGAGTAAAAGTGGATCTGAAAAGGTAGGGAGCTGATAGGTACCGCCATGATGTCACGTCGTTTCCCCTGCCTATCTTTGCCCATTGTAATTTTTAGGAACTGGGAGGACGCCGCACATATTTTTTCGAGGTGAAGGAATGACGTTCCCTCGCGTTCCCGCAAACTTTTACCCCCTGGATGATGGAATAATTGGTGGAATGAGAATGTGAAAGAGAACGGGAGTACCTCGAGAATACCCGACACGATATTGTTTACCACAAACTTAGCCGGGTATTGAACCATGGGCCCCATGCACTACGGTCTTTACCACTGAATCACCGTTCCTCCCCAAAAATAGTATTCAATGGAGATAACAAAAATCATCAGAGTCAATATGTTGTGTTCTCCCCTCTTAGAAACCTAATTATTTAATTATATTTGTGTATTTTATTTTGTTTACTCAGATATTGACCATGGCAAAATGTGGAGGCATATATGCAGATGTTCATCAAAATATTCTAGCTCTCTAAAGAAAATGCAACTTACAAGGTACATTTGAGGAAGTGTCCCCTCGGGATTCATCTAAAACTGATTTAAATGCGGAGAACTTTGCATTTAAATCAATTTTAGACGAATCCTGAGGGCACACTTCGCGAATATACCTTGTTAGACTATATGATTAATACGTTATGGACCAAGAATAGCTCCAACCTGTGGAACAGCTTTGATTTGTCATGGAGTTGAGGTACAGAAGACATCAATGGTCTCCACAGAACTATTGCAGTTTCTACACTAACGATTTGAGTTCCGTCAATGAGTATGGAGAAGAAATTTTGCTCCAAGATTTCTGCTCCAGAATTGACCACATATATTTTATAATGTTGAAATTTGGGGATTAGACCTGCCAGTAAAGATGTTATCATTCGTCTCGGTGTTCATGAAAACGCGACCCACCTTCAGCAGTGTGGATTCCCCTACCAACTCTCCATGTTCAGCGCGTGTAAATTAATGATAGCTCTCTATTTTGAGATCTTAGAATTTTTCAAATATCAAATCTTGTTCCTTTATGCTTAGTGACTAAAATAATGTTGTAACAGATAATTTCTTACATATAGGTCATCTAATTTACACTATCACCGTCTGCTTTCACTGCACATTACCATTCTACTACTTTTCTTTTAGTACAGTGTTCTAACACACCACCAATAGCATGGCGCTTTTATCGCCATCTGACCTTTGCAACCGAGGTTTCCTAACGCGTTTCCAACTAATACTGTCTCTACTGACTCTACATGAATATAATAAATTTATATTTCCCACAATATCTTGTTCTACGGGTATTAAACTTTGATGAGACTGAGATAATTGATGGTTTGGTTTATTTTTATGCCTATCGTCAGTAGGGAGACTACATAGGGAACAAAAACTAGTTTTGAAAGAAGAATTTGAACTATTGTGGTGTTACCGATATTTTCTCACAGAAGCATAAGCCAGGGGACTTGTGCGTCAAAACTTTCCCGCCAAAACACACTGTTGAGCTTAGAATTTAAAAAAAGTAGCATTTAGGGGGTTACCCTGCCCCTCCCCTTGTGTGTATACCACTGAACTGCATCAAAGAGGACAGCACTTTTTGCGAAATAAAGAAGTCAACTGAGGATTGTAATGCACAGAAGATTTTTAATTCGCTGGGATTGCCTCCCCAATGAGGAGAAAAAAATCTTTGAGTTTTACGTCCCGTGGTTATGCCGACTAAGCTAAGGAGACGATGATGATGAGAAATGAATGAAAATGGTGGAACGAAGAAAGTGGAAGGAAACGGGAGAACTCTTAGAAAATCCAAGCACACACACTGTTTGTCCACCACAAAGTTCATTTGGCGCGATCTGGGATCGAACCATGAACCCCATGCACTAGAAGTGAACGCTCTACCACTGTGCCACAGCGGCCCTCTAATGGAGAAAAAATAATTATCACTGTGAGCACGGCATAACCTACTATACTTTGTTTGCACCATTTTATAATTAACCCTTATATAAATTTATATAGAAAAAGTGTATCAAACCTAAAAGACTAGTAGATACTCTGGAGTATAATTAGAAAGAAATTACGGAGAAATCTACTTAGTTCTAAAGAATGAGCGCATTGTACTCTTTCCTTCAACTATAATTAATTCATTCAGTATTCCAGGCTCGTCCGCTGGAATTTAATATCCCACCGACGCTAACTCTTCTTGCGGGGTATGCGGTAAACCATGAGAGCGAGTTTCGCAGAGAGAGAGACAGAAAGAAAAGTAATATGGTAGTTTGGCTGACCAACTAGAATTAAAGAGAGAGAGAATGTAACAACGTTTCAAAATTAATGGAAATAAATACGTTTTGAGGACAAGTGAAAAAGGTCTCGTTAATTTTATTCTTAAAATTTGGAGACAATAAAGATTCAATATAGATATGTTTTATGTAACTGGAAAGCATATTACTAGATAACGTCTTTTTTTTTTTCAAAACTAAAGGAAATAAAAATGGTTATAGATGTGTATGAACAGTCAGATGCAGACATTCAGCTGGCTAGCGCGTGGTCAGTGCATATTGTTTGTTTCCCTTACTTCTTACCCCGCAAAACTGAGCCAATAGCATATATTTTAACCACGCTCGACCTTAGTCAGAGGAGCTAAATACACGGTTCTGATTGGTTGAAGTTATCCGTTTCTCGCCAAGTAGTATACATGTAGCACAAATCAAATCCTAGATGTTATCGACCCTCGTAGCCGAACATGCTAGCGAATGGCTTAGTAATGAAAATCGGTTTGGGTGATAGTTCAAGCCCGGCCCAAGGAAACTTTTTTTTTCATTTCTTTTTAAATTTTCGTAACATTTTTTCATTAAAATAAGTTGAAAATAATGCTCACTTACGTTTGTACGTAATATATAGGCCTAATGCATAAATTGTGCTTTTTCCACCATTTACCTACATATTACTTATAGTCCTTATTAGCAATGACGTTATAAACCAACAGAAGAATTAGACATGGGGCCCTCGCGAAGCGAGGGGTTTAACGGGTAGTGGAGGGGTAGTGCGAGGTACCAATGACACCAGAAGGGGGAGAGATCGGCATACTCTTCCTTAGTGATAAAAATAGTGATTTACTTACGTTACGATACAGCAGAACGAGCGTCAGCGAGCGAAGGGGGTTAGAAGTCCCGCACGCTCGTTTTACTCCATCTTTGCCCCCATTTCGTCACACTCGGGTGGTGCAACGTCGATGCAAATCTAACCTTACCTACTTCCTTGTGACCAACTTAAAAACAGATGGCTAAGTTAACGAGTGAAACTAATATATGTGAACCAACACCGAAAATCTTTTTCCAACGTCAACAAGTAAATCTGAAACCCACGGACCAAAGGCATACAAACTTATTCCATGGATCATATTTACATTAGCTTCAGGGATTGATATTCTCATGTAAACGCAAAATGTAGCAAGCACACTTATGTTCACTAAAACCTAGTCTACCTTTCTAAGATTAAGTCCAAAAAGCGATCCTAGATCCTTGTGAATTCCCTTAGATGTGACTTTTTCCTTCATTTTTTGTCAGAGACAAGAGTGGAAATTTTTTCTCCGTAACATACATGTATACATATGGGTAAAAAACAGAAACATTACTCAAAAATGATGAGAAACGACCGCAAGCTTTCGAAATGTAGGTGTGGAGAAGAATGGAGCGAATTAGCTGCGTCGAACGAAAAACGAATGAGCTCTTGTTAGAAATGTTAGGAGAGAAAAGAATCATTTTATATATTATTAAGAAGAGGAAGAGAAACTGGTTGGGACATTGGATGAGAAGGAACTGTATCATAAGGGGCGTTTTAGATGGCATGGTCGCAGAAGAGGAAGGGAGATTGCGAAAGAGACTACAATTAATGGACAATATTAAAACCGAAAAGTTGTACGTGAGGACGAAGAGGTTAGCATGGAAGCTTCTCAGTTGCAGCAAATAGCGTGCCAATAACGGCAGAATACCTATTAATAATGATACATAAAATGACGACAATTTGAAGTCGCAAATTTGTTACATGATTCATAATAATAATCTAGAACAATTAAAATAAGACAGATGGAACTATAAACAGTATCATAGCTGCAAATAGACTACAATTCTTAAACATATGTTTTATTGCTATATGTTACCGTTTCTCTACCACTTGAAAAATTCCCATGATATTCTCTTGTTTCACTACTTTCGTTGGAGCCAAAACCAAGGTGTAATTTATCAAAAGACTACCGAAACCAGGAGGGGTAAAAGGAAGAATATTTGAAAACATGCTGATTTTTTACTAACATGTGTTTCATTCTGTCTGTATTTTCGTAAAGGAAAAGTGGTTCTCGTCTGTAACAGAATTGAATATCTCACACTGTGATGCAAACCTAGAACTTTATAAAATCCCATCTTCAAAGGCAGAAATTCTCAATTTGCTTTGAAATTTCCTACGCGCTATACTAACTAAAAAATTTTCAAAACTTATAAAATATGAAAATTGAAACTCCTTTATATTACTTACTTTTTTCAACATTTGAGGGAGTTATTCGTGAATTTCAATCTTCCAAATTCCTAATCAATTTTTTTCTTAATGGCCAATTAAAAGAGGCCATTAAAATTGTTGATTAAAACAAGCACTTTTGTTATCAGAATGTATTTCCATCATACTTTTGTGCCATATTCTTCTACTGAATGTAGTAACTTTATTCTCCAGTTATTTGGTGCCGGGCATTTTAGAAATTGATTGTTTGTGATTTGGAAATTTACTTTCCTCAATTCATGATTTTTCTTTATTTTTCTATTTTTTGAAATTGAGTGTTGTGATTTGGAGATTTACTTTCCTCCACTCATGATATTTTCTTTATTCATCTTTTTTAGAAATTGACATTTTGTGATTTGGTACTTTCCCCCATTCATGACATTTTTTTCTTTCATTTTTACAGAAATCAAATGTGTGTGATTTGGAAATTTACTTTCCCTCATTCATGATATTTTCTTCTTTCTATTTTTAGAAATTGACTGTTTGTTATTCGGAAATTTAATTTTCTCCATTCATGCTATTTCTTTTTTCTTTTAACTTTTTCTCTTTTTTTTAGAATTTGACTGTTTGCGATTTGGAAATTTACCTTCCTCCATTCTTGATACTTTTTTCTAGAAATTGACCGTTTGTGACTTGGAAATTTACTTTCCCCAATCCATGATATTTTCTATTTTCTTTTTAGAACTAGAGTGTTTGTGCTTTGCAAATTTACTTCATTCATCTTGTTTCCTTCTTTTCTTTTTTCTTCGAATTTGACTGTGATTCGAAAATTTACACTCCTCAATTCATGATATTTTCTTTTTTCTTTATCTTTTTCTTTTCTTTTGGGAAATTGACTGTTCGTAATTTGGAAATTTACTTTCCTCCATTCATGGTATTCGCATTTTCTTTTTCTTTTTTTTAGAAATTGACTGTTTCTTATTTGAGAATTTACTTTCCTCCATTCACTATATTTTCTCTTTCTTTCTCTAGAAATTGACTGTTAGTAATTTGAAAATTTACAATACTCCATTCATGATATTTTCCTTTTTCTTTTTTTAAGAAATTGACTATTTGTGATTTTTAAATTACTTTCCTCCATTCATGATATTTTTTGTTTTCTTTTAAGAAATTGAGTGTTTGTGATTTGCAAATTTACTCTCCTCCCGGATTTATGATATTTTCTCTTTCTTTCCTAAAAGAAATTGACTGAAATTTGGTAATTTAGTTTCCTCCGTTCATGATTTTTTTTTTAAACTCCAGCGTATAATTTACGTGCTTTATTCTTTGTCTTCTACCTCCAGGATATAATTTACGTGCGTTGTTTGTCGTCTGAGATTCGCAAGTTTCTGTGTAAATCACTTTCACTCTAACATGCCATTTCCAATAACAAAATTTAACAAATAATATTGATTCCACGTTTGTTAAAGTGTCATTATCCTACTTTATGGTCATTGTTAAATTTATTGGTGTCAATGAAATAAATATATGTTGTCAATACATAAATCCTATATATGCTGCCAATTTTGACGAAACTTCTCTTTATCCCTATTTGAAAAAAATGTCAAGAAATCCCACAAAATAGTATTTTTTCCCACAGGTTGGCATCATTAATCCCAAGAAACAAAGTGAAATCACATTTATTTGCACTGTTAGCTTTACAACCTTTATGACACATTAAATATGTGTTATTTCTAATAGAACAGAGAGTAAGCCAAAACTTGAAGTACTTTTATGCATTAAGATGTTCTTCACGTACTCGAGTTTCTTTTGTTTGTTTAAACGCCAGACTCCTAAACCAACACTCTTTCAGCAAAGCAACTGCTAAAGACTTTTGTAACTTATTTTATGTTGTAATTTTTTGTGTGTCAATAGTGTCAAGTAAACATTGTAGTTAGTATTCAAAATAAACATGCGAACATTGATATGAAAACGAATCCATAAAAATTACATTGATTTGCTTGTTATCTCTACTTTTAAATTAGAATCCAAGAAATCATTTGAAACAAATTTCGTAGGAATCCTGCTTTTGTGAAGAGAAGCAGTTTGATTTCTTTTAGTATAAGAATAATGATGCTCCATCATATTAAAATAATTATTATTAAATAGTAAATATTGTCGCTTTTAATACTTTGCAATCCTGTTCAAGGGAGAAATGGGATTTCCGGGGATTAAGGGGGAACTTAGGGGGGCTATAGCCCCGGGTCTCCAGCTGTACAGGGGCCACCACGCTAATCAAAATCTCAACTGGTTATCTAAAAAGAATCATGGAGATACAATCGTCATAAAATAAAATATCACAAAAATTTGAAACATATTCCCTGAACTTTCCAACTGTACTTTCATAGAAATGTATTAGATGAAGTCGGTAGGGGATACATTTTTTTTTCTAGTCCCGTACCTCCAAATACGTCAATCCTGCCCTGGGTTTAATATTTGAGTATTTTTCGAATTCTTACCATATTTATTTTCAAAATAAAGAAAAATACGACGAGAATAATCTTTACGAAACATATGATTTGTTACTCCTATCTCAGATGTGTGCGGTCCATGGACTTTTTGATGGACAAACACCATGGGCCTGTGTGTTCTCGAAATTCTCTAGTTTCTTTCCACTTTCTTCATTCTATCATTGTTTCATCTTATTATTACTGTCTTCTTTAGCCTCGGTGCATAAACGTGGGGCGTAAACTAACCAAAAATTCTATTTTTAAATTAGAACCGAAGAAACTGTTTTAAGCTAAATTTCATGCAAATTCTACCCTTTTCAAAGAAGAGAAATTGGAATATTTAAAATGCAAGAATAATGCTCATGTTTCGTTGTTAAAATAAGGGTTATGTATTTTAAATAAATCCGACGACTGATTGAAAATAGGATTCTAATAACATTCATTATTAGAAGTTATTAAGTATAGGAGGCTCAGGTGATTTAGGATTTAGGACTTAGATTTCTGGACTTTCGTCATCTATGGCCATTTAGCCCATGACGTATGAGAGATGATGTCCCACGGTGAACACAATATCCGAGGAAAGGGAAGAAAGGAAACGGCCTTGGACCTGTGTGTTAGGTACCATCTCGGCATTTGCCTGGCGTGAATGAGGAAAACCTCATTTGGGATGACTGGTCTGAAAGGCTTTTTACACTTTTTCGACCGAGTGCCCCCACGGGGAATCGAACCCAGGACGACTCGCACCGAAGGGTCTAGCGCGAGACCACACAAGCCTTAGGTGAGCAGAACATGTAACCAGAATGGAAGAAAGTAGAAATGCTCTCTAAATTTTAACTAGAAAGAAGTCCATTACGCAGATTGAAAGACAAAATATTCCATCCTTAATAAAATAGATGTCGCAGACATAGGATCACAAGGTAGAAACTGATCCAGTTGCAGTTGGCTGACGGAAGTCAATGAAGTGCTCTTATGAATGCGGAATTGAACCTCCAGGATTCATAGGCCATAAAATTTAGTTCGTTAATCGGACGAAAGATAGTTGAGATTTGGCAACCATTCTTCCTAAATGAAAGATCGTAATCCGGAAATGAGAAATTATGGTTGTCAAAAAATATTGAAAAGACCTTAATCCAGCAATGGATCGAAAATTGTTGGTAATACATGTATGCGTTTCAAATATAAAGAACCCTAAGGACTACACTCATATGATCCCAGTTCTTATTCTCGATAACTCATTTCAGATTAGAAATAAACGCTTATATCTTGTTCTGAGGGACCGTATGTTTAACCCTGTAGCTGTAAGAATCTCTACTAACAAAGATAAACTAAAATTTACTGTTCCTGCGAATAACTGGGTAAAATGTAATGTTATGTTTGGGTATAACAAACAGTTCTGGGAACTCGAAATATTTTAACTACCGGTTCTAGTGAAGAGGACCAAACCGGCTGAATAGCAAAACTAGGTGTTACAAGGTGTCACATTTAAAACGCAAGTTGAAATCAGGTATAGGCTAACTTTTGAACGGAATGAGGTACACGTACAAATGATACACCAATGTTTAGCATGATCCATGTAGATAGTTTTAAACATAAAAGCACCTAATGAAGTCCACATGTGCATGGATATACAGTTCACAAATTTCAGCGCGGATTTTTGGGTTAGATCAGTAACTATCGTAGCCGAAGAAGAACGATTCAATTTCACCATCAGCTTGTCCAGAATTCTGCTATTAATGGCGTACCCACAAAAACCTTTTTTTTTTTATGTTTTACGCTAGGCACTGGCAACACCGCCTGTGCTTAGGTGCAACAGCATGTGTGTTTAGGTACTGTTTATCACATGCAATCAATGCAGATATTCCATTGTTAAAATTGTTATTCATAGCATCCCTTCCTTCTTTACTGTTACAATTATATTGTGGTAAAAATTTTTAAAATAAGAAACTGTTTGATAGCATTCTAAAAATTTCTCTCCTCGAGTTTTAGCAGCCTCAATAAATGGTATGGTATAGTGATAATGAAGTTCCAGTTCTAAATTTTAAATGGCAATTTTGTTCTACGAAATCTGCTATATTTTCAAAACTGTTATTGTTAACACTATTAAACGTTTTACTCAAACATTTTTGTTGTAGAACGTTAATTCAATAGCTCTACACACAATCTATTGGATCTAGAAAACCCATTGCGTCCAGCGATTTGCATTTTTCCTATCCTATTGAATGACTGATTTTCTTTGATTCTATCATGTTTTCACGATTTTCTCTTCAGATTGCAGTAATCAAATATTTTTTTCGTGTTATAATGGAAAATCAAGGTAGCACGGACTGTTATCTCTCCAATAAATTTGCAGTATTTAAAAGGCTCAAAAATTCCCAAACAAGAACGAGAACTTCGTTTTCTTCTTCTTCTTCTTCTTCTTCTTCTTCTTTTTTAAAGAGATTTTGTCCTCCCCAATACCTCCTTCTCTACTTGAGTTGAGAGGTGCACTGAAATTAAGCAAACTTTCACTCTCTTATCGGTTGTCACAGATAAAGCCTTGACGAGTAGGCAACAAAATTGGAAATTGCACAAAAAATGTTGTGGAATATTGACATCATTACAATAAGCACTTCGACTAATAAAAACAGTCACCAAAACTCAAATCGTTTTAGGGAGTAATACAAAGTGATGAATGACACTAACGTTTTCAGTTATCGCTATTAGACTTGTGCACGGGCGTCGTTAGAGAGAGATACGGGAAACATGTACCAGTCAATAATTTCCTGTTTCATGCCTAACTATCAGATTGTCTATAAGATTAAAACTGTAAGAAAATAGTTATTGGGAGCAAATAGTTATGGGAAAATTGTAAGAAAATAGTTATTGGAAGCAAATAGTTATTAAAAAACTGTAAGAAAATAGTTATTGGAAGCAAATAGTTATTGAAAAAACTGTAAGAAGATAGTTATTGGAAGCAAAAAAACTGTAAGAAGATAGTTATTGGAAGCAAATAGTTATTGGAAAACTGTGAGAAAATACTTATTGGAAGCAAATAGTTATTGAAAAAACTGTAAGAAGATAGTTATTGGAAGCAAATAGTTATTAAAAAACTGTAAGAAAATAGTTATTGGAAAACTATAAGAAAATAGTTATTGGAAGCAAATAGTTATGGGAAAATTGTAAGAAAATAGTTATTGGAAAATTGTAAGAAAATAGTTATTGGAAGCAAATAGTTATTAAAAAACTGTAAGAAAATAGTTATTGAAAGCAAATAGTTATTGGAAAACTGTAAGAAAATAGTTATTGGAAGCAAATAGTTATGGGAAAATTGCAAGAAAATAGTTATTGGAAAACTGTGAGAAAATAGTTATTGGAAGCAAATAGTTATTGAAAGAACTGTAAGAAGATAGTTATTGGAAGCAAATAGTTATTGGAAAACTGTGAGAAAATAGTTATTGGAAGCAAATAGTTATTGAAAAAACTGTAAGAAGATAGTTATTGGAAGCAAATAGTTATGGGAAAATTGTAAGAAAATAGTTATTGGAAGCAAATAGTTATTAAAAAAACTGTAAGAAAATAGTTATTGGAAGCAAATAGTTATTGGAAAACTGTAAGAAAATAGTTATTGTAAGAAAATAGTTATTCGAAGCAAATAGTTATTGAAAAATTGTAAGAAAATAGTTATTGGAAGCAAATAGTTATTAAAAAACTGCAAGAAAATAGTTATTGAAAGCGAATAGTTATTGGAAAACTGTAAGAAAATAGTTATTGGAAGCAAATAGTTATTGGAAAACTGTAAGAAAATAGTTATTGTAAGAAAATAGTTATTGGAAGCAAATAGTTATTAGAAAACTTTGAGAAAATAGTTATTGGAAGCAAATAGTTATTGGAAAACTGTAAGAAAATAGTTATTGGAAGCAAATAGTTATTGAAAAAACTGTAAGAAAAAGTTATTGGAAGCAAATAGTTATTGGAAAACTGTAAGATAATAGTTATTCGAAGCAAATAGTTTTGTATCGAAATTTCCAAGGATGTTATAAAATAGGCCCATACGTATCTTCATCATATGAACTCAATGAAGCCCAAAAAAAAAAAAAAAAAAAAAACAATCGAGCATCGTCTGATTGGCTGGTCTCGCTTCCGCCATGATTGTTGGCTCGAAACTTTGCAATCTTAGTGGCGCGGAGTGGGCAGATTAGGTGTGGCGAAACTGTGACATATGGCTTCATGATTTTGTTGTATGGGCAAATCACTTATTTTATAACATCCTTGGAAATTTCTTCCTATCCTTAAAAATCAGGGTAGTTTACTGAAGAATGAAAGTTAAAATTGATATTTTCTCAAAAATATGTCTAATGATCTCGTTTATATTTCGTAAATACATTTTTTCGATAATAATAACTCCATACTATGGCAAGTCATTTCTCTGTGAAAAATCGAGAAGGGGTATTTTATTCTTGGGTGAGTTTTTGGCACGATTTTCTCAAAAATGACTCAGAAAGTTTTGTTCATTGACAATATGGCATAACTCATTTGTCCTAAAATATATACAAGGGATTATTTACTTTTGAGGATGATTTTTTGGACGATTTTCTCAAAAAAAAGAGAGATTAAATGGCCATATTTCACAAACACGTATTTCATTAACAACTTGGCAGTATGGCATAACTAATTTGTTCTGAAAACATTTGGGATTATTTTACTCTTGGAGGTGAATTTTTGGACGATTTTCTAAAAAGAAAAAAGAAACTCAGGCAATTTTGCCCGTATTTGATAAATAAATGTTTCATTAATAACCTGACAATATGATAAATCATTTGTCCTGAAAACATCTGCCGGGGATAGTTTATTCTTGAAGGTGTCTTTTCCGAACGATTTTCTCAAAAACAACTCAAGCGATTTTGTTCAAATTTCAGAAATAAACATTTCATTAGTAACCAGACAATACGGTATAACTCACTTGTCCACAAAACGTATACGAGGGGTAGTTTATTTTTGGTGGTCGGATTTTTTTTGTCGGAAGATTTTCTGAAAAAGACACAGACAATTTTGTTCAGATTTCATTAATAGCATGACAATATTGCATAACTCATTTGTTCTTTAAAAAAATCTACAATGTGTAGTTTAGTTTCTGATTTTCTCATAAATGGCCCAGGCAATTTTGCCCTTATTTCATAAATAGACATTTCATGAATAAATGTATAAATGCTGTGTAAATTACTCCTTACGAAATACAAACAGAACAGGTAATTTACTTGTGGTTGAGTTTCGTTTCAGACTCATACGATTTTGTTCAAATTTCATAAATAAATTTTACATTAATATTCCTATAACGTTGTAGCCCTATAAATTACTTCCATGATAATATTCACAAGGGGTAGCTTACTCTCGGGTTGATTTTTTCTTTTACAATTTTATGAAATATCAATTATGCAATTTTGTTATTATTTTATAAGGAAATATATATTTCATTAATAACCCTAACATATGGTACAAGTCATTACTTATGGAATAATATACAAGGGCAATTTACTTTTGAGAATGTGTTTCATTTGGTGTGAATTTTTTCGAAAACACCATATGATTTTGTTTGTATTTCACAAGAATACATTTCATTAGGAACCTGTGGCTCCGCCTGGTGTAGTCGCTAACGCTCTCAATTTTGTTGTGAGCGGTCCCGGATTCGATTCCCGGTGGGGACACTCAGTCCAAAAATTGTCAAACCTTTTTTCAGGCCAGACATCTTAAGTAAGTTTCCCTCATTCATACCAGGCAAATGCCGGGATCGTGCCTAGGTCTCAGGCTGCTTCTTTTCCTCGCTAATCCTTTCTTCCTTCCCTTTCCTCGGTAGGCTAAATCCTAATTTATTAGTAACAGCAACACAACATGATTTAGTTTAAGAATCCGGAGCGAAAAAGTTTAGTGCGGTGAAACGCACCTTTCAATTGACAAACTTTAATTTGAATTATTTATGCAGTTAGTTAGTTAACTTCCCCACACACGAAGTGAAAGCTCAAAAAAATGAATTTCCTGGAAACTGATGTCTATCCATTGATACGTTGCTAAGGATATACTGAATTCAATAAAGTTCGTCACAAACAGCTTAATTAATTCCTATTCTACGAAGAATCTATATTAATAATAATTAGCAGTAACACAAAATAGAAATCTACTCAAAATTAAAATATTGTTTTAAAAAAAAATATTTTTGGAATCAATGATGGCATTCTTCCTACTTTTCACACACACACATATATATGCAAAATACTGAATACTATCCTCCTGAAATATCTCCATATTTTTCTTCCTTTATCACCTTCAAATTATTCTCTTTTTTCAATCAACCTACTTCACAAACAGTTTTTGTTTTCCTTAAAAAAAAAAAAAAAAACAAAACAATAAAAGTACCTATATTTCCAAAACTCTTTTGCATAAAACCGCAGAATTTCCTGTTTCCACGAAAACTGAACATTCGATTTTCCAACTGTTCAAGGAGAAGTAGAAAGCATAATCGGGAAAGGATGCTAATAGAGGAGAGGAAGGGGTTTGGGGGGTTTACGTATATATATAGGGAGAGAGTTATATAGAACCCTTCGCTCTTCTCATTCCAGAACTACTTCTAGAATCGAAGCAAAAAAAGAACTACCTTTTCAGCTAATTCAGCGTTCGGTGTAATGAACTGTTTTCTAGTTGCCTGGGTAGAAGTATTTCCAGAGCTTCCTCTTTGCTTTACAGTAACTCCCTCCACTCCATCACTCACAAATAGTTTAGTTTCTATACGGTGAGTGTGTGTGTGTGTGTGTGTGTGTGTAGTGCGGCAGAAACAACACCAAAAACATCATATTTTCTATTTGTATTCTACTTTTTTTTTTACCTCTCACCATCTGTTTACGTTCCATGAACGTCTTTTATTATAATTATTGTCTTCTTGCTTATTTGTAGATCATTTCAGAAATTTTGCGGGCTTCCTCGTTAGGATCGATTTGCGTATCTATTGTTCTTAGGTCTAATGATAGATGGATGCAGGTTTGTTTGTTTATGATACGAATAAATTCAATGTTGATCACAATAAATAACATACATAGTTCTTCTTTTTAAATTTCTATCTTAGGCCTCTTTCTGTGCACCACATTCGATTTGTCGAACTATTCATTAACATTTCTCTTATTCTGTCTTGCTAGATGCACAGTCTATGATTCCAATTAATTATACAATTAATGAGATTTGAATTTATGGAAATGGTTTTATTTATAAGAAACTTTTCTAAAGCTGAACGCCTTTGGCAGGAAATGTTGATCAATATTCTGTTTTTCCCGTAAAAAAATAATTTTACTGTGAAGTGATTAAGGCTGATAGCCGGCCCAAAAATGTAGGGGGGCGGTAGAAGTTAGGGGGGCTTATCCAATCATATTATAGTTTATCACCATATTATAGTTCTTTTACAATCCTATCGTGAAAATTTTAGGGGGGGCAGTAAAAATATAGTGGGGCCCGGCCTCCCTAGACCCCCGTGGATACGGGCCTGATGTGATTGGAGTTAGGTTCGTTTCAGCGTCGACACTATATGAGACGTGGTCCTACAGCTTAACGTGTGATCCGGACTACATGAACTCCTATCGGGAATCCAACTCGGGTCCAATTGTTTCAATTGGATCTACTTGATTTTCTATGGTAAATGCAAGCAATGTTCGAGTAGGATCGGCGAGACTGTTAATGTGACAATGAGATGGATGACTAAAAACTGGTGTATAGTGAAGGGTGAAAACGCCCTCAAAATGCGTCGCGAAAAGTGCGGTTTTCTCTGTATCAGCGATAGGAACTGTACGATAAACTAAACTGGGGTACTGTGAGCCGTGCTTCTGACAAGTAAGTCGTTTGAATAAATTCCAGAATTTCGTGGAGTTCGTTTCATGGCGTAATATATTACAAGAATTTCTCCAATCTAGCCATTTGCGACGCTTTACTATGCATTGTAATTGTCGAGTAGTAAGTAGAAAGTGCTGATCCCTTGTTTTTTCAGTATTCTAAACAATCGAAGTTTGACGCCATGAGAAGATAACCTTGGCCGGTTAGAGTGCAAGCCACTTTTTGGAACTGCATGATCGGTAGCGCGACTAATGATAGTATGTAAAGAAGAGGAGATGTACTCAAAGTCAAAGAAGGATCTGATAGAACTGTCAGCAGATTATAGTTGCTCCGAGATATAGACGCAGTATTCCTTCCAACTGCTTAAGCAAAATTATATTCCGCAATGGAAACTTGTGGATATGTTTACTGTGTGCCAGACGGAATGAGTCTGAGAGAAAAAAAAGTGATTACTGATTACTGAGTGACTACTTCCACAATACATTTAGTTAAAAGTCTGATATACTAAAAGTAATACAAAATTTACCACTTCCATAGTACATTTAGTTAAAAATCTGATATACTAAAAGTAATACAAAATTTACCATGTTTCTTTTGCTTGTTTTCCATAAGTGAAAGGAGATAATGAAATGCAATTTACCACAATTATAGATTATTTTATTCTACAACAGATAATATGAACCTGAAGAATTTCCAGTGTTGCCATTCATAGAAGGTACAGTGTTGCCAGAATAACATTTCCCCCAAAATCGAAGTTAAGGTAGAGACGATGTATCACGTATCATATTGTTTAGGTATCCTGTGATCTATTTTCTAAATAATAGCTGTATTTAGTTTGTAATAAACAAAATAGTTTTAACGTACCGTTATTAAAATTAAATAATAATATTATTTAAAGATAAGGGTTTGACTACTCCTCCACGAGCAATATCGTGAGGCAGATCGGAACGAAGAAGATGGTAACAAGGAAAATAAAAGAGGTCTGATGCTTTGAAGAAGATTTCATTCAGTGCAATACAGTCAACATTATACCTATATAATAAAGTTAAGATTTCCAGTAAGATTCTATTAGTTTTGAAAGAACAGATATTAAAAAAAGAACAGTTTGATTACCCTTTTGTTTTGTTCTTGTCTATGTTGTTAAGTAGAATTTTGCTTGGAGTTAAATTGAAAATGTGAATATAGACCTGAATAGATGGCTGCCATATGGATATTAAAGATGTCGTATGAAACTTTTGTGATATGAGAGAGAATAAAGTCAAGTTGAAATGGAAAAAAGACATTCTGGAGAACTAAAGTAATGAATTATAAACCATGTTCCACAGTTATAAGAGGAAGTAATGATGTGTGAGTGCCTGTAGAAATATAGGTTGGTGTGAAAGAGATATGAAGGCTTAGCGGAGATGGTTTCCATTGCATGTGTTATAGATGGAAGGTTGATTTAAGAGTGTGTCATTTTTGGTTTTTTGAGGTCCTTTGCAATGAGGACAGACTGATGGAAGAGTGCATTTCTGCATGCAACGTTTTGGCTCATTGGTTGTCCAACTAATAGGTGTACAATGAAACAATTCCCCTGAAGTAGACAGCTACCATCTTTTATAACTCCAACCTCCACTTACTTTAATCGACGTGTCCTACATCACAAACAATCCATCACTTTTCCTAATTTCGAGCAGATGCAATGAAAAGTAAACAATGAATTATATACCAAATTTTATTGTCCATGATTTTGAGTAATGTTTCAATGAAATAAATAACTACTTGTAGTCAGCATTAAAACTGAATAAGAAAAGGTAGGGGTACGAATGAAGTCACGCCGTCCCCCGTGCCTATCTTTACACATTGTAATTTTTAGGAAGTGGGGAACGAGACATAGATATTTTCTGGGAGTGGGGTAACGTTGTCCTCCCGCGCTCCCACCAGGCCCGTAGCCAGCCCAAGAATTTAAGGGGGGCGGTAGAAGTTATGGGGGGCCGACCCATTCATATTATACTTCATCACCTTATTATAGTTCATTCGCAAGCCTACCGTGAAACTTTCTTAGGGGGCCAGCCAGAGTTTAGGGGGTCCGGCCCCCCTAGGCTCCCCGTGGATACGGGTCTGGCTCCCACTCACTTTTATTCCTGCTTGTAGTTAAATTACTGTGTCCTTTTCCGGAGAGTATAAGTAGATAATGTCAATGTAAATTACAACACCTATTCGGGAAATACCACACCAATTATATAATACGAAACAATGTAATACGAACATTTTGCAATACGAAACAATATTTCTGTTCAAGAACAACAGGTGGTAGATGTCATCTTGTAACACAGAAATAAAAAATTTACTAAAAATTTGATCAGATTTGATTGAATACTGGACCGCAATTTACATAATTAAAAAGGAAATTAGGTTAAGTTTATATATTTTTTGCAATTATTCTCCTATTAGCTAAAAAGAATACTTCAATCTGTATTACACGTGTAAAATATTCCATGAAGAAATTATTTATAAAAAAAAACTGGTCTGTTGAAATTATAAACATTTAAAGTCAATTAGGACAAGCATGAATAATGATGTATTTATTAGTATATGCACTTAATTTTTCATTAGATAAGTTCGTAACTTCAAAATGAGCGAATTGTGTCACACCAAAAAACAATGTCTGTTTCAGCATAATATCTGTTTCCTCGATAAACTTTGTACATGTTTCCTCAACATTTTTATTTCAAAGATGAAAATTCGACAAATGCTACAAAATATGTGATTCTGTCAAACACATTCACTTTAGATGCCAATCCTCATTTCCTCCGAGCCAGATCTTCATGTCTTTTGAAGAAGAAAATGTTACATGAGGCTAAGGTTGGAAAATACGATGGATGAGGAAGCAGTTGTAGTGTAATTCAGCAACAGTGTCGGCGATGACAATCATAGAAGTGTCATCCTGTCGTAGGGCAGTCTTTCTTTTCGAGTCACTTTATGAAAACACCCTATTAGGAGGCATAATACTGACTTGTAGCATAATTTTTTAAGTAGTCGATGGAAACAGATCCGTAGCCAGCCCAAAAATGTAGGGTGGGGGGCTGCTGAAGGTAGGGGGCCCGATCCAACCATATTATAGTTCATTTGCAAGCCTACCGTGAAATTTTAGGGGAGGAAGCAAACACATAGGGGGCGTCCCCTAGACCCCCTGGATACGGGCCTGGATAGAAAAGATGACACGACGATAAAACAAACCGTTGCCATAAGTTTGCCAGCCGATGTAACAGTTCTCGCCTTTTTTGGAGAAAGCTCTCTGCTGAAATCGATTAATTCGACTGTTCTATGCTCTCTGATTGCTAGTAATGTATCAAAGTTTTGTTAACAGTGGCATAACGTCTGAATATCTCACTTGAGTTGTGCTTCCACATGTCCAAACATTGTCTGAAAACTTCTTCATGCGATTCCTCATTTGGTTAGCAGCCAGCAAAGCCTATACACATCTAGCCGCGTATTCAAATTCCACATTCATGTAGAATATTAAAAATACGTTCAACGGATATGCTCAGATATGCTCACAGTATTTTTACCGAGAGAAGTGGCAAAAGACTGTACCCAAAGGAACAAAAGCCCAATGGGTAAAAAAGACCTACACGCAATCGTAGTCCCAAATGCACCCACATGTTGATGCACAGATGCCCATAATAAACATAATATAAAATAAGTTACTTAAGTGGATTTCCTTAAGTGCAGTAAATAAATTGTATTATAGTATTTGACACGAATATTAAGTACTATGGTGGGAGAGAAAATTAGTATATTTTGAAATGTATTTCCAAGAACTGTACACTTTTTGAAAATCCAAGATGGACAACTTCCTCCCGTTGTGGACGGCCATTCATATGTTTATTACCATTGCAAGTTCGTGTATCTTCACTCGACGATCTCTTTTAACATGCAATTTGTTCACAATTTTCTTAGATGTGACACTTAGACGCCCAACAACTATAACTGAATCTTTGTACATAAAAGCGTAACGAAATTCTGTTAAACTATTTGCACCATTCTATGAGACAGAGGAAATATCTCTATAATATTTTTGTCTCCTAAAAAGGTATGCTTAATCAGCATACGGAATTATTAAATTTGTTTCTTTTCAAATGTTAAACAAACGCTTACTTGGTTTAGAATACTGTCTAGAACAGTACAACAAACACAAGATAATCAAAACTCTCAGAGTTTGTTTGTGAAATATTTAAGAACTTATGTAGAACATTAAATTAAGAATGAAAAGTACAAACTCCGGAAGTACGCAGAATTATCTCTGACCTGAAATATCTTCATAAAATAATTAATGGGAACTTAAGACCGGAAATATTACTTCACGAACTATCCTTGCGTGTCCCTTCCCGCATAACCCGGAATACCTACCTATTCCATCTTGCCCGCCCTAGGTTGGCGATTATACAAAGGTCTCTTTTTTACAGAATGCCAAACTGTTATAATCAACAACTAATGTGGACATTTTTTCGAGCTACCCGGTGTTTGAAAGAGCAATTAAACAACATTTGACGGAATAGTATTACTTTTACACTATTTTTTGACACTGTTTTATGTTGTTGTTGTTTTTTACTTTCTTTTGTTATTTCCCTGTGTAAAATGGTAAACTTATGCTGTATTTGGGAATTTGTTCAATAAATAAATAAATAAAATTCAAAATACCTTGTATTAAAAAACTAATAATTATGGCTATCTCATATGGATATTCACTTCTCGTCATAAGAGCTACTGAGATTGATATTACGCCACATCCAAGATTGAAATTGTAGTAACAGATTAAAATAAGTAGTAGGATACCAAAGAATATTAATAGTTAAAACCTGTTACTTGATAGCTCGCCATAACACTTTTCGTACATAATATTTAATTGGTAGCAAACAATAACCATTCCCTAAACTTATGGACACGTATCTGTGCATTGATAAAACTTTGTCTTAATAATATGTTATATACGTTCATTTGTATGTGAGATCCTGACCGCCTATATTGTTTCATACGGAAAGTAGGTATAGATGGAACACTTATACAGAAAGTATTATAAAACATGCGTTTTCAGTTATACGTCTGCTGTACGTTAAGTCCAAAAACTACAGGAATTACGCATGTAACCTACTTTTTTAAGTACGCCACCTAGATTTTTTTTCTCAGTGTACGGAAAAGAAAGGGGTAAAAATACTCTTCCTAATTTCCTGGAAGCCTACAAAAATCCTATTGAACAATATGTTTTGGACCGATTTAGTTTTTGTTTCTGTCCAGGAAGATTCATCAGTAAGGACTCCCTTTTTTTACTACAGAACTCTGGAAAAATCTTTCAACTGAACGTCCAACGATTATGCCCTTTAGGCAAAGAGAGACACGATAATTAAGGCAAGTGAATGAATGATGAAAGAATTGGTGGAATGAGAAATAAGGAGGAGAATGGGAGTACCTCGAGAAAACTCACGGACACGATGTTGTCCACCACAAACTTACTTGGTAGGGGATCAATTCACGGACTCCATGCACTAGAGCTAAGATTCTACCACTCAGCCACCGTGCGCCTCTTCTACAGATCTGATTATATCTATATTATAATGATAGGTACGAGTAAAAAATCTCAATATAAGTTTATTAGTATTTTTGTTTCATTCATGATCACATATAATACAATAAGTTAAATTTGATATATAATATATTATTTGTATTTGCTATATGTGTGTCTCATATGATATGTGTTCTATATGTTTTAACTACAATGGTATAGACGTTTCTTTTGAAGCGAACAAACCCAAGTGCTAACGGTTAATCAGTTCCTATAATAGAATTGAAAAGAGGAAATATCAGAGATTTCGATACCATCTGATTCAATCTCTAAACTTCAATTCTTTCCCTCTAACTTTTCAATTCTCCCCTCTCCCCTCCAAAAAAATCTCTCATCTTTTTTAATTTTCCCTTTTCTGACACATTGAATGGTTGTTGGTTGTTGGTAATGTAAATGTGGTGCCAAACATTTTGCCATATTCGATTTATTTTTTTCTTCCTTAAAAAAAGGGGGTTGATGATTAAAAAAAAGTGCAACCCAGTTAAACTGAATTGTAAAGAGAGGAGAAAGGGGTCAGGGCAAGAGGCGAAATCCATTTTCTCGGCCGGAAGAACAGAGTTTCTGTGTTAGCCGGATGACTCGGATGAAGTTAATTGGCCTATCAAACGCAGATATGCGCTTTCGATCGTCTGCAAACGATGACTAAGCGAGTGGATTAGACGTCTTATTTACTCCCCCTTCCCTATCTTCTCTCCCCCTTCTCTCTCTCTAACATTCTCTTATCACTATTATTTTTAAGTCGATAAAATATGTGCCATTATATTTTTCGGTAACAAATTTTCAAGTTGGGAAATGGTCATATGTTTAAGGATCAAAAGCTTACCTTTCACTATCAATTATAACAAAGTATCCTTACTACATGAATAATGTTATTATCTCAAATATTGTGTTCAGTTAGTGGCGTGTGGTGCCGTTTCTGATCGGGGAACAGGTTATGAATTGTAACACATGCTTCGGCATTGTCAAAAACAACGTAATATTAGAAATATAGACTACATCATGTCTAAGGATTTTCTCAATGATCTTCGGTTTTCTCCCGCATCATTCCATTCATTGTTTCATGTGTATCCGTCTTTTTTAGCCTAAAAGACATAATCATAGGATGTCAAGTTAAATATTCAACGGACTTTAAAAAATTTGTTACTGAATTCTCTATGTCTGTGGTGTGTGTCTGTTATTTGCAAAATTTTCAATGTTGAGCCTTCCATTTGATAGAGTATTAAAAAAATATCCGAGAAAGTGATGGAATTTTTTTGCGTCACTTTTACCGTTCCCGAGACATTGGCCAATAAATAGGCCTAGTTCAGTTTTCGGCAGGTTTAAGGAGTGGATATCTCGGGAACCGTAAGTCATAGAGAGGTGAAATAGATCTTGATCAATACCTATGAGGATGGTGAACATTTTGGAACCAAATAGTAACCGGTGGCCCTTTCGCCAGATATTGGCCAAAAATGTTTGGATTTCGGGAGATTTAAGGAGCTACATTTTGAGAGCCGTAATGCATAGAGAGATTATATTTTGCGATTTTTTTTTTCAATTTTGAGCCCTCCATTTTGAGCATGTGTCCTTGTAAAGCAACATAATGTAGAACGTTTTAACAGAACTCTTAAACAAAACATGTGGGGAAAAAAATAATAGTCAAGAAAATTTTGAATGGATAGATATATTACAAGAATTGTTAAATGTGTATAATAATAAAGTTCATAGAACAATTGGTATAAAGCCTGTAGATGTTAATAAGAAAATTTAATTCTTTTTAAGTTAGTTCTTCTGGCAATGTTCTTGGTGCATTCTCAGCTGGTTTATTTAGATACATGCTTGGCCAACACTGTAGCTGATCGATTTCCAGCAACATCTATGAATCATGCAAATCGTTTACCATCTAGCCACTCTTTGTCATGTCGTGAAACAATGCTTAATGTTGTTATGCTTCTTATTTTGTGGATACGGAAACAAACGGAGAACTGAAAATTCAATTCCTTATTCCGTTAAACATTTGCTCTACTACAGTGTTGGTTGGGTCATTTTGAATTCGATTGGAAGGTTTAACAAGCATAGTTGTGTCCAATAAGTGGCTTACTAATCATACTATGTAATCAAATTCAGCTGTTCAATGCAGTTCTTTTATTCACTGACTCGCTACCCTTCCCATCTCTTCTATGTCCCAATCCCTGCTGTACAAAATGGAAGCTTTAGCTCAGACTTTTACTTTTTCTATTTAGTTTTACATTTTCATTGTATTTAATTATCTCCTAGTAATGCTGATAATCCACTTGACTGTCAATCGTTGTTTAATCGAATGCCTTTCACAGTTGTTGGATGAAGATGGTCCTACGACATTTCATGACACTCACTATTGAATAGAAAACGATCACTGAATTCTGAGGCACTTTAAGTCTTTTTGCACTGACTGGTTACTTGTTGCAAATTACTGTTTTTAATAAAGTAACCTTTCCGTGAGCAATATTATAATGAAAAAAAAATAGATTTGTTAGCATTGATTGCTTGTTTCACCTATAGAATTATCATAAAATATCACTAGCATAAATTATGTTATCATTCAAAATATTTTGTTAGCACTGAATGGTCACTTGCTGCAAATAATAATAGTTAAAACTACGTACCCTCACTACACGTAATATTATCTTTTCAGACTGTTTTCTTAGCTTCCACTGGTCACTCTCTGCAAATTTAAATTCGTAATAAATACTACGAAACATTTTATTCGCAGAAATGGGGCAGTTGTTGCAAATTAAGATTTATATTCAAGTATTCCTACCATTTGTAATATTGTGAACCAAAATATTTTGTTAGCACAGACTAACCACTTACTGCAAATTTAAATTTGTAATAAAGATCCGTATTGGAAGTATTATTATTATCACCCAAAATACGGTTTAATTGCGGTTTGCTGATTACTTGCTGCAAGTTTGGAGGTGTCCTTGTAATATGGCTCTAAGGTAATCTCTTAGTTTTGAAGTAGAGTTATGTAACACAGTTCATCTATTGCAATCCTATTCTTTCCACATATATTCCTACACACATATATTTCTAAGCACTACTTATTTGGATTTTGTGACTAAGACACACTTCCTACAGGAGATCGAACCCAAAACCATCACGTTAACCATTCTGCTGCTGAGAAGCGATGACATGATTGGTTTCAAAATGCTTTCACAGGGATATAGTGAGAGCGTCGATTCGCGAGGCCTGGGCTCTACACGAATCATAGAACTGCTTTCTCTGATGAGCAATGCTGCAGAAGAATTCGGTGCGACTCGAAGAACTGCTTTCTTAACTCACACTAGAGAAAAAGTGAAACAGCAGAAGTACACCAAGAAAATTGCCAAACTTAGAGGACATGGCAAGCAAATGAAAAAAAGCAGTACTTAACGAACTATAATACGAACACTAACCATTATTCCTACGTCTCATAAAGCCTCGCTGCTGAACACTAACCATTATTCCTACGTCTCATAAAGCTTCGCTGCTGAACACTAACCATTATTCCTACGTCTCATAAAGCTTCCCTGCTGAACACTAACCATTATTCCTACGTCTCTTAAAGCTTCGCTGCTGAACACTAACGATTATTCCTACGTCTCATAAAGCTTCGCTGCTGAACACTAACAAATCTTCCTAAGTCTCATAAAGTCTTGCTGCTGAACACTAACCATTATTCCTACGTCTCATAAAGCTTCCCTGCTGAACACTAACCATTATTCCTACGTCTCATAAAGCCTCGCTGCTGAACACTAACCATTATTCCTACGTCTCATAAAGCCTCGCTGCTGAACACTAACCAATATTCCTACGTCTCATAAAGCTTCGCTGCTGAACACTAACCATTATTCCTACGTCTCATAAAGCCTCGCTGCTGAACACTAACCATTATTCCTACGTCTCATAAAGCCTCGCTGCTGAACACTAACCATTATTCCTACGTCTCATAAAGCTTCGCTGCTGAACAGTAACCATTATTCCTACGTCTCATAAAGCCTCGCTGCTGAACACTAACCATTATTCCTACGTCTCATAAAGCTTCGCTGCTGAACACTAACCATTATTCCTAAGTCTCTTAAAGCCTCGCTGCTGAATACTAACGATTATTCCTACGTCTCATAAAGCTTCGCTGCTGAACACTAACAAATCTTCCTAAGTCTCATAAAGTCTTGCTGCTGAACACTAACCATTATTCCTACGTCTCATAAAGCTTCCCTGCTGAACACTAACCATTATTCCTACGTCTCATAAAGCTTCCCTCCTGAACACTAACCATTATTCCTACGTCTCATAAAGCCTCGCTGCTGAACACTAACCAATATTCCTACGTCTCATAAAGCTTCGCTGCTGAACACTAACCATTATTCCTACGTCTCATAAAGCCTCGCTGCTGAACACTAACCATTATTCCTACGTCTCATAAAGCCTCGCTGCTGAACACTAACCATTATTCCTACGTCTCATAAAGCTTCGCTGCTGAACAGTAACCATTATTCCTGCGTCTCATAAAGCCTCGCTGCTGAACACTAACCATTATTCCTACGTCTCATAAAGCCTCGCTGCTGAACACTAACCATTATTCCTACGTCTCATAAAGCTTCCCTGCTGAACACTAACCATTATTCCTACGTCTCATAAAGCTTCGCTGCTGAACAGTAACCATTATTCCTGCGTCTCATAAAGCCTCGCTGCTGAACACTAACCATTATTCCTACGTCTCATAAAGCCTCGCTGCTGAACACTAACCATTATTCCTACGTCTCATAAAGCTTCCCTGCTGAACACTAACCATTATTCCTATGTCTCATAAAGCTTCGCTGCTGAACACTAACCATTATTCCTAAATCTCATAAAGCCTCGCTGCTGAACACTAACCATTATTCCTACGTCTCATAAAGCTTCCCTGCTGAACACTAACCATTATTCCTACGTCTCTTAAAGCTTCGCTGCTGAACACTAACGATTATTCCTAAGTCTCATAAAGCCTCGCTGCTGAACACTAACGATTATTCCTAAGTCTCAATAAGCCTCGCTGCTGAACACTAACCATTATTCCGAGGTCTCATAAAGCCTCGCTGTTGAACACTAACCATTATTCCTACGTCTCATAAAGCTTCCCTGCTGAACAGTAACCATTATTCCTACGTCTCATAAAGCCTCGCTGCTGAACACTAACCATTATTCCTACGTCTCATAAAGCTTTCCTGCTGAACACTAACCATTATTCCTACGTCTCATAAAGCCTCGCTGCTGAACACTAACCATTATTCCTACGTCTCATAAAGCCTCGCTGCTGAACACTAACCATTATTCCTGCGTCTCATAGAGCCTCGTTAAACTCAAAATCAAAATCAACTAACAATCCAATTAAACGGTAACAATAACAACAGCAAACATACATATAAAACAAGGACAACAACAACAACAAAACGCAACTTAGCGGCAAACGAAGCTATACACCCTCAGAGATATTCTCCGTATCGCATGAGAGACAACACTGGTGAAACTTCATGAGTGGGGATTGGCGACCGGGACATTATCTCGGGTTCTATTAGTGGTTACTTTGGTATGATAGTTCTAGGTCAAGCTTCGCGATCGCTTTAGAACACAACATACATAGATTCTTCTTTTCACTTTTCTTTATTTTCGTTAAGTATACAGTTTCGTTTAGCTACGAGTTTTTGGTGCTCTCATTCATTTCTTTTTTCGAAATGTATATACGACGAGCATACTGAAAGTCGTGAGCAACATTTTTTCACAACCGTAATCTTTATTTTTAACTAAAATCAAATATATAATCTCAATCTACGGACCTTTCTTTCACTTTTACACATAGCCTTCGTTTTTTCGCACGCGTTATCCCCATCATTCTGCAAGTTTGAAAATACCCTTGCGATTGAATTCCGTTCCAGCTGTCCATAGGCACTGACTCACTGCTGAAACTGAAAACCGAAAAGACGATAATCGGAGGGTGCCATGTCGGAGCTGTAGGGAGGATGCGGAAGTGTTTTACTCCTAAATCTCTTGACCTGCTCCATTGTGGCACGTGCAGTATGTGTACGCGCATTATCCTGGTGAAGGATGATCTTCTTTCCAGGACATTTGTCACGAAAAACACGACGGAGCTTCAAAAGTGTCTGGATGTAGCGGGCAGGATTTATGGTTTGTCCAGGCTGAAGAAAATTAACAAGAATACAACCCAGAAGACGCTCTCCATAAATTTCCCTATCGATTGCACTGTCTTCGCTTTCTTCTTCAGTGGCGAATTCAAGTAGTGCCATTCCATACTCTGTCGTTTTGTTTCAGGTTTATAATGATGAAACCAGGTTCCATCTCCAGTCACAATACTCGTCAGAAAGTCATCACCTTCATGTCAAAATCCCTGATGCATGGTTTGGGCAATGGTTACAAACCTTCCGATAACCTAAGCTGTGAATCATTTTTTGTTCTGCTTATGTCCAACACCAAGTTTTGCAGCCATTTCATTCACAATGATACGCCTATCTCCCCTAATCAGTTTATCAACCCTTACTTTATTGCCTTCCGTTTAGGTAGTTCGAGGGTGCCCGCTGCGAGGCTCATCATCGATACTCTTGTTTCCAGCCTTAAAATGTTTTACCCATCTCCTAACACTACTGGCACCCATGCACACATCACCATAAGCACACTGCAGTTTGCGGTGAATTTTAGAGGCAGATTGGTCCTCTTTAACAAGGAATTCAATCACAGCACCGTGTCGAAACGAAACATCGCTGCCCGCCATTTTCGAAGCTCTGCCTGTGGTCACGTGCTAGCAATAAACAGCGTTAAGAAAGAAAGAAAGGTCTGTATTTTGGGATGATATACTTGGTTTCACTTACAACTAAAGATTACGGTTATAAAAACATCTTGCACACGATTTTCAGTATGCTCCTTGTACATGTATATAATCCCATATCTTTATTTAATGAGTTATTATAAAATTACTGTAATACCTCTTTCGATAAGATTTCAGGAAATAATATTCGCTAGATAGAGGATAAAAATCAGGTAACGAGCTTTTCTCTTTTACTATCAATGCGCGAGCTAAGTGGACGGATAATAAAAGTGTTTGTTTATTTGTTTATTGAAAATCTAGTATCGCTTCTCAGATTTTGCTTACGAGAGGGGGAGGGGAAAGTAAGTAGAGTTTCGCATGCTTCTTTATTATATTACTTTAATAGCGATTAAATTATATATATATATATATATATATATATATATATATATATATACATAATATTTCAAACTCAAGGAGCAAGTGAACCTTTCACACCCACAAGTGGTATCGTTAATTTCTAGCACTGAAGTTATATGAGAGTTTGAGTCACGATGGAGGGAAAAATTGAAATCGTAGTAGTGCTTTTAAATTGAATGTTCTTCCACCGGAAATCGAACCTGAACCAAGTACAATCAACAGTGCGCGGAAGAGTGGTCACTATAGAATCAGAAGCGTTGCAATCAGTAAAATAATTGATTCTAAATTCAAATTTATCTCCATGTTACGGAATTTTATTTGAATTTCTTTATAGAGATTTGTAACGTTAGGTAACGTAGATACGCAATATGGCGCAAATTAGTAAGAAGAAGGGGAACTAAATCTGTGTGTACAATGGAGGGAATTTCATTAGATAGGAGTAGTTAAATATTTGCCTAACGTTTCTCTTCTTAGCTCACCTGATGACATCTTGAAACTCAAGACACCCTTTTGCGGTAGACAATTTCTTGGAACACTGAATAATTCAATTGTGAATTTCAGATAAGATTTCACAAGTAGGCTTTTGTTGTACGGAGGAATTACTGCTAGAACTTCTGGTTGAAGTGTAGCAGATATGTACTTCAAGCTCTTGTCCGTCCTTTAAGTCAAAAGCATTTTCCTCCGGATTCCTTGTTCTTGGATCTCTATACTGTTCTCAAAGTTGTTCCTGTGATACTTGAGTATATATTACATTACTTCCGCTTATGCTTTGTAGGACAACATGCTTATAATTAAATTCATTGATACATACTTGTATTGTTAATCATTGAACAAATTTTCTATTCACAGTGAGAGGATGTAAATGTTACGCTCAGCGTTTCGTATTATGATTTTAAGCTCAAGCAATTATAGCAATTAATGCTTTACGGTCCAATGCAATGCTCTGTTGGGGGTGATGGTGACCCAGTGGTCGAGCGCTTACTTCTTGTGCTTGTAGTCCCTGGTTCGATCTCCGGCGAAGTAAGTTTGTGCTGGACAACTTCGTGGGTTTTCTCGGGTACTCCCGTTTCCTCCCACATTACCATTCCACCAACTTTTGCATCATCATTCACTTGTCTTCATTATCCGTCTCCCCTAGCCTAAAGGGCATATTCGTGGGACGTTAAACATAAATACTCTATTTCATTTTCAATGGTCTGTGATTTCAGTTTGCTGCTTCCCTTCGCTGTAAACCACACAGCAAGGAGAAAGAGGAGGCAGGGAAACAAGTGCTAAGAAATTGTACTGATGACAGGCAAAGAAGAATATTGATAATTTTGCAGGTATAGTGCTCGTGGATCTAGCCACAAATACTTGGCTATTTCATTATCTTTCCTAATTCTTCTCTCCTATTTTGTTCTAATAGGAGTGCTTTCTTACATGATACATCACCCATCTGGAGATGGCTACATTATAGAAAGTGTAAAAATAGATGCAAGTTAAATCCGAAAAAAAAATCAATTTATTTTCGAGCTCGCTCGAGACTATAACTGCTTTGTATAAATCATTTCCCTCACATTATACCAAGAGAAATTTTTTCTTGCTTTTTCTAAAATCTGCCCTGTCGTTTATAAACAGGTACCAACTACAATTTCTTTTGATGAATCGGACTTTAGTAGGGGCCGCAATGGCTTGGTGGTGGAGCTTTCACCTTTGGAGCACGTGGTCCATGGTTCGATCACAGATCACGCCAAGTGAACTTTGTGGTGGACAAACACCGTGTGCGTGGCTTTTCTCGGGTTTCTCCCATTTCCTCCCACTTTCCACCATTTCATTCATTTCTCATCATCACCGTCTTCTTTAACCTAGCCGGCATAATCGTGGGACTCAAAGATTTCATTTAATTTCGGACTTCAGTATCTTTAATTTCCAATCATACATCCTTGATTCTACAAATAATTTATTGAATTCTGTATATTGAAACGAATTATTTTATATAAAATTTTATACTAATATAATTTTAAAAAATGAGCCAAATTTTATCTGGGAGCAGGGTGTCTTTTAGGAATATTTCCAGGAGAATTATGCTCACTGGAGTTGTCAGTCCCCCACAAGTTAAGACAAATTAAATTGAAATTACGTGTATCACCCTTTTGTAGCCCACAGCCGTTAGTACATAGTGTTCCAGTGTTTCTCCCTCTTCAAACAAAATTTTCTGGACGGAAGAAAGTTTGGCTTCAAAAATGTATTTGCAATGATTGCCCTTCGGCAGCATAGAAGCATTAGCTGTTTAGATTTGACAATAGTATTATAAGGAACTGTTAATTAATTAGTTTGGATTGGAATTAAATTCCAATATCGAGGCCATATAAAGACATGCATTTACAGTTTACCGTTAGATCCGCTACATGAGCTCTCACCAGGAATCGAAAACGGGCCTCGCGCTCCAGATAGACTCTAGGGTGCTCATGACACAGCGCAGTAATCAAAGTGAAAACATTACGGTGAGGATATTCTAATGCTGAAGATGCTCATCATCTTAGTTTTTACCATTGTCAAGGTTTTATACAGAAATAGTTACTATTTAAGTTTTTTATTTTAAAAAAATCCAGTAAGGGGTAAAATTAATCCCTACTTATGGACTGACTTCAACCAAACTGGGGAGAGATTGTGGGAATCCCAAATTGAAAATACATATAATATTCTATCAAAATCCAGAGGGTTTTGTTATATACAAACACCGTGTGCATGGTCTTTCGAAAGATACCACAGTTTTTTCTCACATTCTCCATTCCATCATTTAATTAATCCTCATTGTCACCGTCTCCCTTAACCTACACGGCATAAATGTGGAAGGCAAAACTGAAATATTTCATTTCTTTCAAAATTGAGAGCATTTCTACGGCTATATGGTTAGCGTATGCTTCTTCAGCGCGGGAGACCCGAGTTCGCTTCCGACAGGAGCTCATATAGCTCATCTCCGCCTTAAGCTGTTGGTCTTCGTCTCCAGTGGCGTATTTACGATTTTGTTTCGGAAGGGGCTTTGCTAACTTTCGGGGGGGGTGCTTTCCCTGCAAATGTGAAAATTCTGCAAGATATTTCATATACTTTACTATAGTAAGTAAGATTTCGGGAGGGCTTAAGCCGGAAGCCCCCCTAAATACGCCACTGTTCGTCTCAAGTAGCGTTGCTGCTGAAAGGGATAATTAACTCGATTTCATCCATCTATCAAAACTGAAAAATGTTTACAAAAGCTATCTTGAAACATATTTACTAAATCAGGGGAGTAGAGAGATATATTCACTAGCCCATTCTTGACTGACAGGAAATCTAAGCAGTGAGAGAAATTGCGAAACTTCATAAAAATGTGATTGCCATATTCTACCAAAATCGATTATTTTTGTATAAAAGTTATCGTGAAACATATTTTAATTCGTGTTTGGTGGTGGGGAGAATCCATCTCGTTATTTGACACTGATTTTAACTCAATGCAGTAGGGAACATTAGAATGTCTCAAAGGAAATAATTGATTAAGATTAAAATATTCTAATTTTAAATTAATGTAAACATATTTTAGACAGAGGCGGAACTGATGCCATTTACAATTTTATTCTTTACAAAGTTTGTTACCAAGCAGTGGGGATGATTAGGAAGTCACAAAGAGAATATTGCATCAAAAGCCAAACAATTTTGTTGAAAGCTTTCAAGTCTGGATATTACCTTGTGTCCTGTAAAATTCAATAAGTCATTTTGACACATTCCTACTAGAAAATTCGGACCTACTTTGTAATATATTTACAGTTCCGTTGTTTTATGACGTCTTATACATTAGAACGTAAAGCTTGTCATTGTACTCAACAAGATATTATTACAGTTATAAAATATAAATAAAGATTGATATTATTATTTGAAGGTACAGTTTAATAGGATTTAGGATTTAGATTTCTGGGGTTTCGGCATCTAAGGCCATTTAGCCCTTCACGATTTGAGGGATGATGTCCTTCGGCGAGCACACTATACGGGGAAAGAGAAGGAAGAAAGCAGCCTGGGACCTATAAGTTAGGTACCACCCCGGCATTTGCCTGGTGTGAATAAGGAAAATCCAGAAAAACCTCATTCAGGGTGACTGGCCTGAAAAAGAGCGTTACACTTTTTCGACTAAGTGACCTCACCGGGAATCGAACCCGGGACCGCTCGTTCGGAGGGCGACAGCTTTAGCAACTACACTACGCAGAGCCACTAGGTACAGTTTAATGTTCAACATAATACTATTACCTAAAAGCGTTTGGAACTTTCCCCAAGCCATGAACAATGTGATATATTAACATTTTGAAATATAGCAAAGGTTGAGCTATTTCCTTTGTTTGCTATGAGGCTGATGAGGTCCCTCATAATATATGAGGTCTCATATGAATATATTCATGAATGATGAGGTCCTCATAGGTAAAATTGTGTTACAAACTTAATAGTAAAAGTATAATAAAGCAATAATAAGTATGTATAGTTAAATTAACAAGTAAAAACAGAAATGAAGCGGAACGACTCAGAGGGCAGGGAGCATGCTCGCGTGTGCGCAAATATCTTTAATGTTGCACTCGTTACTTCTAACGACCACCATATCATAAGACTTTATACTAAACAAGAATTAGGACTGTCTTGTCTACAGAAGGCATTGAGAAAGTGATATCTCGTGTCAGAAAGTGCATCTGTTTTTGTAGGAAAAGATTTGTCTTGTCCCTTTTTTGACGCGAACGTTCTGTCTCGTCTCGTGAGTAATCATGTACCATACCAAACAAAATTGCTTTATAATCAACGAACTTAATAGTTCGTTACTGAATTTTGTGTGTGTGTGTTATTTTCAATTTCTTAAATTCGCATCGATAGAACATCAAAAACTATCTGAGAAAAGGATGAAATTTTTCGAGTCACTCTTACCGTTCCAAAGATATTAGCAAAAAAAAAAAAAAAAAATCCTATTTCTAGAGATTAAAGGAGCCATATCTCCGGAACTGTAAGTCATAGAAAGATGGCATTGGTGTTGAACAATACCTAGGAGCAAGGGCGCCCATCAGGGGGGGCAAGGTGGGGCACTTGCCCCCCCTAGAGGAAATTGTACTTCAGAATATCGAAAATCCAATACAATTTTTACATTAGTTACAGCTAAATTTGAAACTATTTTTGAAACGTTGCTTATATTTGCCCACCTTGAAAACCACAACATGGGCGCCTTTGCCTAAGAGAATGGTGAACATTTTGGTACTAAATAGTAATCGGTGGCCACTGGCCAACTGGCGACCGTTCCCCAGATATGAGCCAAAAATGTTCCGATTTCGAGAGATTTAAGTAGCCACATCTCGGGAACCGTAAGTCATAGAGAAGTGTTTTGCGAATTTTTCAATTTTGAGCTCTCCATTTTGAGCATTTTAGTAAAACAACATATCGTAGAACGTTTTAACAGTACTCTTAAACAAAACATATGGAGAAATTTAGTACTCAAGGAAATTATAAATGGATATATACTATACCTATACAATAAGAATTGTTTAATGAGTGCCATAATAAAGTACATAGTACAATTGGTATAAAGCCTGTAGAAGTTAATAAGAAAACATAATTGTCTTTAAGTTAGTTCTGGCAATGCTATTGGAACATTTTCAACTGTTTTTTTTTTTAATTTGGTTCATAATATGTAGTAATTTCTAAACAATAAAAAAGACAGATTTTATCAGTACATATTTGTCACATTAACCCTCTATTATATGTTTTTATGAAAATAGTTTTACAATAAGAGGTAGATATAAAGCAGTTTGAGAAAAACTGAATTGAATATTTGGAATATTGTTTGTTACTTAATAATATGATGAGAATCTAAATAAAAAAGTAAATCAAGTTTTATGTCACACGGTTATGCCAGCTAGGCTAAAGGAGACGGTGATTATGAAAAATAAAGGAAATGGTGGAATGAAGAAAGTGGGAGGAAACGGGAGAACCCCGAGAAAACCCACGCACACGGTGTTTGTCCAGCACAAAGCTCACTTGTCGCGAGATGGGATCGAACTAAGAACCCCATACAATACAGGTGAACGCTCTACCATTGAGCCACCGCAGTCCCTAGAATATATATATATACATCTGGCAATTTATTTGTGATTAGGACGTCTATACTCATCTTAAAATCTTTAAAAATCTTGGAACATGGCGCCTAGATCAAATAACAAAAGTATAAAAGCAATAAAGAAATCGAGGGTAACTCAATTATACGTATTTTTTTTTGTGAAGAACAGATAATTATTGTTTGTGACTACAGCTACGCAAAACTCTGACAGCGAAAGATGTGTTTTTATATGAAAGCCACTTTGTTATATGAAATTAATCTAGTCGGCTTTCGCTGGATTAAAAATCGAGTTAAATAAACGAGAAATCCTGCCATTTCATACCCCAGTTGACATCCCGGCATAGCAGGAAGGAAAGCAATATTTTTTACATGCTGAACTGTCCGATTGTGAAATATGGCATCAGCTTCGTTTTTATGTACACATTGACAGATTTATTTTGTGGATGAAAACACGCGGATATTTATATAAGGTTTATTTTTCTCTTTACAAAGTGGTGCAAAGAGGAACTTTTCTCACGACCCATATCCTCCAGACAAATAAAAGTTAAATACAAAAATGAAGTTACGTAATATTTTGTATTGCAGTACATATATATATATATATATATATATATATATATATATATATATATATATATATATATATATATATATATATATATATATATATATATATATATACCTTTAAAAGTCGTATAGTATATTGGTGTTTTTTTTAAAAGTACTAGTATGTTCGTCTTCCTAAAAATAAACTAAGTAACATCGTTTCATTTTCAAGTTCTAGCGTATTAATTTTGTTTCCTAAGGGAATAAAGACAGTCAGCAAACATAACCTGAATATTCTCTAGTTTCACAAAACAAAATAATAACTCTTTACCTGATTTGAGGTTAATATCCCTTGGGAAACCAAGTTTACAGAAAATTGATCGCTTTCTGTCGATAGATTTTGCAACGTTTCTGGCTCCTATGTAGTTGTACTGCGCATCAATCGGCAGTGTTATCAGCTACAGACGCCGGACTAATGTGTTGGTGCTAGCGTTGCTAAAAATGACTGTTATTGGGAAGGATATGTCACGGTTCTTATGCACACAAATTGTTTTGTACAACTGAAAAAAGAGACAGTGTCAGGTAAACAAGGGCGTCCATGTTGTGGTTTCCAAGGGGGGGGGAGTACAAGCGACGTTTCAAATTTTACTGTAACTAATGTTAAAAATTCTATTGGATTTTCGATATTCCCAAGTATAATTTCCTCTGAGGGACAATTGCACCCCCCCCCCCGATGTGCGCCCTTGCAGGTAAAGGATTATTTATCGGAGTGAGCAGAACTGATGATGTAGTACCAGCGAATGTGTCGCCTGAGGTCTCTCGTGGAATTCATCTACTCTAAACCGGGATATTCCACCAAGACATGGTTCGGAAATTAAGTCTGGCACAATCAAGTGTCAACGACATCCAGGACGCCAGCAGGCTTTTTTCAGAAGGGACAAAGATCCATTCCAGGACGCCAGGCACACACATCGGCATACGCGAAGTCACAACACTCCGACACTTTCCTGCACGCATGCACATAATGTAGGTCCATATCCTTATTCAATACAGTAAATAAATCATAGTACTATACTATTTAAATTAACCCTTCGAAAGTAAAGGGAGTAACTGCCAACCCTTGCCCCCCGATGAGAGCAGCCATAGCCACCTTGTTTGTTATCCTCTTGACCTATTGTGCGTAGATAAGAAACGGGGTTCACAACGTTCTCATGGCCCCCTATGATTGGTTATCTTTTTCCCAACTTCTAGATCAGCTTGCTAATAATATATAAGAAAATTAGCGTTTGCCAATGTCAATTCAGAACAAAAATCTGTAGGACCAAGGTGCATGTTCTCACGCTCCCTAAACATGAATAAAACTAAGAACACTATAAATACAACCAAGGAAGACACTTCTCCATCGGAAAGTAGCTTTAACCTAGAAGATACATAAGAAGTGATTTCTGTACACCCAGCTCCTCCCACCACATATCTAAGAAAAGAACAAGAAGACAGTAGAGAACAGAGAAGTCCCACGGGTTCTTAACCAGCCAGTTCAAACTTGAGCAGCTCTCCTAAAGGAAGATACTACTCCTACCACGAAGGATTCACATCATCTTGAGATCTCCAGCGTACCCAGTCTTTCTACAGCCACTACAATCAGAGGCATTTGTTGTCATATTTTACTAGTGTCATCGAAGATGTTTCTCCATTAATGACTACTCAAGAAGTTGTTTCTGAACTCAAAGATCAGAAAACCAAAGTGTACAACATAAATAGGATTGTAAATTCAGTCGGTACCTCTCAATATGTTCGTCTGTTCTTACGCACTGCAAGAGAGACTACACACCTTCTGTATAAAGACCTTCAACTCCGAGCTAAACACCACAGAGTTACTGAAACTAAGAGCTGGCCTCGATCTACTCCATGCTGAAATTGCTGTCAGTATAAACACATTTTTAGAAATTGATCATAACATAACAGTAAATTACCGGGTGTGAAGAAGTCTATACGTAAACCCGTGTCTTGCATCTTGGCAACAAGTTTGTATTACCTGCCAGGACCATGGACATTGTTATGGTGCTAGATACTGTCCACAATGATCATAGTACTCATCAAGCAACAAACATCCTAGAATATTCGTCAAAGCTGTTGGCAATTTTACGGGCCTTTCTTACCAGCAGTCACCTCGGAAAAACAATAGACAGCCAATGGAAAACGCAGAAGTACCTACCCAGGTAAGTTCATCATCAACCAGCAATTGAATAAATTACCAGATATCAATTATTAGATAGTTGACGCAGCTTTGGAGGCCCTGACCGATCGAATTTTTGTCCGGACTACTCATCTCCTGGCCCAACTTCTCCACAATCCAGTGCTACTCAAGATAAAACTCCTTCTAAAACTACCGATAAATTTCTTCACACTGAGCTTACCTCTAAAATTGGAGATTATTTTATCAGTTTTTCCCCTGCAGAACAAGAGCTTCAGAAACACAACTCAGCATGCAACAAAGAATTCTACTGACTAACCCAGGCATCTACCACCATGAAGTTAGCTCGGCATAGCTAGAATACTTTCCCTCCTGTTTTTTGAGTGAATCGCGGAATTTCTAGACGTTCTTTTATTTACTTCGGCCCATACCAGAGCCACTTCTAGTAACATCTCGTTGACTACTAAAGCAGCTGACATCAAACGCTTTTCTCTTTCAGAATTCAAACAAAATTAAACACTCCATCAACAGTTCTGGAGTTCATGCATTATAACTCACTATGAACAAAGTAGCCACGGCTAGACGTTCTTCCTCCCCTTTGGAGGGATAAGTTGACTTCCTATATAGATAGATAGATTGCAACTCTCTTACAATTCTCTACCATCTACATAGACTGTTAGTGCTCTCAGTAGAGAACTTACCCACACCTTGCCACTACTCTGAGATTTTGTCAATTTGTCATCGACTTGTCCAAGTGGACGAACGGCTTCGACGCATTTACTTCCAGTCTATGATCATTACTAATACAAAAAGTGACATGTGTTTTTTTCTTTGCATTACAATGATGACATTTCAATATACCAAAGATACTTCATATACAAGGCTAGGGGTTTTCTATAAAACACGGAATTCCAATCTGTTTATTATCATGATAGCTTTATGTCTTCTCCTCATGCGCGGAGATTGATTCGGACAACAATCTAGTGGCGAAAGAAAAAAATCAGGTTCAAGACCAGAATCAAATTCCAGATATAGCAGAATGAGGTCATTTAATATGGAATTCAATACCTTTGCAAAGTCCACCGTGCCTAGTTTCGTCGAATTTAGCATGGTATTTACGATTTTGGGTATCTATAAGAGTCCATGTGATTTCGAATTTACCTTAACGACTGATGGCTAACATGCTTGCTGTGCATGTGTGTGGGTTCGATTTCTGATAGAAGTACTTGTCTCGGATGCAATTACAAGTTGTTGTTGGGCTTCATTGTGGATAAGCGGTCAGTGCAAACACCTTTGGCGTGGAAGACCCAGGTTAGATTTCCGGCGATAGCTCTTGTGATCAGGATTCCTTGTTAAGTTTTAGGTCCACGTTTCATACATAACCAGGCCCGTATAAAGGGGGTCTAGGGAGGCGGGCCCCCTAAAATTTTCACGTTAGGCTTGCAAATTAACTATAATATGGTGATGAACTGTAATATGGTTGGATCGGGCCCCTCTAACTTCAACCGGGGCCCCCTTACATTTTTGGGCTGGCTACAGGCCTGTACATAACCTCAGTGCTGAAAGAGACGATAAACTCAAAATCACATCACATCACAATTTTGTTGCTCAGATCGCACATTAACAGTAAATAAACTGTCTTAAATAAGCTTGGTGCTCATAAAGGATGTACAATTCGAAACAATTAGTCTATCGGGTCACGTCTTGTGTAGTCACAGTGATTTAAAGTGTCTTTCAAGAATAAGAATTCACTAACATTAAGAAAGGAAAATGATCAGCATATTTCGGTATTAAGTCGGTCAAGATCTAGATATTACAGTTACTACCTTATCCCTTTCCATGAACAACTGGGGGAGAACATAGAACAGTATTTTAATCAAAATGGCTAACTGCGGAATACCGGGTACTTAATAGCTCTAGCTACCGAGACGAAAATTAAAACTTCATCTACATCAATTTTTCCAAGGTAAAGGTTAAAGTAATGTCATGTCCACTGTTGTTTCTATTAGTTAGGTGGCTTAACGTCAATATAATGCCGAATCGTGCAAAATGTGATACCAACATGCCACTTTCAGGGGTGATGTGTACTTATGTAAGGACAAAATATGGATATAGACCCAAACTTCTGGGGGCGTGGTTTGCCTGGTATGACGTCATCAACATGGCCGCCAGCTGAATTAATTTCCTTAAATAAAAAAAGTAATAACTTGGCTACCGTTCAACATAGAAACTTCGTTCGTGCTTTATTTGTGAGAACATATTCCAGATCTTGAATTATGTAGAAAATGTCTTATTTATATGGCCGCCATTTTTAAAAATGGCGTCTCAAAGTAAAAAGAAAGCATTACTCGAAAACAATTCTTGCGTTTAACGGTGAATAACTATGAAACGAGTAGGAATTCACAAAAACACTTTGAAATAATCAAAATCCCGCGTTTCAAGAGCTTTCAAACGACACCTATATCATTGCTTTATCTTTAAAACTAACGGAGATATTTAATTTTTGGTAATGCTAAGTGGAATACTATAAAAATAACATATTGTCAAAAGATGCCAGATTGCAGGTAGATGTCTCAGAATCCTGCAAAATATGTTACCAACATGCCGCTTTCAGAAATAACGGGTACGTACGTAAGAGAAAAACTTAATTTGAAGCTATGATAAGAATTATTGAGTCTGAAGCACTTCAACAGTGTTCTTTTTTAGTAAGGACATTGACCATCACAAGCACAAAGTGCTGTACACTTAAGTGTCAGATTTGCACATTTACACGAATGAGTGCATAGTGTTTTACAACCACATTGCACAAGCTCCTGGCAGTGTTTTGATGCATCCGGCAGCTGAGTCCAAAAAGGTTCATACTCATCATTCACTTCTTTCCAACCCCAATGTTGAGGATCTGGAATAATGGGAACTGGTTTATACCACTGCGACCATATGTAACCAGCTTGTAAAACTGCACGTTTGGTGTGTTCAAAAAGTGCTGCTTCTGTAGGGGGCACACTCTCAATTGTTCGGCTCTTCTTTGCCACTAGAAATTTCCTACATTCATTTACAGTTTGGGTAGTGCTATTGCGGTCATACGAAAGAACTGTAAATTGTTGAACTTTCTCGAAAGCAGATGGCGAAATACTAGGTGGACAAGAAGACAACTCCATAAATGCTTTATTAATGTCAGGATTTTTCCGCCAGACATCCCATGCGGTTTTCTTCCCACGTCCTGCAAAGGTTGAGGTGTTATCGCAACCAGTGAATGCGTGTAAGAAAATAAGGCCAATACACATATTTATTCCAAGATTATCCACGTACTGATGGATGGGAAGGTACCTGTGATTTTTTCCAACACCATACTCAATCCAGAGACTCTGTAGCTTTAGTTCGTTAAATGCATGAACGGCAATTACCACAACATCAGAATCGACTGTTCGGATCATAATCGAGCTATGGCCGTGCTGACTGGCATGACTTGCATGCAGTAACATGCGTGTGTCAGCTTCCTCGTGTTCACAGGGAGAAAGAAAAGAGAGATCAAGACTGGAATTACAAGATACTCCACAACCATTGGAGAAAATAATACTCTTCTCTTGTGGTATTTCAATTTCACTCACACCACTAGCAAGATATCTGAAAAGGTCTGATTTATTCTCGGCGTTTTGTAGGAAAATAGACCAGTTTCTAGGAATACGTGCTGATCCGCTTACCTTTACTCGTGGTCCACTACCACGCTTTTTCCGCTCGCTCAGTTTCAAGCTACGCTGCAAGTAAACGTCGAAGATAACATCTACTCTTTCAAACTTGGATAACATCGCTGCAATATAGGGATAAAATATTGTGTCTCTGTATTCTTTGAATGTCTGCTGGGGGAGCGGTTTCAGCATGTGGACGATCGCTGGTCCATCCACAATTATGCATGTAGCGATTGGCTCCACGTGTTGAGAATCTCCACAATTTTCTAAGCATGTGATGATGTCAGATTTTTTGGCTTTGCGGAGAGTTCCATCTTCTGATAGTGATGGAGGAAACTCAAGGTTTTCATGTGTGAAAAAGTCAGAGAGGTCGCTTTCTCGTGTCTGACATGCTATGAATAGGCGGCTAAATAGAGCACAGTCGTTTTTTTAGGATTGTCACTTTCTGCTGTCCTTTTGTTACTTTTCGTACAGGTCGATCAAATGGAAGAATGTTGTTCCTGGGAATTTTGTCGTAAATTAACTTTTTACGTTCTACAAGGCGATCCTTCACGTAATTTTGGTATTGCTCTTTGCCGAGGGGTTCAGCAATACAAACACAACGTACTGCGTCATCATCGGCTACAATTCCATTCGATAGAGAGAAAAGCACATTATGTTCTTGAGTGAATGGATTTCGATCATCTCGCTGGAATACGTCCATTAGGTTTTTAACGTTTTGAAAGAATCGCTTGTTAGCGGATGGCGTGTCTTCATGGTGGACTTCGATGTCGTCATTTATGGTGCTGCATATACCACTGTCATTCTCAAACTGACGAACCAGGTTCATGATAACGGGTCCAGAAAAGAACCACTTCAACAGAGCTCCGGGATTGTCAAACAACCCAACGGCGCCCCCATCACCCTTCAGATCTTTATTACACTGTTCATGCATGTGATCATGCGACATACATGTGTAGGGACGTCCACTTGTAGAGCCAACAAATCCCCCTTGCCGAAACTCCTCGTAAATAGATGGATGTTTTGTCCTTAATTCTTCCAAAGTTTTGATGAAAACTGGCATCCACCTCGCATAATGTGTGTGATCAGTAGAAAACATCCATGGGCACAACAACTTTAGTGAAAGGATGAACATTTCAAAATTTGCTGCTCGAATGCTGTGGAGAAGAAGGAACAGTAAAGACTGCAGCTGAAACACTGTGTACCAGTATTTGAACTGGTAGGATTCGTTCAGGCGAACTGTAATCCACTCCTCAAAAGTCGGTTGCTTATCCCTTTTTTTAGACAAACTATTTTGATATGCTTGTCTTAGAAGTAGATAAAGTGTTGCGTATGTAACCTCGTGTGCATATCTCGTTCTTTTAACATGAATACCTCGAAGACACTGCTCAGCTTTACCAGAAGTGAGGATCTCTGATTCTTAAAGAAGTTCTGCCCATCCACTCCCTGTGAGCCAGTTCCCTAGCACTTTCAGCACAGCCATTTCAATGTGAAGTGCACCCATCATTACAACCACCTTGTCTTCTCCATACACATCACTCATGGACCACTGCACCTGTTTTTCAATAGCATACACTGGTTGATCACACGTAATCACAGGGACCTGGCCTGAATTTAATGACAACAGTGCTTGCTTAATGATATCAAAGCAATGACGAACGACTGCTAGTGATGTTATCGAATCATATAACACGGGAAGTAATACACACGCACTCTTTGATGGAGGAGGAATGTCAGAATCTGTAGAATAGAAAGCACTCCGCGCAATATGTTGAATGGTTTCAGAACTTTCGAGATCAATTTCTCCTATCGTTTGCAGCCATTTGTCACAAAAATGATTGTGCTCTGCACTAAACGTTAAAATTTCATTTTCAAATGCAGTGATTTCAGTAGTTTTCCTCACTGATGTTGTAGGGATGCGAGTGTACCAATCAGGTAATGAGCTAGTGATCTTCTTTGTCCATTCCTTATCACTTACCAACAAATGGGGAGCACTGTCATCGTTGGACACTTTTTGAATTAATGATATGGCAGTTCCATGAAACGCTTCCTGGGAAGTGTTCGAAGATGGATTATGATCGATATTATCTATAGCAGCACAGATAAACCTATTTGGAACCAGACCAGGAGGATACACGGCATTCTGGTCCTTAAAATAGTGACAAAGTTTATTGGTTAGTGTTGCTGATACTTCGCGAATTCGATCGTATGATACACATAATCCAAGTTTGTTTAGTCGTTCTATAAAGCCTTTCTTCCGTGTTTTCGTGTGAATAACCAAGCCTATGTACAGTGGTAAGGGAGTTTCATTTTCCAGGGAATGACGGGTTTTCAAATGACACTTATTATTTCGTCTCCGCTTTACGCAGTTGAACTTAATTAGTTGAGATAGAGATAATGCTGCTGTACTCGCATCCACACATTCCTCATTTGAAATGTTTGGCCCTTCCAGAACCATTCTCATAAACGTTGTCAGCACTACAGGAACGGACTCCATTTGGATCTTGCTGGTGAAATGTCCATTAAATTTTGGGGTAGATTTGAAAATATGGGTCCTTAGAATAGATGCTGCTCTAGCTAAGGACATTCCATCCTCTTCAGAGTTATACATACATGCACTGTGAACAGCATCTCCCACATTAGACTGATTAATAAGAAGAATATCTTTTCCTTTCTTTACTTCTGTTAGCTCAGGTATATAGGTTAGAATTCTCTCCCGAAGCCTTGAGCTGTGTACCGTCTTCTCTGCATCAGCAACGCCAAATTCGGTCAGGCGACGAATTACAAGTCTTTTAATGTCAGCTACTTTGAACACTGGGAGGCTTTCTGTCTGCAGCGCATCTTGAAGATGGGAAATCACTTCCGAGAGCACCATCCCATATATTAATGCATAATTTTCTTCTTCAGTGCTCTTCCTGTTACTTGCTACTTTACGTACACGATTGTATAACTGAGCCAAACACTTTTTATGATATTTAGCTTCCGTAGCGACCATATCACCGCTGCTAAGTTTTGCCAATAACTTAGTGTCACATAAAGTAACAGCAGCATCACGAACTCGGTTACTTAATTCAAGAGTACGAACGTTGACCAGTGTATCAGATGAGGCGTCTGCATCACAGAAGAAGCAGGTGTACTTGACGTCACCTGCGTGGAACGTTGAACGAGTAGATGGGGCACTATCAACGATTTCATCTTCGTGTTTTCGCTTTTTTGTTATTATCCTCTGTAGTTTGCTTCGATCGATTCTGTTTCTGCACGTTTTATGAAATTTACCCTCATTTCTGGTAATGGTTTCCTCGAGTCCACTTCCGTCATCAAGTAATTCAAGGCGGATGTTAGATGGAAGGCCGTTGTTTTCTTAATATGATAGTAAATCATTACACAAAGTCCTGTATTCGGCGCCAACGTCTGATCTTTTGGTTTTCGCTGGACACACGAGCTTTTCAGATGAATGTTCTTGACACAAAATACATAGGTTCCAGTTAATAATGTTTTAAGGTCTTCCACTCACTACACGTTGCAAATCTTGGTCAAGACTGATTAATTGACACTTCTTTCCCTTCGACATGGTTTCTCTGTGAAATGTGTTCCAAACAAATCCCAAGCAGAAGTTAACTCAAGGGCGAACCTAAAAAGACACAAAAACAAATAAAACTATTAATTTTGTAATTGTTAATGACATTGATACAACAATAATAAATGCGCTATTTGAAAGCTCTTGAAACGCGGGATTTCGATTATTTCAAAGTGTTTTTGTGAATTCCTACTCGTTTCATAGTTATTCACCGTTAAACGCAAGAATTGTTTTCGAGTAATGCTTTCTTTTCACTTTGAGACGCCATTTTTAAAAATGGCGGCCATATATATAAGATATTTTCTACATAATTCAAGATCTGGAATATGTTCTCACAAATAAAGCACGAACGAAGTTTCTATGTTGAACGGTAGCCAAGTTATTACTTTTTTTTATTTAAGGAAATTAATTCAGCTGGCGGCCATGTTGATGACGTCATACCAGGCAAACCACGCCCCCAGAAGTTTGGGTCTATATCCATATTTTGTCCTTACATAAGTACACATCATCCCTGAAAGTGGCATGTTGGTATCACATTTTGCACAATTTTTTCACTTAGCCACCTAACTATATTGTATATTTCTGGCTTACTATCTTTTAATTATTATAGAACTTCCAACTATGCTGTGCATAAGTGTCAAAGGTTTTACAGAACGGTTTTGTTCTTCCGCCCGTCCATCTTTTGATAGGCATCAGAGCAAAAAAACGGTAAGAGATATCGAGATGCGGTTCTTTTTCCAATCCATTCAGCGTCTTAAGGAAAAGTTTCACTTTCTCCGTTAACTTCCTATTCAAACCGGAAATGGTTCAAATTTGTCATTTCTGGTTTCAAGGATTTACTGTCATAAAACCAAAAATACAGCAGATAGCAAGGAAATTTTTCTTGCAAACAATTCGTCGTTACAAACCAAGACACTATTAACAAACCGAACACTAACAAAGCCGGACATGGTTCATATTTAATGTTACTTCCGGTTTCAACACTGATTTCCAAAGAGAAAATACGGTAAGAAATATGGAGATGTGTTTTTTCGCCATAGTTTCAGCGTCCTAAAAATCTTCTATTCAATTTGGAAGTGGTTTAAATTAGTCGTTTCCGGTTTCACTTATTATCACAGAACAAAAATGGTAATAGAAAGCGGCAAGCGGTTTCTATTCCAAGTCTCGAGCGTACGTAACATAAAACCAGCAACACTAGCAAAATCGGAAGTGGTTGATGTTTACTACTGTTTCCAGTTTCAACACTGATTTTCGTTGAGCAAAAGCAGCAAGAAACATCGAGATGAACTTACTTGCAATTGATTTCACCTTTTCCCTCTTTTTTCAACGAGGAAGTGGTTCAAATTAACAACTTCCGGTTTTAAAATTTATTGTCATAGAACAACAGTGGTAATAGATAGCGACAAAACGGTTTTCTGGAATCGATTCAATGTCTCGAGAATAGCCTACATACCATCAAAAGTCGCAACACTCTTCCAAAACCGGAAGTCGTTAAAATCTACTACTGTTTCCTGTTTCAATACTGATTTCCGTAGATCTGTTCAATCTGGAATTTGTTCAAATTAACGATTTCCGGTTTCAGCTTTTTCCCTCATAGAACAAAAATAATAACGCATAGTGAATAATGATTTTTTTAAAAATGGATTCAGCATCAGAAGAACAGGTTTTTATCTTTGATCTTATTCCTGTATTGCAGCTAGTATAGAGATGTACTACTTCAAGTTTGAGTATTGACTTTACAGACGGTTGGAAGTCTACCGTAGTTCCATACTGTGAACAGAACTCTTATTATTATTATTATTATTATTATTATTATTATTATTATTATTATTATTATTATTATTATTATTATTATTATTATTATTATTATTATTATTATTATTATATTTTATTATTATTATTATTATTGTTATTAGTAGTAGTAGTAAAGGTAGTAGTAGTAGTAGTAGTAGTAGTAGTAGTATCAGTATAATACTAGCAGTAGTAGTAGTAGTTGTTGTTGTGTTTGTAATTCTAGTAGTGGTGATCAAAATTGTAAATTTCTTGCATTACTTTAGTAAAAAACTTTCGGGATACAAGTACGCCCGGTATATAGTATTTAGATTTATTATGTTTGCTTTCGTTTATAACATATTGTAAGAAATTTTGAATGTATGGATGTAAATATGTATGTAATAACCCAAAATGTACCACTTAAATTTGTCATTTTACCTTAAGATTTTGAAGATTTTTTCTTTTCAATTTATGTTTATGTTCCACAAATTAACATCCATTTGTTTAATTTGTTTTATTATAATTCTCACTAACATATTTCACCAGTTTCGGATCTAGGCAAGGGCCGGGGGTGCCTAGGTCCCACCAGTTTTTTTTGAGTGACAAAAATCACACTATTAATTATATATTTTGGAAAGTTTATAGTAAACTTATTATATACTTATCATAGTCTGAGTTTTAGTTGACCCCCCTAGTTTTTATCTTCTAGATCCGCCACTGTATTTCACTCTATATTTTGAAACAAAAAATATTTTACAAAAACAATTTTAGTAAGCAAATACAGTTGTAAAATTTAATATTACGAAAGTGATATAAACATTAACCATTAACTATGGGTATACGCATGTTCTCTGTACTCCTTCGGAATTCGTGTGTTTAGCTTTCGATAGTTTGCTACTAAAGCGATCTATGTTGCGGCTATTCTGCTGCCTCATTCGCAGATGTACCTATTATAGACACTACACACTGAGAAAAATCCGTTATCCGGACAGTGGTATATCGTGCAAATATACGGCATCCATATGTTTACTACGGAAATCTATGCGGAGAATCATATGTTATTTATATGCTACATATGCACTGAATTTTTCCCGTTTAGATGTTATATCATGCCGCCTCGGGATGTTTGACATCTAACAGTATTTCGTATATTACATACGTATATCGTACGTTACCTATATGTTATATACGTCCATCTGTCCGTGAAATAAATACCGCCTACATAAAGTTCTTTCTTTCATTCTTCCATGGAGCACTTACACGGAAAGTTATGTAAACATACGTTTTAAGTTATACGTTTGTTTTCGGTTGTTACCCATAGTTGTACCTTAAGTCCAAAAAATTCAATGTTTACATACGTAAGTAACTTTTTTTCCTCCCTGCACAAACTAGAAAATTAAGCTAACTGTAATATGTAAAATGTAAAACCAACTATCTCGTGACTTGAATTTGAACGTGTATTAAATACTGAAAGAGGTTCTAAACTTAACATTAGATAATACAGTCAAAGTTCCTTAAATTTTACATCCCATGGGCTAAGAGGTATTATTCACTGCAGACTGTAAAAACAATTATTATTTCAAAGCAACATTTAGTGGTGCTCTTGTAGATGTAACTAATTTTTCTAGAAAATTTCGAAAATAATTATTAAATTATAGCTTAGCACCATCTGTCATTATTTTATTCAACGTTAGGATCAGAGTGACCTTCCTTTGCTTACGATATTATTATTATATTAAAAACCATTAGACCAAGGGCAAAGGGGTTGATAACTACCCCCAAGGAAACTTTTATTACTATATTAGAAGTGTTCCTTAGGGTCCTTAAAATCAATAAATAGTTGTTGGTCAACATAGTACAACACCAGGATCCTGGGGCTCTTAACCCTTTAGCAATCGTGTATATTTACAGACATCGATAGGATCTCTTTAAATGACCGTAGATCAGACTGTTAGTGCAACACTGGAACAAGTTACGACTCAATCGATTTGTAAGATTGCAGGCTTTCAGTTTACGTAATGAACGAGATATTTCTGTATATAAAGGAAAAATAATTGAGGGATATGAAAGCAAATTTCCCTTAAAAACGTATCTTCTCGCGATTCTTTTCGTTATTACGTGGCAACACTGCAAACTAAGTGAATAATAAAATGTATTTATGCGTCCTATTTTATGTTCAACTTAAACTGATAATTTTGTCTTGAACCATCAAATAGCAGTAGATGAAATATGTGTTTTATAGTCTTCACAGGGTTCATAATAATTGATTTTTATGGAAGTACGAATATGACTTTGTGTCAATGTTCCGTTTTATTTTTCTATAGAAAACAAGTGACAGGCCTACAAAGTATTCTAGTTCATTTCCTCATTCGTTATATCACGACATATTCCAAGTACCGAGAAATCCCCCAGGATGATTTTACGCTTTATTGGTCCATGGTATAATAGAAAATATTTCAAAGCAATAATTTACTGTTGTGCGGTTTCATTGTTTCTTTGAAAATACTTGTTTTGGTATTCTACAATGAATACGCTTCCAAATATGTCTGCTGGTATATGAAGTTATCAAACAACTCTTGAAGATATTGCATAGGGCATGTATTCGTATTACATGTGCACCCAGATAATCACACTTAATATAGTATGTAATTTGTAGTCTTTTATTTACCATAATCTTAATTTATATATATATATATATATATATATATATATATATATATATATATATATATATATATATATATATATATATATATATCAGGGGCGGTCACTCAATGGAATGAAGGGAATGAGTCATTCCCCTTGACAGGAATAAAATAATATTATAAAGTACTGAAATACTTACTCAAACTGCAAATTATTTATGTTAAAACCTTTTTATTTTACTTATTTCTAAGTTTAAATACGCCAGAAGCTAACGTAGATAGTCATTCCAACGCACAGCTCTTTTGATACATTTTGCGCAGCGCGACCTAGTCGGAACGAGCCGGCTCAATTGCCTTGCCGTGCCGTGGTGTTGCGAGTGGGAATGCATTTTTGTAAGCATTCCGTAGAAACAACTGTGTGCGGGTGTAGTGCGATATTTTTTTTCGTTTCGAACTGCAAATTGAAATAGCCTAAAGTGTTTCGCGGAGAAAATATTTATTTTAATGAGTTAAAATTTGGATATTCAGGATTATACTTGGTTTCTTCAAGTAAAACTTGGATTATTTCGCTGGTTTGTAAAGTGCATCTCTTTCCTAATACTTGTGGCGGCTATGCTAGGAAGGGAATGACTGTCCAGTTTGCATTCCATCAGCTTTAACCTATGGCAGCGCCGACGCAAGCCAGTGAGGAGAGCGGGATGGATACAAGATTGTGCATACGTGTTAGAAACTTTAAAAGGGCGGTCATTTAATTCATTTAGTTTTCAAGATAAAAAAGAAATAATTTCACAAGGACGATCTGTCACATATACAAACAAAAACAAAACGCTGTATTCGTCATTTTAATAAGCAACAGTATGAAAAGACAGACTGGTTATTTGGTTGTAGGAAAACTTAAAAAATGTACTGCTGGCCTTGCCTGTTATTTTCAAACGAAAAAGGCACTTGGAATCAGTCAGGGTTTGATGACATGAACAATTTATTGAAAGCCACGCAACATCATCAGCAATCACAAAATCATATTCGATAGCAAATCTGTCTCACAACTTTTGGCTCAGTACGAATAGACTTTCAGCTAGACCAGCAACTTAAGCAAGAGACTATTAAGTATAACGAGCAAGTGAAAAATAATAGGAAAGTTGTACGACGAATGATTGATGTAGTTATATTCTTGGCTTGTCAAAAACTTAGTTTCAGAAGCCACGTGGAAGATAAAGACTCGGTTAACAGGGGGAACTATATTGAATTACTTCAGTTATTAAGAAAATATGATGAAGTTTTAGACAACCATTTTCAAACAGCTACAGTATTTTCGGAACTGTCAAAACATATACAAAATGGCCTGATTCAAAGCGTTGCCACTGTCATAATAAATGAAATTAAAAAGAAAATAGCTGATTCATCTTTCATTTCTGTGATACTAGACGAAACGAGTGATATCACATTCTCAACTCTCAAAAGTTGTAAGGTACATTCTTCCCGATGGAGAAGTTGTTGAACGATTTCTGGGCTTTACAGATGTCAGCTCAAATCACACTGCAAGCGCTTTAGCACAACACGTTTTCCAAACCCTCGAGAAGTATGATAGTGGTTCCAAACTAGTCGCTCAGTGTTATGACGGTGCTGCAGTCATGTCTGGCGAAATTAATGGCCTTCAGAAGAAAGTTAGGGATAAATATCCTGATGCATTGTTTATTCATTGTTTAGCACACCGGCTTAATTTAGTACTCTCTCAGTCAGTGTCGGCTATCAAAGAATGTAAAATTTTTTTCATGACACTTAGTAGTTTTGCCTCTTTCTTTTCAAATTCCACAAAACGGATGACGGCTTTAGATTCAGAAGTTAAGAAGACATTTCCTCAAGTATGTCCCACTAGATGGAATTACAATTCAAGGCTTATTGAAACAATAGTAGAGTACAGAAATGAGTTGACGAATCTGTTCTATACTATTTTAGATAATCCAAAAAATGGGATAAAGACACATACCATGAAGCCCGGGGATTTGATTCTGTGCTTTCTGACTTTGAGTTTAACTTCTTGCTACTAACGTTCAGCGAAATATTTTGTTTAACGGGCTCCCTCTACGACGTACTCCACACCAAGTCACTTGATATAAATTACCTGCATTAAAAATGAAGGAAACCGAGGAAATTCTGAAAGTTAAAAGAAATAATTTTGATTCAGTATGGAACAGTTGTGTCGCAAATGTAGGCCCTCCCAGGAAAAGACGTTGCACAAATGACGGTAGTGATATGAAAACACATTATCGTCGTTTATATTGTGAAATATATGACGACATATGCAGCCAGTTTGAGCTTAGATTCAGTAATTTAGAAAAATTGACATTTCTTCAGTTACTTGATGAAAAGAACATACAGAAATCATTCCCAGATGCAGAATTTTCTTCACTGAAAGAAAGTTATGGCCAATACTTCGATTTTGCCCGGCTCAGAAGCGAACTCTGCGTTGCATATTCTACAAATGAATATTTACCAATGGGTGTTCCAAAACTCCTTATCTATTTGAAAAGGACTGGATTGTCATCGTCTGCTTTCAAAGAACTCTATAAACTTTGTAGTCTGATTGCCAAAATACCACACAGAGAAAAATCCGTTCTCCGGACAGCGGTATATTGTACAAATATACAGTATCCTCTTGCTCACTATAGAAATAAGTACGGAGCATAGGTTATCCGTATGCTACATAGGCACTGCCCTTAGATGTTACATCATGCCATTGCAGGATGTCTGACATCTAACAGTTTTCCGTATATCACATGCATATACTTATGTTTCCTTCGTCAGCTATATGTTATATACGTCCACTTGTATGTGAGATCCTGACCGCCTACATTGTTTCATACGGAAAGTACGTATAGATGGAACACTTATACAGAAAGTATTATAAAACATGCGTTTTCAGTTATACGTCTAGTGTACGTTAAGTCCAAAAACTACAGGAATTACGCATGTAACCTATCTTTTTAAGTATGCCACCTACAATTTTTTTTCTCAGTGCAGTTACAAGTTCTACTGGTGAACGCTCTTTTTCTACACTTAGACGAATTCACACATTCTGCAAAAACACTCAAGTGATGATGAGTTTTATAATCGAGTGATTGAAGAGTTTGACAAGAAAGAGAGGAGAATAGATTTAAAATTTAAGTGAGGTAGTGGATTTTATAATAGGTTGATTGAAAGTTTTTCAAGAAAGAAATAATAGACCTAAAATTTAAGTTACATAGTGAATTTTATGATCGGGTAATTGAACAATTTGACAAGAAAGGAAGAAAAATAAACTTAACATTTAAGTGAAGTGTTAAACAGTGGTGACTTTTTTTTAGCGGATGATTGAAGAAATTGACAGAAAAGGAAGACGAATAGACTTAAAATTTAGGTGACATGGTAAATTTTATAATCGAGTAATTAACGAAGAATTTGTCAGGAAATGATGGAAAAATTTAAGTGACAAGTGAGTAATATTATAAAATATTTCAGTTGTTTGTAGTATTAGCTACCATAACAATTGCTTCCCTCTTTCCATAAATCACCGACCGCCACTGATATATATATATATATATATATATATATATATATATATATATATATATATATATATATATATATATATATATATATATATATATTCTTAGTGTTCGTGTCTGTCAGAAATTTGATAATAGTAGCACATTCGCACTGAAATCCACATGTTCTCAGTTATTCTGGTGAAAAAACGACAAACAAAAAGAAGCCAGTCAGACAGACGACAATTGCAACAAGAAAAATTCTGTGTAATACACTAAGCATAAAACGAAATGACATGAGGACGACAAATTTCATGAAAAAATACTTCCATAAGAACTTTCAGGTCAAAGCACTACAGCAAGAGACTGCACTGCAAACCTGCACTGCTTAACATCAATTTGCATCCAAATTCCTACAGAATACAACACAAACAAACACGGTCTATCACTGGGACTACCAAAGTTTCACAAAATTACCACGATTGCTAAGTCAGTCTGCTGTGTCATGTGTGGCGGAAAATCGTACACCCTTAGTGGATAATTCACCATATTTGGAGCGTACTGCTATACGGCAGTATGTAGCAGACATCCTGTTTAAGGAGTAGCAGTGCGTACTTTGCCAGAAATAGAGCTAAAATGGGGATCACGAAAAAAAGAGAAAGGATGTTTCATAGGAAATCCTAGTGCCATGTGTCACTAGAATAGCTGAACGTGTCATTAATGGAACACCTATTCAATAGAAAGACGAATCACTAGTGATACAGATTCACGAAGTGGATTTCATAGCAGTCGAAATGAGGTACCACAACTTGTGTCAGATCGTCGAGCTAAAATTGTTCATGGAAGAAACATACGTAAAGATAAATTCATTGAAGGCGCAGTCTGTGCAGGAATGACAGTGTTTTGGTTATTGAAACAAATTTACTGTTACGGCGAGCCATTTTTAATCACCACCAACAGATATGAGTTCCTTCGTAGCCGCCCACGGCGGGAATGCTACGTTCCAAGAGCTCGGACTTACCTAATCTCTCATGCAGTTTATATTTACTCTTCTAACTGGAAGTGATAAGCAAATCCTCGGAAATTATCACATCAAAAGGGGGAGGACACAAATCGGTCTTTTAAAACTGATGGCTGGAGGCCGTCACCGCTTTCGACAAAAGAATCATACATTGCTATTTCTAATCTAAATATTTGTGAATATGAAGACGAGTGGCCCGTACGGTTGAACAGACTTATTAATTCTGATCTGCTTGTGAGACACCTGACTGTTATACCTAGCAGCATCTGTTTTGACATCAACAATGCTACACCTGAAGTAGCTGAACAAACATCTTGGATTAAAAATTTGGCGACACGGGTTTTCCGAAGACTTGGGTCTGTATTACTTGCAGCTAAAAGGATAGATATAAACTAGAAAAAAGAGATGAGATAAGTGTAAGCTCTCAGCATGTGGCAATTTTGCCGTGGGCAGCTACGAAAAATCTGACGCTTGCCGATGGTGATTAATAAAGGCTCGCCCTAACAATAAAGGTTCTTTAATAACTAAAACACTTACTGACATACCTGCACAGATTGCGTTTCAATGAATTTATCTTTAGATATGTTTCTTCCATGAACAATTTCAGCTCGACAATCTAATACAACTTTCGGTACCTCATTTCAGCTGTTATGAAGTCCACTTCTTGAATCTGTAACAGTAGTGATTCGTCTTCCTATCGAAAAGGTGTTCCGTTAATGACACCTTCAGCTATTCCGTTAATGACACATGTCACTAGAGTTGCCTATGAAGCGCCCTTTCCCTTTTTTCGTGATCTCTATTTTAGCTCTATTTCTGGCCAAATACTCACTGCTACTCCTTAAAAGGATGTCTGCTACATACTGCCGTATAGCAGTAAGGGTGTACAATTTTCCGCCACTCATGATTCAGCAGACTGACTTAGCAAACGTGGTGATTTTGTGAAACTTTGATAGTCCCAGTGATAGACCGTGTTTGTTTGTGTCGTATTCTGTAGGAATTTGGATGCAAATTGATGTTAAGCAGTGCAGTTTTGCAGTACAGTCTCTTGCTGTAGTGCTTTGACCTAAAAGTTCTAATGAAAGTTTTTTTTTTTAAATGAAATTTGTCGTTCTCATGTCAGTTTCGTTTTATGCGTAGTGTATTACACAGAATTTTTCTTGTTGCAATTGTCGTCTATCTGACTGGCTTTTTGTTTCTCATTTTTCCCCAGGATAACTGAGAGCACGTGGATTTCAGGGCGAATGTGCTACTATTATCAACTTTCTGACAGACACGAACACTAAGAGTATAAATATTGATATTATGGTAATTAAAAGACTACATATTACATACTATATTAAGTGTGATTATCTGTGTGCACATGTAATACAAATACATGCCCTACGCAATAACTTCGAGAGTTATTCGATAACTTCACATACCAGCAGACATGTTTGGAAGCGTATTCATTGTAGAATACCAAAACAACAAATATTTTCAAAGGAACATAATGAAACTGCACAACAGTAAATTATTGCTTTGAAATATTTTCTATTATACCATGTACCAACAAACCGTAAAATCTTCCTGGGGGATTTCTCGGTACTTGGAATATGTCGTGATATAACGAATGAGGAAATGAACTAGAATAATTTGTAGGCCTATCACTTGTTCTCTATAGAAAAATAAAACGGAACATTGACACAAAGTCGTATTCATACTTCCATGAAAATCAATTATTATGAACCTTGTGAAGACTATAAAACACATATTTCCTCTACTGCTATTTGGTGAACAAACTCCATGGCTCTGGATAAGTAGCTTAAATAAAACACAGTTCTGACCAGAGCAGAATGAAATATATTAAAAACTATACTTACAATCTGTTACAGTTTCAAGGACCTAACGTCCTCTTCATCAGGCACCAACACTCTGATGTGTCTGATGAAGAGGACGTTAGGTCCTTGAAACTGTAACAGATTGTAAGTATAGTTTTTAATATATTTCATTCTGCTCTGGTCAGAACTGTGTTTTATTTGTTATGCTATTTGATGGTTCAAGACGAAATTTTCAGTTTAAGTTGAACATAAAATAGGACACATAAATGCGTTTTATTGCATTATTCATCCAGTTCCCAGTGTTGCCATGTAATAACTAAAAGAATCGCGAGAAGGGATATTTTTACGGAAAATTTTCTTAAATATCTCAATTAATTTTCTTTTGTACACAGAAATATCTCGTTCATTACGTAAACTGAAAGCCTACAATATAACAAATCGATTGAGGTATAACTTGTTTCAGTGTTGGACTGACGGTTGGAACACTGACACAAAGTTATACTCGTACATCCTTGAAAATCTATTATTATGAACCCTGTGAAGACTATAAAAAATATATTTCCTCGGTTGCTATTTGATGGATCAAGACGAAATTTTCAGTTTAAGCTGAACATAAAATAGGACACTTAAATACATTTTACTATTGACCTAGTTTGCAGTGTTGCCACGAAATAACTAAGAGAATCGCGAGAAGGGACGTTTTCACGGAAAAGTTTCTTAAATATCCCTCAATTAGTTTTCGTTTGTACACAGAAATGTTCCGTTCGTTACGTAAACTGAAAGCCTACAATCGTACAAATCGATCGAGTTATAACTTGTTCCAGTGTTGCACTAACAGTCTGATCTACGGTCATTTAAAGAGATCCCATTGATGTCTGTAAATATATACGAGTGCTGAAGGATTACAGGCCCCAGGACCCAGGTATTGCACTTATATGTTGACCAACAACTATTTTTTTGATTCTAAGGACCTTAAGGAACACTAATAATACAGTGGCAAACGTTCCCTAGGGGGATAGTTATCACCCCCTTGGCCCTTGGTCTGCATAGATATCGGATCCGATATTTATAGAAAGATGAACACAATCGGACGCAATGTAAGCAACAGATTAACAAAAGTGTGAAACAAGTAATCACTGTAGGACGAATAATTAAAAAAAAAAGACAATCAAATTATGGACTATATGAAGATCGCGAATTGAAACCATTTGAGTTAAACTGGCATAGAGCCAATTGGACTGATTGCTTCCAATCGGGCTCCGTACGTAAGGGAGGCTTGCGCTAAAGTACAATCTACTCTTGGGTTTGAAGAACATACTACAACACGTTGCAGTTTACATATACTGCAGTAGTGATTATTGTAATGAAACAAAACAATGCAAAGTGCAATATTTTTTGGACACTTGAGCAAATAAATTTTTAAGTTATTTTCTGGCATTCTTCTTTAAGAAAATATTAAGTGCAACAAAATTTAGTAAGAAAACCATAGGTAAATACACATTTAAGTTTAGCTTGTTGTAGCTGCAATTAGGTTAGTGTGAACGAAATATTTGCTTGGACGTTTGCTCTCACCTCAGCCTCACAACACAGGGACAGATTGAGGTCACACACCTAACATCACAGGCTCTATATACACATATAGCAAACAGGCTGGGATATCCAAACAGCCAGAGGGTAGTGCAATTTCGAACAAGGTCGTAGGAAAGTGCACTAGGGAGAACATACAATTGATACTGATTTTTCTATACAAATTCAAACTGGAACATTATTTTGTGTACAGCAATCAAGAAGAAAACATTAACAGTACATTTTAGACAGGAATGGCGAATGATTGTATCATTCACAGTTGGTTTGCCAACTATCTTTCCAGTGACATAATATTTGCAAAATGAGCCCCGTAGGTTAAGACGAACTTCATGTTCGAATGAGCTCTTAAGGAACACTGTGGAAGTAAAGCCTCGGAATAATGTTTGTGCCATTGCAGATGAGTTAACACCGGCCAGCAAGAATAGATGTCCAAAGGTGTGCCTTTTTCTTTGTTTAATGAACTTTTTCTGCTATGGATTGACACTTTGGTTGAAAAATGGATTTGATTTCGTACAGCAATCGTAAGGAGTCAAAATAATAGCTGCCATCCGATCAATCTGCGTAATACTTTCCGAAACCTAAGTTGTCGTTGTAAGTATGGTTGCCATGGTAGAAGATTTTCAGACGGTGAAACCATCATTGCAGACCGTGATAGGGCTGAATCCATAAAAAAAAAAACAACCTAAAACTTGTCTCCTTGCATTCAGCTATAGTCAACTCACATGGTGTCTTCATGTTGCATATGACATTGCACACTGCTGAAGTTGATGCCTTATGTGCTGATTAAGGGGAAGCCACTAATTACTAACTCCAACATGAGGGATTGCTTAATGAATCCTCTTGTGTATTGATACGTAACGTAATATGATAACTAGGCCACATAATAATTTTTGGGATGTCTAGTTACTTATGACAGTGTAGTGTATTCTATAGTCAACTCATTTAGAAAATTGGGAGGCGAGGTGGCTCAGTGGTAGAGGATTCACATCCGGTGCTTGGGGTTTCTGGTTCGATCCCAGCTCGTGCCGTGTGGACTTTGTGGTGGACAAACACCGTGTTCGTGGGTTTTCTCCGGGTTCTACCACTTTCTTCATTAAACTATTTTCATTCATCTCTCATCACCGTCTTCTTTATTCTAACCGGCATATCCGTGGGACGGAAAACTTAAAGATTTCATTTTTTTCATTTAGAAAATTGTAATAATACACGTTTTTGACAAAAGACTTTTTTTGTAGAGAAATTTTACATTAACCAAGACAGGACACAATCATACTACGATCTTCAGTGTCTCTTCTAAAAATAATATATACCCAATGAATTAGAATCGTCGAAGAGAAATAGCAAAATAAAATATTTACCATACATGAATTGCAAGAATTTAGAACATAAGACGAGATGACATTATATGGTTTTCTTAAAAGTATTCTGTCATGTCTTAGGAATGCTTCCTTAAGAAAATATATAAACAGTTAAAATTTTTAAATGATATTTTCTGATCTCGTTGTAAATTTAAGTAATGTTGCTATTTTTTTTTCAATAAGTAATTACGTCGTATTTGTGCTCAATCTATCGCTCTTATTTTGATTGTAAGAAAACCATAATTTCATTGAACATTAGGGACTAAAGTATTTCGCCGTTGCTTACGTACACCTGAAGAATAATTTTATAATACACTGCTTGCCATTAAAACTGGAACAAGATAAATACGATGGCAACTATAACGTTGGTAGACAAGTACCTGATGGTCAGAGGCGTATTTAAAGGGGGGGCTCCGGGCTTAAGCTGCCCGAAATTGTATTTACTTTATTAAAATGAATGAAATATCTTGCATAATGTTCACATTTCCAGGAACAAAGTTACCCAAGCCCCCCCCCCTCCCGAAACAAAATCGTAAATATGTCACTGTTGATGGTACTGTATGAGTAACAAATGATTAACCTCACAGGTCTGTGTAATGCATGACAATGTGACGACAGCGCATCAAATCTGCCGATGGTCACTAGCCTGTGTGCCTACTATAGGCGGTCAGAAAGGCCGTAACACTGCAAGGCACCGAGAGGATAAGCCATTGGATAATCTCCTGAAATATTGCATGTTATGCGTCTTCGATACGATGCCATAACTCATTAACTGTAGCTGGCTAAGTTTGCAGGTGTCTAGGTTTTGTAACACCGTTAGATCGGGGGACCCTACATTTTTGGGAGCCACAAAAAATCAAACGAAAAAACTGGATGTACAATTCCAAAATACAAGGTAAACAATAAATAAAATAATATATAGTCCCAATATATATATATAGACGTAAGTGATGGGACCCCTCTGCTACCAGTTTGCTAAAATATCACTAATTTCTTCATTTCTATATAGGGTGCCTACGTTCATCTGGACACATAAAAGACCCCATTACCAGCTCAGGGCAGCACCAAACCCCTAAAACCGACTCAGATCACTACATACATGCTGCGCAGAATGAACAAATTGTCCCATTCGTAAACAATTAGTAATTTGTTCCATGTTACTTTAGGCCCACCAACATTTCAACTTTATTCTTTATTGCACTAAAGCTGTAAAAAAAAAAAAATGTTTTCCCCATCAGTCATTTCCTTCCATTCCTTCGTCCTTCTTCCCCATAGCAGGTTGGTCAAAGTCTCACCGCCGTAATTTGTGGGGGCAGGGGGGCAACTGCCTTCCCAAGGAAGCTCTCCGACGTTCGAGGGGGCCATTTTAAGACAAAATTTTTGTGGGGGCCCATTTTAATACAAAATTTTCTTACTCTATATGCGATACGAACACGAAATTATAAATAAAGCATCCAACAGGTTCACTACATTACATAAATAGAACAGCATGCAGAAGATAAATAAAACAAAAAAAGAGTCGTGGGCCCATTTCAATAAAAAATGTCTACTATTAGGGGACTTAGAAATAATATTTATTCGGATGGATTTGAGATTTGTCAATATTGTGCCTTTAATTAATTTGTCATATATGGAACGGGCCCAGGAGCGTAACTAACGGCCCCGTACACCTTGCCGTGTGGGAGGGCCCACAGGCTCCGGGGGGGCCATAAAGAGTAAGAAAAAGATGGAAGGAGGGGGCCCAAGAGTTACGAAAACAACTTTTTCTAAGGGGCCAAATATGCATACTAATGCTTGCCCTCACCCCAGAAAAAAATCTAAGTTACGGCACTGTAATGTCTTGTTATATGTCCACAATTTCGAACAAGTTCTATTGTCACCCAGAAAACAATTGTCCCCTACAAAATATGCGCATTACGTCACTACTTACATCAATGGAACGCTAATTGTTGCCGATCAAACGCAATCAAATGACGATCAAATGATCTAGGGCAATTCCGATCAATTTTGCTTCCACAGGTTCAAAAACAACTTTATTGGCATGTAGAAACTATGAAATCCATTGAGATCTACAGTAGAATCAATTTCCTTTCACGATCACCTTACTTTTCTGCTATCGTCGCTAGAAAGGAATAAGAAAAGTTCAGATAGCAACGCATTTCATTTTGCATTGTTTCCGATCCAGTAATGTAAACGACCATTGCGGCGACACGATAATTACTTCGGCAATGGAATTGGATACGAAAGTGTTAATAGGCAAATGTAGAGCATGATTAGGTGCTAATAGGTTGGAATTGCAAACATCACTTACAAACGTAGCCATCAATTAAATCCGGAGAAGTTTGAGCAAGATGAAAGAAGACAACAGCTATCTTATTATGGGTCCTGTCATGGCCCGTGATTGTATCGCCAGGTTAGTGGACCATGTGCGTCTTATGGCCCAGATGTTGTTTTCGGGGAATAACACCACATTTCAAGATGAAAATGCGTCCATTTACATAGTTGTAGCTGTTCTTGCATGGTTTGAGGAAGATCGGGATGAAGTTGAAGGTCTCCCCAGACCTGCCAATCTCCTGACTAAACATAATTGAAAGTCTGTGGACCGTTTTTTGAAACATGAATCCGAAATAGGTTTCCATCTCCGCGTTTTCTCACACGCAATTGAGTGATACACTGCACATTCAATGCTACCATGCACTCCATTCCAAGTTGCATCAGGGCTGTTCTGAAGGATGAAAGATGTTTCAACCCCATATTAATCTAGTAAGTTGAACTTTTCAGGTATTTACACAGGGGCGTGATTTAGGGGGGGCAGGGAGGGGCAATTGCCCCCCCCCCTGAGTTTGAGATTTCTATAGATTTTATCAATAAAATAGTAGTAAATCAGTGAAATACGCGAAATTTTACTTATATCAAGGGGTTTTGCCCCCCCCAAGCAAAATCTGAAATGACGCTCCTGTAAATTAATGAGTGTCTATATGTAAAAAGTTATATAAAGTTAGTTAAATTAATACACTATACAAAATGACATTAGGGTATACTATGCAATATAAATATAGTATGTGTGCTTCTGCTCTGTATTGCTACGCGTCCAATCAAGGAAGGTCCGAGCGTTTTGAAACTTCATGTAAGTGTAACTATTAGTGGTGAGCAGGAAAACTGAAACCGTTATTTGAAAATTTCCAAAAAAGACGATTTTTCGCCGAAACTGGTTTCGGTTTTCTTCAAAATCGGTACCGTTTTTTTTTTTCAAATTTGGTTCTATTTCTGACCAGAATAGTGTTTCGTTGTTCTCTGGACACCAATTCCGTTTCCACAGAAATAGTTTTATGTGTTTACCAGAAGTTTTCATTGGAAACCAAAACGGTTTTGAAGAATCCAAAATCAGATTTGGAGAAAGTGGAAACAGGCTTCGTTGAAGAACCAAACGCGTTTTTGGAAAAAACTCAAAACCAGTTTTGGTGAAAAAATAGAACTGGTTTTTGGAGAAAACCGAAATGTAGTTTTTTACGGATTTCGGTTTTTCTAGAAACCGGTTTTCGGTTTTTAAATAAAAAACCGGTTTTGCCCTTCCTAATAATTATGAAAAGATAACGTTTGTTGTTCGAGATTGGACGTTTTGCCTCGAATCATACGATCACATTTTTTTATGAAAGATGTTTTGACACGGAGCGTTACGGCACTTTATCAATTTCTAAACGTATACGAATTGATTTGAAACTTTCGTTTCTCGAGGACGGTTTATAATACTTTACACCTATCTTGTTTTAAAAGTACTATAACTATTCATAGTGTACAAGTTCTACAATTTATATCCAAATGTATAATTTGCATTAGCATCTCATCATATTGGTAAAGTTCATTTAGTAATCGTTTTTCATTTCCACGTAGATAAATTGCTCTTTCACAGACTGATAATGCTCATCAATATGTTGAAATTAAAATTTTAATCTGGTCTTGTAACCTTACATTATCAGGCATTAACTATGACAAAAAAATGTTATCTGCTGATAGAACGTAACGTGTAATTATATAAATAACGAAAACAAACTAATTACAATCTCCTGCATACATATTTACTCAATATGTGTTCTCAGTAAATCAGATCACTGTAGATTAGGTTAGTGAACAAAAAAAAATGCAGGTTTTCATGTTATGCAAGATCGCTGAGGATATGTATACAGCACCTGGTCGTTGTTAGTGTCGCATTACATGATTGTAGTACGCCAAGCAGGGTAGTACAAAGACATATGTTGAAGCATATTTTCTAGTGACGGGAAGCCGGAAACTTTTCTGAGTTTTAAAAATACTCAATTGTAAGTACATGGTTAGTTGGTGGAAGTATGTCTAAGGCGGCCAATATGTTAGTTGTGGAACATTCCCGAAGGTGATCAAAGCCTACAGAGTTCATGGCAAAATAGTATCGATGAAAAATAGATGACTGTGGAAGTCAATTACCACCTAGAACAGCATATTGAGACAATTACTGTTCAATGGGAATTGCATATCCTGTAAGTTCACAATCTGGGTGCAATTTCCTAACAGACCACTGCTATCCACGCTTTCGTGCAATGAAAATTGTGCCAAGAACATACAAAATGGACACCCGATGATTTGAAAGCATAACAAGAGTTATGTGTCTTCTTTCAACATATTGCCAACAACAGGCAGTGTTTACATATTATAGACGCCTAAAGATGTTTATGCTCCTATTGTCTCCTTGCAACTTAACACGTAGCTGCAGCTCTGTGAAATTGTGGGCCACAATTTTTTGGTATTCCGTGGGGCCTTCAACTAAAACGTAAGCTCACAGGAAGCAGGGACATTTTGAGTGACCAACTTGTATTGGATGGTCCAGATGATGTTCCCGGTCAATTACACATTTTTTTTTTCAGATGACAGGAATATTACGATTAACACCTCCCCTGACCCCCAGTCCCCTCGGATGTGAAGATTATTGGAAACCTGTAGTTAGTTCTGGAGCTTAGATTAAGTAGCAGATGTCCTCCTTTATTTTTGCCGACGAAACCGATGATTGGTACAATGTTCGTCTGAAAACCATTCATGACTTACGTATGTCGGCATTTCACTAGGAATCAGAGCAGTTCTAGGACCGAACGATGACTCTATGCCGTATTAATCATGTAAATAGCATTTTCTTAAGATATATCTGTTATTTTGATAATTATTTGTATCTTTCTACAGATACAGTTGATTGGATTGTTTGGCTTACAACAAAAGAAATGTAATACTGAGACCGGAAAACCCATCACATGTGGTTTCAGTAGAGCAATATAGACAGTTTTTGTTTCAATAGAAGGTTAAAGATTTGAGATAAAATCTATTCTTAGTTTATGAACAAATAAAAAGTTTGCAAAATTTTACCATGATCGAGTTACTACAGCAACTTACAAACTTCTAACATATCGTCCAATAAATATTCGTAGTATGTATACTGCTTCTTGTGGTACCAATTGCATAACAACGATATCGTAGTAGCGATGAGTTCATACGTTTGCCCATGTTAAACTCTGTGAGAAGCTGTGAGACTATTCTAAAAACAACGATATCGTAGCAGCGATGAGTTCATACGTTTGCCCATGTTAAAATCTGTGAGAAGCTGTGAGACTATTCTAAAAACAACGATATCGTAACAGCGATGAGTTCATGCTTTGCCCATGTTAAATTCTGTGAGAGGCGGTGAGACTATTCTAAAAACAACGATATCGTAGCAGCGATGAGTTCATACGTTTGCCTATGTTAAACTCTGTGAGAAGCTGTGAGACTATTCTAAAAACAACGATATCGTAACAGCGATGAGTTCATGCTTTGCCCATGTTAAATTCTGTGAGAGGCTGTGAGACTATTCTAAAAATAAGAATGCAGAATTTGTCCATACAAACACAGATGACCGTTTTGAAAGTATAACAAAATGTGCTTTAAAGGAAATAGTATATTCGCGACTTCTTTCCAAAGATACTTACGGAAATAAATAACTTGTTCTCTACGTTTTAAGTGAAATTTTAATGCAGGTGCAGACAAACATTAAAATCCAAACTACTTGAAGAAATTCCTAACAGCTACAAACTATTAGTTACATTTATCTTTTAAATATATGGAACATAATTGTTCATATATTAAAAATGATTCAATGTTATAACCATGAGAAAAAAAAAACGAAACTTTGTTAGCTTCAGAGAAAAGGTACTTGTAGGATGAATCATTTAGTACAACAACGAAAAGAAAACACTGGTCATGCAATAATATAAAGGTAACAAAGAAAGTTCTGTCGCTTTTTCACCCACCACCTTCGAACATCCATATGCCACCTAAGACGTACCTGGAAAATCAAAATTATCAGACCATCTGCATCGGAAAACTTCTGTCAGCGTTCTGGAAGGCCATGGATTCCATCGCGGTAGAAATTGGTGGGCAGTGAAGCGAAGAAAGTATCAAACGTATTTTGCACCTCTACTAAGGATTTGAAGTGGCGTCCTCTAAGGTGATTGTCCAAGGAACTAAACAGGTGATAATCGTACGATCCAATGTTCGGGGAGTATGGCGGATGCAATAGTGTTTCCAATCGAAGGCGTAGAATGGTGTCCCGGGTTATCCTAGCCATGTGGAGCTTAGCGTTGTCCTGTAACAGAAGGACCCCTTTGCAATTCAGAAGTGCTAGCTCCAGAGTTTCGAGTTTTTCTAGAACCCGGCTCAACTGCTAATAGTACACAGTTGATGCTCTGATCAGCTGCTAGCAGTTCCCGATGCACGATGCCGCGAGCAGTCCACCAAATACACAGAATGACCTTCTTCTGTTGCAGTGCTGGTTTCTGCTGTTTCGGAACCGTTTCACGGGATATTAACCAACGAGTATGGCACCCTGGAGCTTCGTATAGGACTTCTCATCACATGTCAACATCCTGTCCAGAAATGATTCCTTCCTCGGACGAGACAGCAAGGAAACTCAGGTTTCTGCTCGCGTAGCCTTCTGGCCTGGAGTCAAATCATGTGGAACTCATCAACCCAACTTGTAGTGCTTCCCAAGTTGATGGAGGTGCTGCCGAATGGTTTCGCCACTCACACTGAATTGTAGTCCCAGTTCCTCACATACTTGACTACTGTTCGCCTCAATTGTTGCTTGAAGATTTTCGTTTTCGTATACGTGTTGGTCTGCCGACACGTGGTGCGTCTTTGGGTGTTTCGTCACCGTCCTTAAACTTGTTAAACCACCACTGCACTGTCCGCGTAGTCATGACACCCTCATGAAAGGTCTGGCATATCTTCCGTTGCAGCGGCGTTTGACCCCAGTTTGAACTCGTACAGCATACTTGTCCTTATGATGCTCTGTGGAGGTCCTATATTCACTCTGTCCTTACGCAAGTTCACGATGTAACTGAACTGCCATAACCAGGTATTATGTTGGATATACCCACACCAACAACTGACCTTCGCCATGTCTCCATTCGCATTCAACTCACGGTGGGAGGGCCAACTGAACACAGACCTTCACAAAAGCGACAGAACTTCCTTGGTTACCTTTAATAAATTTCTGAGGATGTAATGAAAATATGGGTTAACTGAATAAAAAAGTAAAGAAATTGTTTTAGGGTCTCTACTTAGCTATTTTCCTTTTAACGCTTGTGACATAACTTACTTATAGGTTCATTAGCATCTGACTGTGACAAAGAGAACGCCATCAACTGTTGCGCCACCAATGACAGCTTATAAGGTAACGAAGTTAAATATAATTTCCTTCATTCTCACGCGCGTGCACCTTCAGAAAAGATAAAAAGAAAAGAAACATCTCCTGGAGGTCTTCCTTCAGTTTATTCATAGGTTCTTCCCAGGTTCAATGAAATCTCAGGCTAGTTTGTAATTCAAAATTTAAAATTATATAAATAAATTACAATGTGTACAAATTTAACAATATTATTAGGATTTAACGAAAAAAATGAGACATGATATTTCTCATTCAGGAGAAAGATATGACATGGGCAAATAGAAATTCCCATGCGTAGGTTTCAAAATAATTGAGCCAAAACTATCTATTTTTGTCAATTTAAATATTAATGCTATTCGTTAACAACGCTGCCTATTAAGATAGAACTGATATTCGAGCATACGCTTATCAAGTTCTATCATGATGACGCTTGTGGCGGGGAAGTCCCACGTTTGATTCCCGACGGGAGCGTCTGTGGTTGGGATCCCATGTTAAGCTGTAGACCCACGTTTTATATAATCTCGCTGCTGAAAGATACACTAAACTTAAAATCAAATCAAATTCAATCAATGACAGGAAGACGATATAGCTAATGAAATAAAGGTAAAAATATTATTAAATCTTAAATTTAGTTTAATAATACATCTATGATTCTACCCCTCTGAAACTAATCTTGTTCCGTTGGATGTGATGTGTTGATTGATAAATATCATTTGTGGAAAATGTTACAGTTGACCATGGAGGGGCACGGTGGGTGGCAGAACAGTCTTGACCCGTTAGGCTGACGTTTGTGAAGAGTAGCCCAGTGAGGGTTCGAATCTCTCTGAGAAGCATGGTCGGCATTTTAACTGTCCTCGATATTTCTGTTTTCGTGTCCCTGTTCTGTTTGGAATACGTCGAAAGTGATAGAACGTTATCTCTGGTGTGTGAGGTCCCTAGTTCGATCCCATGATCAAGTAATTTTGTGCGGGGCAACATCGTATCCGTGGGTTTCACCGGTGTTTTTAGTTTCCTCCCACTTTATCATTCCACCGAGCTAAAATATGTACTGATTTCCGGGTGGTAATCCAACGTAATAGACTAAAGGTCAAGGGGGTGATAACTCCCCCTACTTGGGAGCTTTTGCCACTATATTAGAAGTGTTCCTTAAGGTCCTTAGAATCAAAAAATAGTTCTTGATCAACATATAATGCAACACCAATGTCCTGGGGCCCTTAAACTTTCACCACCCGTGTATATCTACAGACATCGATGGGATCTCTTTAATTGACTGTAGATTAGACCCTTACTACAACACAGAAACAAGTTATACCTCGATCGATTTTTAAGATTGTAGGATTTCAATTTACGTCATGAACGGGACATTTCTGTGTACAAAGGAAAATTAATTGAGGGATACTTAAGAAAATTTCCCTTAAAAACACCCCTTCAAGCGATTCTTTTAGTTATTAGTGGCAACACTGTAAACTACGTGAATAATAAAATGTACGTATGTGTTCTGTTTCATGTTCAACTTAAACTAAAAATTTCGTCTTGATCCAACAGATAGCAGCAGAGGAAATTATGTATTTTATAGTCTTCACAGTTTTCATAATAAATGATTTTCATGGAAGTATGAGTATGCCTGTGTCAATGTTCCGTTTCATTTTTCTTTAGAAACAAGTGATACGAATTATTATAGTTCATTTTCTGATTCGTAATATTATCACAAATTTCCAGTACCGAGAAATCCCTCAGGGATGTTTTATTATTTGTTGGTGTGTGGTAAAATAGAAAATATTTCAAAGCAATAATTTTACTGTTGTGCGGTTACATTATTTTCTTTTAAGAATACTTGTTGTTCTGGTATTCTACAATCAATACAATTTCCAATCACATCTGCTGATATGTGAAGTTATCAAAAACCTCTCGAAGTTATTGCGTAGGATATGTATTCTTATTACGTGTGCACACATATAATCGCACTTAATATAGTATGTAATATGTAGTTTTTTTAATTGCTTTAATATTAAACAATTTGATGTATTCTTTGTATTCTTGTATGTATTGAAGTTGATAATAGTAACACATTCGCTCTGAAATCCACGTGTTATCAGTTATTCTGGAGAAGAATGGCAGACAAAAAGAAGCCTGTCAGGCAGACGACTTCTGCAGTGAGTTTTGCAGTGTCACTCTCTTGCCGCATTTCCTTGACCTGAAAGTTTTTACGGAAGTCTGTTTCGATGAAATTTGTCGTGCTCATGTCAGTTTCGTTTTATGCATAGTGTATTATACAGAATTTTCGATTTTTCACAACAGAAATCCCTTTTCTTCTTTTAATTGTCGTTTGCCTGATTGGCTTCTTTTTGTCTGCCATTCTTCCCCAGAATAACTGAGAACACGTGGATTTCAGGGCGAATGTGTTACTATTATCAACTTTCTGACAGACACAAACACAAAGAATATAAATTTTTCTTTAATATTATGGCAATTAAAAATCTACATATTTACATACTATATTAAGTGTGATTATCTGTGTACACATGTAATAAGAATGCATGTCCTACGAAATAACTTCGAGAGTTTTTTGGTAACTTCAGATATCAGCAGATATGATTGGAAGTTGTATTGATTGTGGAATACCTGAAGAAAAGTATTATTAGAAGAACATAATGTACCAGCACAACAGTAAAATTATTGCTTTGAAATATTTTCTATTATACCATGGACCACCAAACCATAAAACCTTCGTGGGGATTTCTCGGTACTGGGAATTTGTGATAATATAACGAATGAGAAAACCAATTAGAATAATTCGTATAACTTGTTTCTATAGAAAAATAAAACGGTACATTAACACAATATTCTTACTTCCATGAAAATCAATTATTATGAACACTGTGAAGACTATAAAATACATATTTCCTCTGCTGTTATTTGTTGGATCAAGACGAAATTTTCAGTTTAAGTTGAAAATGAAACAGAACACATAAATACATTTTATTATTCACCTAGTTTGCAGTGTTGCCTTGTAATAACTAAAAGAATAGCGAGAAGGGTCGTTTTAAAGGGAAGTTTTCTTAAAAATCCCTCAATTAGTTTCCCTTTGTACCACAGAAATGTCCCGTTCATTACGTAAACTGAAAGCCTACTATCTTTGTTCCAGTGTTGTACTAAGTGTCTGATCTACAGTCTTTTAAAGAGATCCCATCGATGTTTGTAGATATGCACGAGTGCTAAAGGGTTAAGGCCCCAGGACCCAGGTGTTTCACTTATATATTGATTAACAACTATTTTGTTTGATTCTAAGGACCCTAAGGAACATTTCTAATATAGTGGCAAAAGTTCCCAAGTAGGGGGAGAGTTATCATCCCCTTGGCCCTTGGTGTATATGATATAAGAAGAAGTTACAGGAAAGTACTATACGTACTTGAGAATCTTGTAGGAATTCTGTAGTTAAGTATGATCGTATCTGTATGGGTTAAATAAATACCCCAGTATAGTTCAACAAAGAGACTACTTTAGTATGGAACTTTATTCAAGGCAATTTAAAGAATATATAGAGCTGAGTAACACAGTGAAACTTTTATGTCAATGTCTTGCAGTAAGTGAGATATTAGGAATTATATTTGGGATGACATTGCAAATATAAAGCCCCTTTCAGATTGGATATATTTTTTTAAATCTTTATGGTATTACTTCACATCACATTCACAACGTAACCAATATATCGTATAAAGTCATTTATGTTGTTCTGTCTCAAATTAGAATATTGTAAGTGTTTATTTTTATTGTATTTGTTCCTATCTTTCCGAAGATTTCTTTAGAGAAACTTTGACTGAACTTGACTATATCCAACGTCCAACTTAATGACCAATAACTCTCGAACCAAAGTTCTACCCAGCAAAGTACTCGTATTTACATTTAAGTACTTGAGTGCCAGAGTAGCCTAAATACCACGTTCATAATTTTATATTGGATGTGACATAAGGGATTTTACCGCAAAATACGCTAATTTTTTCATAAGTACACGAAATCATAGCTAGAGGTAACACTGAATGAGCCATGTTTCTCGATATGTCAATGTCTCTCTTGTTAATAGAAAAGAATGGCATTTACGATTTTTGCGCCTACAGGACTTTGGTACTCAGCCTCTATTTTATTCCCACCCTTAACTCCCTATTAAATCAGAAAATGAGACATTCACTATAACTTCTAGTTTAAGAACTGATCTACATTCATCTATATGTGTACTAAGAAAATAAAGGTGTTATGATGAATGATGAATGAGTTCACCTCGGGACCTGTAGAGAAATTCCGTCCGAAACGTAGAACTAAGTTGAAACTCCAAAATTTGATGACTCATAACTCGAGACCCAAAGACCATGTCACATTTCTTGTAAGCAGATTAAGGTCTACCTCTCTCCCACTGTGGTAAATTAGATGAAGGTCACCTCAATTCAATTATGGACTACGATATGTGCATACTCTGATTGTGACATTGTATTTTCAGTTACATTATAAATATAATTGTCACATGGACATATAAAGGAGCTCAACTTGTATGGCGTTATATTTTCCCAATATTAAAACTTCTGTTCTTTAGTAAAGGAATCAGAGTGGAGATGAAATATATTTTTAAAATGCTTAATTGTTTGCAGACAACCGCTTCTTGCTAAATATTACAGTTTTTTATTCTTTAACTATAAACGTTAAAACCGGGAGTGGTTAATTTCTGACTCTTCAGTCTGAATAGAGACAAGAGAAAAGGCGTTATATGTTCTTAGAAGGCTAACCTATTAAAAAGAAAAACGTTTTTGTTGTCTCTTAGGTTTTTCTTCTATGAAGATCAATTTTGGAGCCGGAAGTTGTAGTGGATTCCTATCACTTCCGTTTTAGTAGATAGCTAAGGATGGAGAATAGATATACTCTTGGGATACCTAATCTATTTTAAGACAACTTCTCTCTATCTTTTACTGAAACAAAGAAAACAAACATGCAAGCAAGAAAATTATAAAGAAAGAAAGCCAGAAAAAAAAAGAAAGAATAATCCATCCGGAACAATCAAATACGAGGGTACATTGGAAATTTCATGGTCTGATTAGGAAGGAAGCAATTATATTATGTTTATATATATATATATATATATATATATATATATATATATATATATATATATATATATATATTAGTTGCGTAGATAGTAACGGTGTAAAAATTGCATATCTCTATTGTTTCAGGTGAGGAGTTTATGAGGCACTAAGCCGGCGTAAGTGAAGGAATTTGCGAGAAAATAGAGCATTGACCTGTCATTAAGTACCTGCATTAAAAGGCCTTAACGCCACAGGAAATTCATATGGACATGGTCAAGACACTAGGAGACTCCACGCCCTCGTATTCCATGGTGAAAAAGTGAGTAGCTGAAGTGAAGCATAACAGAAACAGTATTGAAGATGACCCCGCAGTGGCAGGCCTTAAACGTCGACTACTAAAGAAAATGTCAAAATTTAAGACCTAATTATGAATGACCACAGAATCAAAATCCGAGAGATAGCTGAGAATATGGGTAGTTCCTATGAGCGAGCACGAAACATTATCGCAAAAGAATTAGTGTTTTCTAGGGTGTCTGCAAGATGGTTACCCAAGTTGCTTTTCGTTGAACACAAACACAATTGAATCATGATCCCCATGATTGTTTGAAACTGTTTGAAAGTGATCCAAAGGAATTTATTGGTAGATTTTTGACCATGGACTAGACTAGATACACCATCACAGACCGGAATCAAGAATCAAAGGAATGGAAAAGACCTGGATCTCCTGCCTCAAAGAAAGCCAAACAAGTTTTGTTAGTAAACAAGGTTATGGCATCAATTTTGGGGGGATGCAAGGGTCAATATGCTGATTGATTTCTTGGAGAAAGACTGTCAATGTTTAATACTATTACACCCTTCTGCGACTTTGAGTAAGGATATCAGAATTAAAATGCTTCCAAGAAAGGTGTTGCTTCATCAAGACAATGCACACGTTCACACCTCTCTTGCATCCATGGGATAAATTCATTCCTGTTGCCATGTATGCAAGGGAGGACTATTGCTGCAGCCGCCCTATTCGCCTGATCTGCCTCCCTCGGAAGTTCACTTGTTTAGAAACCTTAAAAAGTTTTTGGGAAGTCAGCGATTTTCTTCAGATGCACAGGTGGGTAATACTGCACTGGAATATTTTGCAAGGCTCCAGAAATACTTTTTTTAAAAGTGTTACCAGAGAGGTGGCATAAATGTATCTCGCTCGAAGGGGATTATGTGGAAAAATAAAACATAACTTATCCAAATATTTTCTAATTTTGTAGGTTACGCTACGATATTTCCAATCCACTCTGGTAAATATATAAATGAATATAGTTTTTGGTGTTGTTTTCCGTAATTCGTTCTCAAAAAAGACAGACTCTTTCATAAAAAAGAAATGCTATGTTTTCCTAGGTCTTCTAATGAGGACATTTTTTCGAGTGTCCTCCTTCGCACATCCTATTCCCTTTTGTTTTCATTGGTATGATGACAATGAATAAGAACAACAACAGAAAGGGAGAATCTAGTCACAGATCTGAATCACTACGATTATGTATTTTGACAATATTTGCAACCTTCGATGAACGGTGACTGTGGTGTCTTATCTCAATTGTTGATTGGTTAATTGTAGGTTAATTACTTTTCAATATCGAAGCCATATGAAACGAAATCTAGTGCTTGAAACTGCTCATTACTCGAGCTTTTCGAAATTTGGACCGAGATTCGAGGATCGAAATTTGAACCAAGATCATAAAAACATGTGAATTATTTACTTCTGCACCAAAGGTTACTATCTTATCTCAGCATTATACGATTTATTCGGTAAGTTCAGGGACTACCTCAAAATAATATAACGTATCTAACAAAGACAGAAAAAATATTACCACGTTAGTTAGCATTCCAGTAAAAGACTTTCTTTGGACGTTCCACAACCGTAGGAGGCGATAGACCGATCTCGTCGGTGCATGGATCGGGAAGGGATCTATATAGATAACTAACTTTGTAATATTTTTTTGGCATCATTAAGCACTTTATTTGGAGATAGTCCGGAACGTACACTGCGTATTATTACCTATGCAATCAAACATAATTTTGATTGTTGTTGTTGTTGTTGTTCATTTTAGTTTAGCGTCCCTTTCAGCAGCGAGGCTATACGAGACATGGACCTATTGATTAACGTGGAATCCGAACCACATGAGCTCCGCCGGGAATCGAACCCGGGTCTCCCACGCCAAATGGGCGTACGCTAACCATGTTTAGCCACGAGTATACGTGAACTTTGGAGAACATGTTGACTAATATATAAAAGAAGTCTAATGTAATATTTTCCATTGTCTTTGGATCATAAATGCATCGCCACTATTACGTTCCTAACACAAATAAAAACAGTACAATGTCTGAGTTACGTTTACATAAACATAATGCATAAAAACAGTATACGTACTTTAAAGGAAATTTCGCTAATCTAGGAAATTTCGTAGGTTAATTTAACAAAAAGGGAAAAAGGGAATGTTTCGACAAAATATTGAGAAATCTAGGGAAATTATCATGCCAACTGATTGACAAATATAATTGCTCAAGAGGCCTTATCACTGCGAAATTAAAATACCTCTAATTTTACAGTAATTATCTGATATCTTCAGATAGATAAAAGATAATCAGAATGTGAAACAAGATCGCCCTAGGCAATATTATTTTGCATGAGGTACAGTTATCACGAGTCCCCTAGTAGCTTTCCGTTTGCAGCCATTTAGAAACGCGAAAATAAATGCCGATTTTCTAAATGATTGGAAATCGAAAGCAGATAAGTGAGTCATGATAACGGTATCTCATGTAAAATAATATTGTCTAGGGAGGTCTTGTTCCACTTTTCGATTACCTTTTATCTATTTGAAGATATCGCATAATTAGTGTAAAATTAGCAGTATTTTAATTTCGCCGTGATGGGGCCTCTTGTTTTTCATTGCTTTTTTAGAAATAAACCAATACATTAGCGATAGTTTGTTCGCGCGCGTGTGTGTGTCTGTTGAAAGCAGCATAATTTACACCCTTTGCTGGTTGGGTGTACTTGTATGTATATTTTGTAATTAAAAAAAAGTGAAGAGTAAAGTTTTAATAAAAATAGAAGCAAAAAGGAAATGAATCAAACCAATGTGGTTGACACTTCCTTTCATATAGCTAAATTAGTCTTATCACGTAACTTCTATTGTAGAAATAAGATGCTCAACAAACTAGGGGAAATTTGATAAGAAAAGGGAAAATTTTGCGCCAGTCGAGGGAATTTTTTTTTTACGGAAACCTACGAACAAAGTGATCGTTTCGAAGTGGATTAATTTTTAAAAAAATAACTTGAATTTTAGTTTTTTATTGAACAAGAAAATGCCAATAGAAAAAATGATTACTCAACAAAATTCAGTTATTAATAATAAATTAGATATAAAAACAGCTGTATATCAGAGACTTTATACTTTATGAGTAAACCCCACAAAACCTGTTTAGGTCTCAATGCCTCAGATTTACAGTTATTTTACCGTATTTATTGAAATCACTTCGAGCGTTTGAGCTCCACAGTGGCTCTAATAGACACGAATACATACCCACATACCGACATGGCAAACACAGTACCCTCCTTTGAGCTTCGTCGTAGTCAGGTAAAAACAAAGAGATCTTGAAAGAGGTCACATAAGTAAACATTAAACTGTTATCGTTACAAACAACGGGTGGGGCATGTCCTAATTCGCAAATACAATTAGAATATTAGGTGTTTTCATGATACCATCTATCCTACGTTGCTGGAACTATAACCACGATACCAACGATACCTCATTTATTGAAATCGATTCAAGCGTTTGAGCTCCACAGTGGATCTAAAAATGGTGGAAAGTCGTTTGGTGTCGGACAGTGAGCGGTAACGGACAGAAGCAGTTTTCGTTATTTCCCGCTTAAGGCGGCACCTCTGAAACATACAGTGAGTTGATCGGAATGAACTAACTAAGCCCAAGCCGTAGTATATTTGTCCGATGAACGGTGTGTCTGGTGCTTCAGGGTATATGTATTCTTGCGAGTGATCAGGTGCACGGAGATAGATTTGTGTGGCTGCAACCATAAAGTAACTGTATTGATATATTATTTCTATCACAGCATTTATTAGGGTATATATATATATATATATATATATATATATATATATATATATATATATATATATATATATATATATATATATATATATTACAATTTAGGCGTATAATTGCATTCGTGTTGTTACAAGCCGGTAGATAACCATTCATAAGTTGCAAATCGTTCGTCTGGTATCGGACAAAGTTGAATCGGGTGGTATCAGACAAAACACTGGTAAATAAACTTCACATTTTGTAATTGTTTCTGGCTTTTTCAGGAAACTATGGGGAAAATACGTAGCAATTGGGATGAAGAAAATATGAAGTTGGACATGGACAAAGTTATTTCCAAAGAAATACGTGCGGCCAGTGCTAGATAGGATGTTCCTAAGAGTACATTAGGATATCGTGTCGAAAAACTGTTGGAAGGGAAAGAGGCGACAGTTAAGCTTCGCTGCTCGGATAACAAAGGCACATTTAGTAAAACGTTTGGTCGTGACCAGGAAGAAATACTATACGATCATTTAAAGGCTTTATATAGTTAACTAGTCTAATGCCACTAAGAAAACCAGAATTTTTAAAATTAGCTTACAAACTTGCTGAAGAACAAAACATCATAATCTGCGGGAAGTCTTTTGATGAAGATTGGATACAGCACAATAAACGTAAAGACCGGGTCCCTGAACAATGTGCCAATTTTGAAGACAGACTATTTTATTATTGTGATTTGTGTCAGATTAAAAATAGCGACTCTTGATGAGACTAAGAAGTTTATGATTTATTTTTTACTTGTATTTTAGGCTGTATTTCGAAGCATAATAAAACTGTATTTTGTGTGTAAGAACTCGTGTAAATAAACAGCTAACATTTGTAGTTTGTTCTGTTATTATAAAGTACCTCAAAAGACCTATTCTCTATAGTTTTGTGTTTGTCCGATACCACCCTCTACCTTTTAAGAACCCTAATTTGCGTTACCTTTGACTTTTTACGAAAACATATCTTATTAGTTTTTACCTGTCAAATCACCTTTAACATGTTGTATATAAGATAGCAAGGTATCGTTTTGTGCCTTAACTAATTTGATATAGCTATTTTTCAGCCTGACAGAGTAAAAAAGCTAAGGTGTACAGAATGCATGAAGTATATTGAGCACCCAAATGCATATATCATGAAAATATTTATTACTCGTCTAATCAATATTATTTGGAGTCTTCCGATCTATGTATGTATGTATGTATGTATCTATTTATCTATCTATCTATCTATCTATCTATCTATCTATCTATCTATATATATATATATATATATATATATATATATATATATATATATATATATATGATATTACATTTCTCTTCGTTTCTAAATTTATTTATTAAAAGTCCAAAAAGTTCACAGTATCAAAAAATAAAACTAATAATATTGTTTATTGTAGATAATTGTAGAAGCGAGCCACTATATTTTCTTTATTGGATATTTTTATAGCGTTACTATGTCAAATTTTGATTCCAACTTACAGAAGTAATTTTTGAGCTTCAAAGAAAATACACGACTTATATCATGACCATCTAATCCTTTTTGCTGCAATAATCCTGAAACATGATTGGACGAAGACCGTTGGCTGTGTTCCTTTAATTCACCTTACTTCGAGGCAAGATACTGTGGTAAGGAATTTCACACTCTAAACATTGATATTGCACAGGGTTGCCATATTTTAAAATTAAAAAAGCGGGGTATTCTAAATCGTAAGTACTGATGTGAACTTGTGTATAACCAATACTGACCGGGAATCCTTCGTACTCTTTTTTTCAATAATTTCTTTGTTAAGTGACTTGTTTGCTAATTGACACTTCCAATGTACTTTTCTAACGAAACTGACTGTGAGTTGTCCAGAGTGTACAGTCTGCTTCAAACTGATTTCTGCCCTAGCGAACAAACGTAAATTCGCTTGTATAAGATTCTTGAAACTTACACTTGAAATTGTCTTTCGGCATTCTTGTAGCTTATGAAGTCATGAATAATTCAAGTATGTTTGTCAAAACATCCACAAAACGAATATTCATTCGTATAGAACCTTCAGTACATTACATTAAAACACATGAACTACACGCACACACACAAAAATAACACTGTGCATTAGAGCTGATCACTTAGTAGCAAACGGCACTGCGCACGCCCAATGGGCAAATAGCTCACAGCCTGAGCCTGAGCGCGAGTCCAAATTTAACTCAATTCCGATTGAGATTGACAGAGATGGAGCAGTTTACGTTAAATATAATCACACTATCAACAAATTCGTCTCCAAACTGAAAAAGCGGGTGGTTTTACGTAATTAAAAGATGATTAAATGGGGGGACCTGAAAATCGGGTGGTACCCGCTAAAATCGGGTAATATGGCAACCCTAATATTGCATGATGATCTGTACACAGCTGCACTGGATTCAAATCTCTTTCGTGTTTATAACCTCGATGTTACATAAGGTTGATTTGATTTTGTGCTTACAATGTTAGCGTCTTTTTCAGCAACGAGGCTATATGAGACGGACCTTCAGTTTAACGTGGAATCCGAACCACATAACCTCCCGCCCGGAATTGAACACGGGTCTCCCACGCCAAAGGCGCGTACGCTAACCGTTTAGCCACGAATGAGCTCACGATGTTGCATGGGCCTAAGGATGTAAAACATAAAAAGGATGAACTCCACCTGAAACATTATGTTAAGTCAGGATGGATTTATCCGCTTTTGCCCTTAAGTGGTGTCAATTACAGAGCAATGCCCATTGGGATGACAGGAAAAAAAGCATACACAGTGTTTAATGAAAATTGGGTAATGTTTAACAGGTTGATTGCCAAGGTGATTTGAGGGTACTGATCGCAGAAGGTCACACAATTTGTTCTTACCTTTGGCTCGATTATGGATAGTTTCTCCCGAAAATGTACCAATAGGAGCCGAGCACCATAGTGAAGCTCATGGTCTTTCACAGTAATTTGTGACAATGAGCATCATATATGATGTTGAAGAACCTAGATAGGTTAGTAATTTGTGATATTAAACATGAGCGTCATCTATGGTGCTCATGACCCCACAGAGAAATAAGGCGAGCACCCCATATGATGCTCATGACAGTCAATTAAGAAAAGGTTTGATGAACATGTTTCAGAAAATGGGGTAAACCCATTCCTTACCCTGTGAGTACTTCCAACCTCAAACGTATAACAGCATGTAAATTTTTATATATATAGGTCCTCACTCATATTTTTATCTATATTATATCACTAAATTCACTCAAAACAGTTTATGTTGCGTTTAGCTTTCTTTATTTTATGGTGGCACACTATTATTGAAATGAAATACACATTTTAATTATGCATACATACTTTATACGATGGTTCGTGAACTATTATATTATTTATTTATAAACAACTTACAAACAAAATCTCATCAAGTTATATATCAGAATCAATTTTGATTCTCTTCTTTTTCGTATTATTTTCTTCCTCTTCTTCTAACTAGTTACTTAGTGCATAATTTTTAAAATCACACATTGCCCAGAAGTATGTATGATATCATTACAAACAATGGGAGTAAATTTCAAGTTTCAGAGGAAACCTTACGGTACTTTGTTTCATACGAACATATATAGTAGATTAGTTTCCTTGTAATTTTCGAAAAGTACACTTCTTTCTGTGAAAGGGAGTAAAATCATTTCTTCATTATTAATCAATTTCAACTTACAGCAGTTGGACCTACGGACGATTTAGAAGCCTCAAAAAATATCTTCAATATTGCATTAAAATAAATAGAGGAAAAGGTGCAAACATGGGTTACCACTTTTTAATTGCAAATAACTCGTAGATGCATGGAAGTCGAGCAAATTTAATTACTGCAATACAGACTACATTATATTTACTACACAAGATATAAAGAAAATTGAAAATAACAGATCACTAGTATCGTACATTTACATTTTTCTGACACTCTCGAAATCACGTTTCAAGATATGGTGTTGCAAATATGGACTACTAGTACAAAAAAACATATTAATATAAAAAAAGTCGTAAATAAGAGCACAAATACTACCAAATGTAAGTATATACACTTAGTGACAATAGTCACACACATACTCGTCGTGGTCACACCCGCACATTCATTATGTGTCCACATGTGACACTTTATGCACTGTACCCAAAGTTCCTTGTTTGTATCCGCTGAAGAGTTGCCGCGACAGAAAATGCAGAGCACATCTTCATCTACAGGTTTCTGCACGCCAACAAGTAGATATAACTCAACGTCACTCTAACTCAATGTCACTGTCGTCGAACAAAGTTGCTAAAGACTTTGTGGATGATTCCCCATAGTCCAGTCTTCTAGCAAGAGTTGATTGCTTCGTTGCAGAGCCTGTCATTTCCGTTTTTGCCTTTCTGTGCATATTTTGCAGTTGATGTGGTCGATTCATACAGTAACTGCCTATAGGGTGACCCAGTTACGAGCGAGGCAGCGCTACTCTTGCGACCTTTTCTTTGGTTTGTCTTCTTCTTGATAGTGGGAGGAGGTGAAATATGGAATGGACTGACGAACTGTGATGGACCTGAATGAGATTGCAAATCTGAAGTATTGCTTGGTGAAGAGGGTTGACTTTTTGTTGTCCCTGCATCAGTTTCCACAACAACAAAACCGTTATCAGTAAAGATGCCCCTGTCAAACGGCATGATTCCCGTAACTCGTAAACCATTTACTGCTATGTCTGCTCTCTACATTTTCAAATAGGCTCTTCCGAAAGGCTCCATGATGTCATAAGGATTAAGAGGACCATTGGAATGAAAAAGGGCAGATCTGATCTCATTGCTGTAATGATGCTTGAGAGGACCCATTAAAGTTTTGCTGCAATGATATGATTTGGATGTGGTTTTCCAGTGCTAGGTCAATAACGGCCAGACATCTAACAAGAGTGTAATGGCCATCCAGTATCAGCAACACTGGTGATTCTTTTGTCGGATGAGTCTTCTCAATGAAGTGCTGTAGCATTTCTACAAAGAGATGTGATTGAATGCATCCTGACGGATGAGCTCTACTAATAGAATCGATTGGTTTACCTTTCATAAGTTGATCTGTCATGTTTTTCCTGGGAAATATGAACATAGCTGGGATAAACTCTCCTTGATCGTTCATGCAGACTACCACCGTCATCGTTACTCCTCTTTCGGACGATGTTAGCGTTCCTATCTGTTTCTTTCTTTTCACTTGGTATCTTGCTCTGCACGACAGTAAGGTCTATCTCGTCCACGTTGAAGATACGATCAGATGCGTAGTGATGTTCCACATATGCTGCTTCCAAAATTTCAAAGAATTTTCCTACATTGTCTTTAGTACATCCCACAGCCTATGCTTAGAAATAGACCTGCCCATGCTCTACCGGCTTCTTCTGATGTGAAAGGATGAGGCAAACTATTTGCTACTGCTAATTGACAGGCAAGACGTCTCAAATCTGTCGTGTGAAAACCAAATAAATTTGACTCCATATACAGCAAATAATCCAGCAACATCTTCTCAAGCTGGCCCCCTAAGACTGGTTTAGACGCTGCTACTTCAGGAGAGAGAAAGGTGTCCTTGCTAAAAGACTGTAAAGTTGTGCGAGGAGCGTTAAACGCTTGTGAAGCTTTTAGTGTCCCCATTTTCTTTTCTCTGACAGCAACAATTGCTTTCGCCATGTCTTCTTTATTCCACTGTTTCCCTTTATTCTGTGACACATATCTTTGCTTGCTCCTTGGCATGCTGTAAAATAAATCGTAAAGACTAATTAGAAGGTTTGCTACCAGTCCATATTTACACCAGGCAAGGTAGCCCATATTAACACCACCCCGCCACTTCCCAATTTTATATTCCATATACCAGTGTTGGTGTTATCTGCACCTAACATGTAAAGTTCCAACAATTTATAATATTTGAACTCGACAGACACACTCAGAAAAGGACGCCCCATCCCCTCATTTCCAAGTAAAAATATGAAACAAACATACCTGCGAAAGTTTTTGTCCCCACAGGGACAACAAAAACGCACTATCCACAACCATACGGGGCTGTTTCACTCATAACTGCATCCTCTACCTAAGTGGCCTTGTACCAATAACTTGTTGCACTCTCACAAGAGTACAGCACTTAAAAAACTTTAATTTGAATTGATATTATTTACACTAAAGCCATATTTGCACCTCCTTCTCTACTTCCTTTTTTTAAAAAAAAAAGCACGGAAATTACAATGTATTTCTTTTAATCGAGAAGGCACTTAATTCACCTCTTATTCTTGACGTAGACAGCCCATGCAGTGAAGATTGTTTGTAATTATGTAAGAAAATATGACATGGTTGTCATAAGTCATGGTCAGATGAACTCTTTCTTTTCATAGTTTATTCCAACAATGTCTCTATAGTCTCAAACACTAGGTTCGAAGTACACAGCATAACTTTTACAAAATTCTCGGGAAACGTATATTTTTTATTTAGGTTCGGAGGTAAAAATTAACTTCTTCGTTAATTTCAATTCCAAGCAGAAAGAATGATTCGGAAATCCAATAAAAGAATGAAGAAAATAAAATTCAATACTTTAGTGAAACTCTTTTCTTTTTTCTTTTTTTCTTTTTTTTCTTTTTTTTTTTACAAAAATTGGGGTGTAAAATTACCCCTCATACTTAATTCACTTCAAACTGGGAAGTATATGAAAGTCCCGAACGAAATAGCATAATCTTTTATCAAAATTGCATTTTTTTTTTCGAAAAGCATCATGGAACATATTTGGTTTTAAACGGGACGGAAGTGACCTTTCACTGAGGCAAATGTACTAATCGCTCTTGACCGATTTTAATCCCAAAGCAGCAGCGATTGTGGCCACATACTGTTTGAAAATTCAATATCTTTTTGCGAAAGATATTTGTGGATTTACAAAAAAATCATTGGAGTGGAAGGTAATACAATAACTTGTTCTTAATTCCACGCAGTGTCTTGATACGTATATAAGTTCCTAAAAAGAATGAGATATATTCCATCGAAATTTATTTATTTTTTTTTTAACGAAACTTATCCTAAACATATTTTTCTTTAATTGCTCGTGAGGAGGAGCGAACAATTCAAAATTTGACTCTTGATAAACTTCCATCTCAAATAGTATAGACGATTTGAGTCAAAGTAAATATGTGTTGTATCATATTAAATCGAATAATGTTTAAGCAGGACAACGTAACTCAGTGGTAGAACGCTTGCCTCTGGTGTGTGGAGTCCCTGGTTCGAACCCCGGCGAAATAAGCTTGTGGTGGACAACATCGGGTTGTCTCAGTTTTCTCCCATTTCCTCCCACTTTCTCATTCCGCCAATTCTTGCATCATAATTCACTTGCTTTAATCATCGTCCCCCTTAGCCTAACGGGCATAAACGTGGGACGTTAAACTGTAAGATATTATTTCACTTTCATTTTCTAATAACGCTAACAGAAGTTTTTGGAAAATGATTTTCTTATCAGAGTACTGTATTAAAAGGTGGACAAATTTCGAGGTTGGTGAAACTTATTCCCTTTTGTTTTGTAATTTTTTTTTATTTCAACGGCAAGTATTTCAATAGCTTAAGAGCTCTACACATTGTTCGGCGTAAGCTCTAAACTGCGATAAACAAAGCCACGTGAAACTAAATCTCGCTGATTTGCTGTTGTCGTACCAACGCTTGTACTCCTCCGCAAAATAGTTCATATGATTTGATTAATACTTTTACTATGAAGCTTCATATAAAACTGCTACATTATTATAAATTACAAAAAATGTAATACGGATTATCTAATAATACTGCAATCGAGTGTGGTTAATGAAACAATAGAAATAAACACTAACCATGCGCAGTAATTATGGCGCCAACTCAACTGTGGACGGGTGTTCTGCTTTTAAAGTGTTAAAGATGGCTGGCATGAATCCCGGTTCCGCGAGTGTTGTGGTGAAACACCAAGGCAAACCTTTACTCACTAAACAACATTTGTTTACCAGCGAAATTCAAATACTTTTTTTTTAATCTTTCGAGTTTTTTTTCTCTCTTTTCTGCTGGTGCTGTAAGTATGTGGACAACACGAGACAGTATTGTCAAAATGCACGTGTATAATTTGCTCCTCCCCGTGGGGAGTGGGAGTAATACATCACTAGCCAATTGTATTTGTGGCAAGCGGAATGACACAAATATTTTGTTTATCGGAGTTTAGAGCTTACGCTGAACAAAACCCAATATTTATACTGGAAAATTATGTAAAGTATGGGACACAAATAAACGACCAAAAACGTAATTAAAACTAATGGCGGTTTTGGTCATATATTTTTGTCCCTTACTTTACTGTCATATTGTGTGTACACCAAGTTACAAGTGTGGAAGGATTTATCTCCTTATTCTTCATAGTTTTCAACCCCAAACAATGAATTTATTTCCTACGGTTGGAGAAAGGCCAGTACGTAACAGTTTCTTAAAATTGGATAATTTTTAGGAGAGTAATTGTAGAACAGACAGACGGACGAATAGATATACAAATAGCAGGTTGAGTCAAACTTAAAAGTTAGCTTATGTTAGTGTCAATTAGGTACAGTCTTGTTCAAAAAATTATGACCACTCATGTCTCTTCCCAAACCCTGTATTTTGATTCATTAGAGGACCGAAATCAAACTAAAGCAAATCTCTTTTGAAGAATGGAGAACTTTCCTTAAACCAAACTATAATAGTTCCCTCTGCATGGTTGTGAGAGTATCGTCTTTAAAAGCAAGAAGGGTGGACGTTTTGTTTTAGCAAGATCGTGCAGTGAAAGTAAACTATAATAAAGGTAGGCCAGTATATAAAACAAAAAGAGAAAATACAAAATTTAAGGGTGAAAATAAGATTAAAAAACATATCTGAAAAGACTCGCCGCATTCTGATTTAAATACACCGTGTTGTCTGACAGATGGATAACTTTGTCAGTAAGGTTTTAAGAGATACTACCTTTGTAATGAATTCAAAAAGCGGGTTTATGTGAAAAAGAATCTAATAGTAAGTGCAACAAAACGAGTGAGAAAGGAAGAATGAAATATGTAATCAGAAAGAGAGATTACAGAAAATATGAAGAAAGAATACTGGTATGTGCTGTATATGTTACAGAGAACCGTACGGAAGTTTTATTCGTACTAGAAGGACATACTGTGTTTCCCCTTTCTTTCTGTTTTTCTCTCCCTTTTGCTTTTATGCTTTGTCTTTCTTCAACGAACTGAAAATTCTTTAGCTTTATTTTCTATGTCCTTCTCCAGCTTTCATTTTCACTCTCCTATGTATTTCCGTGATTTTAATTCCTTACACCTTTCATACGCTTACTTTTTCTTTTTCTTTTTTTCTTTTATTCATTCATAAATTTTGCTTTGATCTTTCTAGCCAGTAATTCGCTAAAGAATGAGTAAAAATTAACGAAACGACAGATGAGGCAAACGTAAAGAGCTTTTGCAGTATTTCGGTATGTATTTGATTCCGAAACATGTTATATTTCTTAAAAGCATAGAAACACCGTGTTCAGTAATATGAGTGCGCTAAAAATGAACGTTTTCGTCTATTAAAAGTAATTTTGTAAAACAAAAAAATTCTCGTTTTCTGTGTTTCTGTCTAAATTCTGACTCAGTTTTATAAACTAAAAACGGAAATACATAAAGTATGAACGACACAAGTCACTTTATGTTGTTATATTATTATTATTATTATTATTATTATTATTATTATTATTATTATTATTATTATTATTATTATTATTATTATTATTATTATTATTATTATTATTATTCCCGGTCCTGGGACTTATAAGTTTTTTTTTGTTTGTTTGAGCCAGGAATTGTTTCTTTCACATTTCTCGTTCTTCAGCTTCCTCTTTTAACTCCCAATATTTTCTTCTATTCTTCAAATCTGCTGCTTTCCTTCCATCTTTCCTTTTGCAAGGTATATCCAATCCAATTGGTCTTCCTGCGAAGGGTACTGGCTAAAAGCGTCCTCTTTTCTCCTATCATTTTTAAAACATCTTGCTTTATTACTTTCTATGTCCACCTTATCTTCTCTATCCTGCTCCATCATCACATTTCGAAGCTCTCTAAATATTTCTTTTCTAACTTCCGTAATATTCAAATCTTTACACCATACAGTCCAATACTTCATATATAGCACAACGAATTTCCTTTTTAGTCCAACATTAAGGCTGCTAATTAAGAGTGACCTTGTCTTGTTGAATGCATCTTTAGCTATGGCAAATTCCTGATCTAATCGCTTTGGTGTAGTAAGCGAAGTATTTTTATGTATTTGACTCTAAGGTCTGTAAAGTCCCATATATCGTATAAGTACTTGCAACAGTAACTGCAGCCGATAACAAGATGAGAAGAACGAGCTAGTAAGATTCTCAGATTTTCCTACGCTTAAACAAAAAGTATATGGAAAATTTTAAATATTGTACTAATTTTTGCAATACAGAAACAAAGAAAATGAGAATGATTGTTAGAATAACAAGTAGAAAATGGCAAGCTCATATTTTCTCTGTGAAATTTCTTGCGGTAGGGTAACTTGGGCAACATTAACTCAAACCAATGTTGTCACTATGGGTCAACGGTACTACAGTCCGTGTTCATTAACCAATGACCTGTGTGGATTTTGTTGTGTGATTTTACTGACTGGTAGCAAGAAAAATAAAATCATCACAACAGTGTAATACAAAGCTGAAAATGTATCAGTTACATTGAGTTTATTACCATATTATACTTTCTACTTGGATCACTTATCGCTGTTAGGTTTGTTATTCCGTTGTTTATATGCCTCTTTTGATCTGAGTGTAACACCTATTAGTGGGAATGTCGCGCTGCACAACGTCACGTTGAACGTCACTTCCGTTTTAATACTTTCTAAAATTGAGATGAGCTTTTAATAAATATTATAATGAGTAATAGTACGAGGGCAGAGCTGACCAGTTTGCTATCGAGCTCCGGCAAGAATAGCACAATATCATCAATGGGGTTCACGCTCACTAATCTTAATAAGGGTCATGCTATCTCAAAATTACCGTCCTCAATGGGCCTTACACTATCTAATTTCAATGAATCACTATTCTCAATGTAGCTTATGCTCATTAACCTCAAAGACGCTTGCACTAACTCCCAGGTTCAATATCCCGAATGGGGTACGAAATCATTTGTATCAATTAGTCTCATTCTATCTCAGAATTACTATCCTCAATGGAGCTTATGCTCATTAACTTCAAAGACGCTTGCACTAACTCCCAGGTTCAATATCCCAAATGGGGTATAAAATCATTAATATCAATTAGTCTTATGCTATCTCAGAATTACTATCCTCAATGGAGCTTATGCTCATTAACTTCAAAGACGCTTGCACTAACTCCCAGGTTCAATACCCCAAATGGGGTACGAAATCATTAATATCAATTAGTCTCATGCTATCTCAGAATTACTATCCTCAATGGAGCTTATGCTCATTAACCTAAAAGACGCTTGCACTAACTCCCAGGTTCAATATACCAAATGGGGTACGAAATCATTAATATCAATTAGTCTCATGCTATCTCAGAATTACTATCCTCAATGGAGCTTATGCTCATTAACCTAAAATACGCTTGCACTAACTCCCAGGTTCAATATCCCAAATGGGGTACGAAATCATTAATATCAATTAGTCTCATGCTATCTCAGAATTACTATTCTCAATGGAGCTTATGCTCATTAACTTCAAAGACGCTTCCACTAACTCCCAGGTTCAATATCCCAAATGGGGTACGAAATCATTAATAACAATTAGTCTCATGCTATCTCAGAATTACTATCCTCAATGGAGCTTATGCTCATTAACTTCAAAGACGCTTGCACTAACTCCCAGGTTCAATATCCCAAATGGGGTACGAAATCATTAATATCAATTAGTCTCATGCTATCTCAGAATTATTATCCTCAATGGAGCTTATGCTCATTAACTTCAAAGACGCTTGCACTAACTCCCAGGTTCAATATTCCGAATGGGGTACGAAATCATTAATATCAATTAGTCTCATGCTATCTCAGAATTACTATCCTCAATGCAGCTTATGCTCATTAACCTCAAAGACGCTTGCACTAACTCCCAGGTTCAATATCCCGAATGGGGTACGAAATCATTAATATCAATTAGTCTCATGCTATCTCAGAATTACTATCCTCAATGGAGCTTATGCTCATTAACTTCAAAGACGCTTGCACTAACTCCCAGGTTCAATATCCCGAATGGGGTACGAAATCATTAATATCAATTAGTCTCATGCTATCTCAGAATTACTATCCTCAATGGAGCTTATTCTCATTAACCTCAAAGACGCTTGCACTAACTCCCAGGTTCAATATACCAAATGGGGTACGAAATCATTAATATCAATTAGTCTCATGCTATCTCAGAATTACTATTCTCAATTGAGCTTATGCTCATTAACCTCAAAGACACTTGCACTAACTCCCAGGTTCAATATCCGAAATGGGGTACGAAATCATTAATATCAATTAGTCTCATGCTATCTCAGAATTACTATCCTCAATGGAGCTTATGCTCATTAACTTCAAAAGCGCTTGCTCTAACTCCCAGGTTCAATATTCCGAATGGGGTACGAAATCATTAATATCAATTAGTCTCATGCTATCTCAGAATTACTATCCTCAATGCAGCTTATGCTCATTAACTTCAAAGACGCTTGTACTAACTCCCAGGTTTAATATACCAAATGGGGTACGAAATCATTAATATCAATTAGTCTCATGCTATCTCAGAATTACTATCCTCAATGGAGCTTATGCTCATTAACTTCAAAGACGCTTGCACTAACTCCCAGGTTCAATATCCCAAATGGGGTACGAAATCATTATCAATTAGTCTCATGCTATCTCAGAGTTACTATCCTCAATGGAGCTTATGCTCATTAACCTCAAAGACGCTTGCACTAACTCCCAGGTTCAATATCCCACTTGGGGTACGAAATCATTAATATCAATTAGTCTCAAGCTATCTCAGAATTACTATCCTCAAGGGATTTACACTGTCTAATCTCAATGAAGCTCATGCTAGATAAAACTCACTATACTCAATGTAGCTTGTGCTCATTAATCTCAAATACATTTGCACTAACTCCTAGACTCAGTATCCTCATTGGGGTTCGCGACCAGTAATCTCAACTAGGATCATGATGTGTTAGAATTACTATCCTCAATGGGGCTTACACTTTCTAATCTCAATAAAGCTCAGACTAGATTAGACACAATTTTCAATGCAGCTTGCTCTTACTAATCTCAAAGAAGCTCAGGCTAAATCCTAATATCAATATTCTCAATAAAACTTGTGTTCACTAAGCTCAGTGACGCTCAGACTAATGCACTCGATCAAACTTGGTTTCGCTATCCTTAATAACTCTCGCGCTAACTCATTGATCCCTTACTCTTAGTTTCATTGAGCTTACACTCATTAAGAGCTCGGTCTGAATAACTTCAATGAAACTCGTATTTTTTTGTGTTTCCTCTCAATAGGTTCATTGGAGCTTACGCTCATTTGAACTCGGACTTAAACTCGTTATCCACTTATAACGTCTGATACTTTACACTGTACATCAACTGTAATTTGAGGAAGGCAGAGTGTAGAACCCTATCACTCAGAGAGCCTTCGACTCTTCATTCAAATGGTGACGTACCCCATTAGGTGCCAAAAGAGATACAAATACCTAACGTGTACTTAGTACCAGGGTGCGAAATCATAAGAATGAATTTCATTTTCCATTTTTTTTTGTTTTTTACGTCCCACAGTTATGCCGGCTAGGGTAAAGGAAACACTCATGATGAGCAATGAATGAAGTGATGGAATGAAGAAAGTGGGAGGAAACGGAAGAACCCCGAGGAAACTCACGCACACGGTGTTTGTCCACCACAAAATTTACTTAGCGGGATCAGGGTTTGAACCCGGGACCCTATGCACCAGCGGTGAAAGCTCTACCACTAAGCCACCGTAGTTAAACTCAACTTGAAACTTTGAAAGTATTCAGATATCAAACAATTTTTCATCAAGGCTGCCGAACATTCGAAAGAAAAAAAATCCATCGATTCCTTTTAATGGTGTAGTAGTTAATTTTCGGTATATTTTATGTAGAGTGTTAAAGATATTTAAGACTCTACATAAAATTTAAGTGTATTTAAGTGTAATTGTCTTTTTTCATTTCTTCCAAAATCTTCAATGATTAATGTTGTTATATAGTATTATACTTACTGAAAACATTTTCAACGACCTCTAAAGTTCGTTACCGATTTCTCTATGTCTGTGTCTGTGTTATTTGCGAATTTTTCAGTTTTGAGCCCTCCGCTAGTATCAAAAACTATCTGAAAGATGTGACGGAATTTTTCGGAGATATTGCCCCAAAAATGTTCCGATTTCGGGAGATTTAGGAGCAATATCTTAGGAACCGTGTAAGTCATAGAGAGATGATATTAGTGTTGATCAATACCTAAGAGAATGGTGAACATTTTGGTATCAAATAATAACCTGTGTGTCCACTGGCCACCGTTCCCCAGATATTAGCCAAAACAGTTCAGATTTCAAGAGATTTAAGGAGCCCTTCGTTTTGAGCATGTGTCTTCGTAAAACAACACATCTTAGAAAGTTTTAAAAGAACTCTTAAACATAACATTTGGAAAAAGATATTACTCAACGAAATTATAAATGGATAGATATATTACAAGAATTGTTTAATGAGTATAAGAATAAAGTATATAGAACAATTGGTATAAAGCCTGTAGGAGTTAATAATATAAACTAATTGTTTTTGAGTTTGTTCTGCCAGTGCTCTTGAAGCATTCATAACTACTTTTATAATGTGATAATTTATCAAGTCTCAATTAGAAAAAAAAAATAGTTATTTAACCGTTTACCTGCCGAATTAAGGAGGAAGTAAATATCTAACAAAAGTTTTCTTGTTTTCTTTTAAATTGTAGTTAATTTAGAGTTTCATGTGCTTTTATTTACAAAAATTGTTTTGCATGTATGAAATACGTCGTATTCTCACATTTGGGAACATTGGTGCTTTGTGCTTTTAAAATGCTGTAGATACATATTATTAATGAGTTAATTAGTTTGTGATTGCAGTGTAAAAGTAGAATACAATTTGAGTATATATACGTATTTATTGTGAAGAAGAATACAATAGAGTTTTGAATGCAGTGCAATACAACAGCACACAATATATAATGTGGATATAATGAACTGGAATTTCAATACAATTTTATCTCTTCAGAAATACAATGGCTATTTTACATTAAATCAATGGCATGATATTTAGGTAAGCAATTGGTGTGAATTCTTTTCTTGCATTCGAAACACTTCAAACGGGCATTTTGTTTCATATAGGACAAGTCTTCGATCAGATGTCATAATGGAAAGTCCATCAGTTGTCCTACGTGACGCAGAAATTGGTGTTCTTGGGCGTGGTCTTGATGTGGTTCTTATCTTCTGGCGCATAAGGGTAATCGCCAGTTCTCTTGTGAACTTACGGTGCTCACTTTTATCACTGTCATGTAGTTCCAGTGCATAACTATCGCAGCAATATTCAAGTTATTAGAAAATAAGTTCCACCACCACTTTTGGCAAGAGAACTTTAGGGCGGTAATTTGACAATAATCTGTTAAAAAAAACAGTGACAAAGCGCCCCATATCTGGATTATATGTAACCAAAGTGCATTTCAAATTGTCTATAGATTTCTATAGGGGCTACTTCTTCCAACATGATATCATTTATGTCTTTTCTGTGAGGTGATTATCTTGATCTGAAGAAATTTGATATAAATCTACGTCGTCTTCGAAGATATCCTGTGCTTCAGACTCACTAAGTATCACAAAGTATTCTACGGCATCTTGTAGGTTGCGGAAAGCTTTGTTAGACATAGTTGTATACTACATTCATTCATAATCACGAATTTTGGCTGAAGAAATGAGGGCCTATGTTTAGCAGAAGGGGTCCAACTCTTTTCTCTAAAAATGTTAATATTTTGGTAATTTCTGTTCAAATTCGGTTAGTTTAGGGTAGAGTTGGTTAGTTTAAGTTAGGTTAGGCTAGTTTAGGTTACGTTAGGTTAGTTTAATTTATGTTATATTCGTGTAGGAGTCCCTCCTAATTTTCCAAAAAATGATAGAATTTCGCTTATTTCTACTAATATTACTTTATTTTAGGTTAGTTCAGGTTAGCTTACGTTAGTTTTTGTTGGGTTAGCTATGATTTGGTTACGTTATGTTACGTCTAAGTACTTGCATCACTCAATTCTCCTGTAAATTTTGTGTTTTTTACTTGCTTCTGGACCCCTTGTACTAAACATACTCCGAAAAGAGCAGCTTTTGTAAATGCACTAGCCTCTAACCGAATGATTCTATTTTTCAAAAACTATATAGTAAATCAAAAAGAAATATCTTTTCTTTAAAAAACACTGTCTCTGTTCTTACTTTTGTTGGCACTGAAAGCATTATATAAGGTTGATAGGAATAGCAAACACTACTACTGATACATTTAGTAATAAAGGCACATTGTTGAAGATCAAAGTACTAATGTCAACTTTTTGACGGGAAAATTCAAAGCTACGTCGTCGTCTCTAGCTACGTAATGTAAACCGAAAATGTCAGTGTTCCCATTTGAGATCATGGAAGAATAAATGTATGATACTCCGCTCCTTTTATATTTATAAAAACACAATGGTATTTATTATACACACTGATGTTTCCCAGTTGATATTTCAAAAACTTTCAAGAAAAATAGTAATTTGACACGGATTAGAAATCTTTTACTAGAGGTATGGCGAAGAGTGACCAAATAGTAAAACTCATTTTAAAAAAAAGTCTTAAAAATGTTTCAACAACAAAATATTTAAGCTAAAATAAATGATTCATCCTTCCTGCTTCGTAAAGGACCAACTCTCGTTCATATCGTAGTTTAGAACCTCTCAACAGGATTTCTGAAAGGGACATTCCATGTGAAATCAACCAATGAAATGACAAAATCTGACCTGGCGATCTTAGATTTTTGCAAAAATTGGTGCACAGCTTCATTACAGTGGCAGATGAAAATAATTTCAAATATTACCCCTCTTCTCCTGAAAGTGTCTCCATACAGGGTGTTCAAAAATTGCCAAAATGGGCATTTTTTCAATTACAGTGATTATTATAAATTGCCATAAAGTGATTAATATATGTACTACAGACATGTAACAAACACCATTGGAAAACTTAAAGATTGCTCTATAAGTTGCGTTATGTTAAAAAGTCATGTATGATACAAAATAACACTTCAAAAATTCAAATTTAAATTTGAATTTTGAATTCCGCACAGAAATGTCCCTGTGAATTTATTCAAAGTTGTTCAGATTGAAGTCTCAAATGTGTACTTAAACACTACAAAGTTTAATTTTGGGCACTCAATGGGATCCGATTAAAAATTCAACATAAACCAAACATTGCAAGATATTGACCGTGTGAATAGTTGGGTTCAGATCGATAAATATTTGCCTGTAGCTATTTACCTACAGCATCAAAGGAATTTATATTCAACTTCATTTGTTTCTTAATGTATTCATTTGAATTTACACAATTATCCACTTTTCGAGTCATTTAGACAGGTATTACGTTTCCGAACATTAGTCAATAAAGGTCATTACTCCTGTTAGTCAGTATGGATGTTTATAAATTTATATTGACTACATTGATACATGTTATTTTCATTCCTTTGTTTCAGAATTCCAGTTACAGAACTTATTATGAAATGGAGAGATATGTTTCCCTTCCTTTAACAATATCTGTATCAAATGTATTATGAAACCCAGTGGCACTCTTCACAATCATTTCGCATGCTTTCAGTACAAACAATTAGTCAATAAATTCACTTCGTATTTCAATGATGCGCGTCCACATGTCTGTAATAGCAATCCTGAAAAAATGTAACGAAAATAACATGTAGCCAATGTAAATTTAGAAACATCCATACTGACTAACAAGAATAATGACCTCTATTGAGTAATGTTCGGAAACGTAATACCTCTCAAAATAACTTGGAGGGTGGTTAATTGTATAAATTCAAATGAATACATTAAGAAACAAATGAAGTTGAACATAAATTCCTTTGATGCTGCAGGTAAATAGCTACAGGCAAATGTTTATCGATCTGAACCCAAATATTCACACGGTCAATATCTTGCAATGTTTGGTTTATGTTGAATTTTGAATCGGATCCCATTGAGTGCCCAAAATCAAACTTTGTGGTGTTTTAGTATACATATGAGACTACAATCAGGACAATTTTGAACAAAACCGCAGGGACATTTCTGTGCAAAATTCAAAATTCAAATTTTAGTTTTAATTTTTGAAGTGTTATTTTTTATTATACAGATTTCTTTTTAATATAGCACAACTTGTAGAGCAATCTTTAAGCTTTCCAATGGTGTTTGTTCCATGTCTCTATATTAACCATTTTATGACAATTTTTAATAACCATTGTAAGTGAAAAAATGTCTATTTTGGCAATTTTTGAACACCCTGTATGAAGACACTTTCAGGAGGTGACGGGTTGTAACTGAAAAAATGTCTATTTTGGCAATTTTTGAACACCCTGTATGAAGACACTTTCAGGAGGTGACGGGTAATATTTGGGATTTTCTCATCTGTCACTGTGACAAAGCTGTGCACCAATTTTTGCAAGAATCTGAGATGGTCATGGTTGATGTCTTGTCGATTTGATATGGAAGTCACAAAAGAAAGTTCCCAATTGTGTATATTGGCAGATGAACGGTTAATTGTAAAGCAATTTACTGATTGGCTTAACTTTAGGCGAAATACTGAACAGATAAACTAATAGTAACTATCTCTGAAAACAGATAACCTAATTTAAACATGAATGAGAATTATTTCCATAATGGTAGCTTTGTTTCAACTTTAATGTGTACGATTACAGTAGTTTCATAAATAGTTATAACACAGATTATACTCGTTCTTAACGACAAAAAAACGTCTTAGCTAAGAGTGACATCATTTAAATGCAACTGGAATTTGTTAAATAAAGATATATATTATATAGCTTACATCTGTGAGTGAAACAAGGAACAGCTGCTAGGTTTCTGTTATTATTATAGAATTTTTCAAAATAGTGTTAATGACTATGATCTAAATATAGAGTGCTGCCAGTGGCTTAACTAAAGGTTGGGGGCCCTCTGGCAGACAACTGTGAGCGGGGTCCCTTCTCTATGTCCCACTTCACGATCTGGGGTCCCCCTGATGGCTTGAGGCTCCCCGGGCTTCTGCGGAGCCCTTATTTACGCCCCTGAGTGCTGCACTTCCTCGACACAACAATTCCAGAGTCTTGGGACTCCTCTTGGGTAAGGTGGCTAAAATTTTAACTTGCAAAAATGAACATATATGAATCGCATGGGAGGGGACATAAGAGGTAGAAAATTCACAGATTCCTTTTTGTGCGCGAGCATTGTTTTAAAGTACAAAATACACAAGCAAGGGTGATACCACAGGGAATAACTTGTAGGGACAGGGGGAAACTGCCCCTAGGGAAGCTAACTGCCGTTCGAGGGGGTCCAAAAGACAAAATTTTCTTACTCCTTATGGGACACAAACATGAAATGATAAATGAAACATCAAACAAGTTTTATATATTACATAATACAGCACACAAAAGGTAAATAAAACAAAATGAGTTGTGTTCCCATTTCAGTAAAAACTGTCTACTATTAGGGGCCCTAGAAATAATATTTATTCGTATGGCTTTGAGATTTGTCAATATTGTTCCCTTAATCAACTTGTCATATATGGAAAGTTTCCAGGGGAGTGCGGGAGGGCCCATAGGATCCGGGACCCACAAAGAATTTGATAAAGATGGGAAGAAGGGTTTCATTTTTGAATTTTTGCGGGAGGACCCAAAACAATTTTTTCTAGGGGTCCAAATATTAATGCTTGCCCCCCTCCAGAAAAAATCTAAGTTACGGCGCTGTGATACCATAGTGTTTCTTAAGCAATACCTAACAATTGTCAGTTTCAGGCATGGCCTAAAATAACACCATATACACCAATTTTAACGAAAGAGAATGGAATTTGCTCTGATCATTTATATTTTGGATAACAATTACGGCACTTTGTTCATATTTACTCAAACATGGATCATTTAGATGTCCCGTTTGAGAATTAGAAAATAACAGAAAAACGGTTGGAAGAAAGGGTAAAACGAGGCATCTGATCACCTTTACTTCTGGCCGTCATTTGGAAAGGGTAAATGGGCAATTATCGATCTAAGTTTGAGAAACACATGCTTTTATATAAATTGAATACTAATATACTAGTAAACGACGTGAAACTATTATGTCGATGGACATCCTTACCTCCCCCTCCCCCAGCCGACAAAATCTAAAATATCGCTACTGACCGCACTGCACTGTCATGATAGAAACTGTCATAAGCTACTAATGTGGGCGTACTAGCACTCGAGGTAGAAGTAATTGGTATAAAGCTGAATTTGGTCTCATTTGATGCAGAATGCATCCAAGAGTGACACATTAAAAGCCCACCGCTATCCAAGTTGGGATAATATAAACAGGGTGCTCCAAGGTTCCTAAAATTGCTATTAAGGTTCATAAAATAATATAGTATAGAATATATTTATGTAGTAAACACATAACTCCCATGAGGATATTAATACTTCAAAGTGGAAGACTGCACAGTTTTACAGAAGTACATGCTATTTTTGTCTCTGAAGTTAAATTCATACATGGTGACACAAAAACATGACATCCTTCCTTGAATAAAAAAAAGCAACGAGGAATCAAAATTCTATTGAAACGGACAACGCGAAAACCTTTTATTATCTGAAAGTGAAAATTAACGATGGTGTCTATTAACAGTTACTAAAACATCAAACGCTGCTACGTCTATATTATCATGTCTAATTAAGCAAAGCTAATGACATGCTTTCAAAGAGGACTTTGCAATATATATCTGCCTTAAATATTGAAGTCTAACCTCCACAAAAGTTGTAAATATACTGTGAATTAACATGTCATATGAAATGGCTACCTGGCGGAAGACACAGATCTTAGCTCACAGGTGAACATACTTCTCATACGTTGCCGTCCAGGTACCAACGAAAATGAAGGGGTTCAGAAGGTGGAATCAAAAGGACTTCAGACACTTTTAACATTTAGCAAACATCGACACTATCATGGTACTCGGGAAGAAATACGTCCAAAGGCATGGATTGAGTAGCAATGGCATCTCCTGTAACATCTTACACACGCCATTTAGTGACTCTCTAAGAGACTAAAGAACAAGCCTTCAAAATTTTCACGTACCTCTTACCGCTTATGAATCAGATAATATACGTGCTTTATCTTCTGACGGCTGAGTCCAATTCTTTAAATTAAGTCAGTAATTATTAGAGATGCAAAAAAGCCGGCTTTTTTGAATCGATGGTTTTTTTTCACATAAAAAGCCGGCTTTTTTGAAAAAAAACGAGAATTTTGGAAATTTTGGCTTTTTTTATTTTCATGATTTTTCTATCTAAATAGCTTTCTTATAGTATATTCTATAGTTAAATAAGAATTCCATGACCTAAATGCCATATTTCGCTCTGAAATTCACCATCAAGATGGAAGGAGCACATGTTTTACGAATTAAAGCTAACATGAATGTAGTAGTATTTGAAGGCAATTTTAGAGGCTATTTAACTTTTGAGTTATCGACATTTTTTCTTCTCTAGATCATTATAGTTTGTCATCCGTGTTTCATTTCTAAGAGCTTTATACTCTAGCTTCTAGCGCAAAAGTTAAACTTATGTTTTTCTATATATCCGTCAAAACGTACGTTTTTCAATATATCCGTCAAACCGTACTTCCACATTTCTGTTATACTGTAGCTGTGCAACAATTTAGCAATAATTTTCCGATTACAATCTTGAATACTAATTTATACAAATAATCAGTAGCGGATTGAGAAAAGTACTTGGGGAGGGGTTTCTCTGATTGTTTCGTTTTCTAAAATGTCCTAATTTTATTTGGGAGGAGCTTGAAGTTTATGAGTACAGGCATAATATTTCGTTTCGTTGATATATTTAGCGATAATCTTCCGAATACACCTTGAAGATCATTTTATACTGGGAATCAGTGGCGGATTTAGAAGAGTATTTTGGGAGGGTTTTTTCTTCCTAATGTTTAGGTTTTCTAAAAATTCGTAATTTTTATTTGACGGGAGCTTAAAGTTTATGAGTAAAGGCATAACTAATAGATATTTCCTTTGTTTTAGACATTCCGTAATTTTGGGGAACAGGCTTCAGTCCGAAAGACCACCCCTCTAACATTCGCAAAACCGCCACTGCTGGTAATTAGTAATAATAACGATTTAAAAACAATAAGAAAGGAAGTCGGCCAACTCACAGTACACGCACTATTTCTACTTCACAGATGGAATGAAGAAAAGCTTTGTCAGAATGGTCGAATGCTGGGTTGAATCCCGAACTTCCCGATAGAAGCGCAAAAGCTCCACTCAGTCATGTTTGTTATGCACTTGTATTTATCTTAACTTAAATATATTCCGAAGTCCTTTCTTTTGTGGTGGTGGGGTGGGGAGAGTTCCGTAATGATATGAAGGGTGTGAGCCAAGAACATGGTAACCAACAAATTTTCAATTGCTGAGTTATGCAGCAGATAGACAGCAACGCATACCGCTTCGTTCAGTCCTTCATGTATAGTCTTATGTGAAAAATCAGCTTTTCGACTTTCAAAATGGATTGTGCAGCAGAAAATCTCTAATTTCTTAAAATAGTAAAATTGTGGGTTACCATGTTCTTGCCTTACACCCTTCATATGTTAAATCCCTCTTGTTAAAAATTCAGAAAACTTGAGGACTGAGTAAACCGTGATGATGGTTATATAAAACTATAGAATTTCAAGAATATACAGAACCAAAAGCTCTAGATGTGCAGCCTTTAAGTGTATCATATAAATCTAATTATTTCTCTTATGTTTAATTTTAATTTTATTTTGTTCCAAAAAAGGGTATGGAATATTTTGAAGTAAAAATACTACATAGAATTTTGCTAGTTATTTGTGTATTTTTTAAAAGAAGTATTTACTTTTAGGGTTGGCTGGTTTACACCAGCTGTTTTTTTCTTTTTTAAATAAACAACTGGTTGAAACCAAAAAATAAATAAATAAATAAAAAGAACGAAAAATGCGAATCGTGTGAACTTCATGGTGACATTTTCATACATTAAACCATTTGCATTAGTTTTATTTCCTTTTCACCTTTTAATCAAGGTGTCCCATGTTCAATTCTCGGTTGAACCACAACCCTCCTTTCATGCGTAAACAAAGTAGCGGTTCAGATGTCACTTTAAGCGAGTCTTCTCCTTGATAACCTCGGTATTACGTAAGGATATTAAGCCTAAACATACGAAATGAAACCAAATTGATTATTTCTGCATGCCTGAATGCCTATTATTCTATAAAGAAGCCAAGGTATCTTTAATATATTGATAGAAATTGGCATAATTTTTCGATTGCCTACGTAGCTTCCAACATTAGCTTGGAGTGGACTTTCAATGATATGTACGTACTAAATTTGTAATTTAATACCTCAGTTTTAGCGTACTGATTATGATACGTTGACCTTTAAATTTTACATGCAAAGCAATAACAGGATTTTTAGGTTATTGTTTTACATTTAGAGAAATGACGGGATTTTCCCGATGGCTAGGGCGGGAGTTTCCCAATTTAAGAAATTTACTGACCGGACTTCTTTAAGCTTATGTGACCTCTTCCAGCATAACCCCGTTGTTGCGTAATAACACCAAGGCGAAACAAACTTATTTCTGTCAATATGTAATATAAATTCATAAAGCAAAGTATCTAAACCCAAAAAATCTGGTTTAAGCCAAAAAAGCCCAGTTTAAACTTCCCCCAAAAAACGGGTTTTTGGCATTTTCAAAAACAACCATGGTTCTTGCCAACCCTGTTTACTTTTGTATATAGGAGGTTAAAAAATTCTTATTATATGCATTGGTTAATCCTTTGGAATTCACAATGTAAATATGTTGAGAAGTAAAATTGTTTGAAATATCTTTTCGAAATTCATGGTATATTTTCGAGGTTTTATATTATCATCGGCATCAACCACTAATTAAATGACTTTTTGTGTTATAGACAAGCGAAACATAATCTGCTTTATCAATTTAAAACAGAATTTTGAAAAAAAGCCCAAAATTTTCCCAGCAAAAAAGCGAAGCAGAAAAAACCGAGTTTTTTTCAAAAAAGCCGGGTTTTTTTCCGAGCCCTTGCATCTCTAGTAATTATGTTGTCACCTGACTTAAACTGTGATATGGCATGGGATATAAATTGGGATTTTCACGCCTGTCACAATCTAGACCCAGCTGGTCTGGTTACATGCAAAGTCTGTACCTTGGTTCATTAGCTGAAACAATCTGAAATGTATCTCTTGCTTATCATTGACCTCATTTCAGCGATGAAGCTTGTATACTATTAAACTCTTAAATGTATCGAAAACTAAGCTCCTGAGCTCAGTGTTGAAATTCCATTTATTACTTTCGATCAACCATTGCGGAAATAGACTTGAAAAACAAAATTAACATTGTCTGTCGTTTAGGTGATTCACTTGCTTTATGACCTTCATTGGTAGCATTGGTACGATTACGGATGATTCAGGACTTTAAGAAGCATTTCATGAGAACTACGCCCCAGCATCGGTGATTCATCTGTTAAGCGGTAAAACATACACAAGAGCATTGAGAGTTCTATTCCTAACTGAAGCTGCTGTAATAAACTTATTGTTAAAAAAATAATTCTTGACAAAACGTCATGAGTTCAAACAGGATACGGCGCTTTTAATACCAAATATAAAGTTAATACTATTTATACGTCACCGTAAATGCAACGGCGTGACACATAAAATATTCTTAGATTGTCGTCCCTCTTAACGCGAGATTGTTACATTTAAACTTTACTTCTTGGTTTTTAAATGTAACAAAATTACATCCATTTTTCCCAGCAAACCATATTTATACATCACATTCCATTTTACATATATTTCTTCTACGGTTACGTCTATTTATAAGTCACACATGTGAATGAACGTCACAATTTTTCTCAGTGTAAAAGTGGCAAGATGTGACTTGAACAGTTATAATTGGAAGTGGTACGAATGAGCACGCTGAGATTCTGCCCTTGGACCGTAAGCAGACCTATCTATCTCAGAGGAAGACCTGAACAATCTAGTAGATTTGTGCAAGAAACTAGAATCTCATGAATGTACTCCAAATGTTGCCAGTGTGTGCCACACTCCTCACCCAACAAAATGAACTACATAGAGAGATGGAACACCTATCTTCAATATCGCGAACAACAAAACTGTGGATTCAGTACCTTGGGTACATAAAAATAGTAAAGATATTCATTTGCACAGAAAGAACTGAAAATTAGAGTCATCACCTCGCAACTGTCGAAAATATGTTGAACCTCTTTACAGCTGCTGGCCACAACCAATACACTAAATGTCTCTGTCTGTATCTGCAAATAATGAAAGAGCTGCAAGAAACGCATCCATGGCTTCACGAAAAATTTGCAAAACACATCTTTCACACAGTTTGACGCTCGAATCGAATATGGCCTGAGCTCTGAACAGGTGTAGTCATTGAGCAATGCATAATGAATGTTCTCAAAAGGTAGGACGGATCAACCAAGGGTCGTGGAATGACAAAAAATAATCGTCTTTTATGGATTTATAGTTTGTATAAGTGTGCATCCGTACACGATGCAATGTGCTTATTTTTTGGGAGTAAGTTTCAAAATATCGGAACAGCATATTGAAATGAGAGTATCAAGGATGAGAAAGGATTACGATGATCGCAGTAAGTTTGTTGACTGATTTGGATTTTACAATGCATTTGACACGGGAAGCATCATTCTAAGGATCATAACTACTGGTATTAATGCTACAGATGACTCAGAGGTGAATTGCTACGACGCTGAACTAGTAGGATTTTGCACTCATCAACAACTGAATAATGTAACATGGATGTGACTTTTAAGAAAAAGAATCGAGTCAAGAGATTGACACAGAACGTAAACCGAATTAAAGAATTTATGCGGAAACATGCAAAGGAAGCCTTGGCGGAGGAATTACAAAGGATGTCACACGGTGTCTCATCCACAGGTAGGATTAAGCTCGTTCTGGACGGTAGAGTTGTACTTCATCTAATTCATTGAACGATCAAAAGTTCAGAGATACGAGTGAATGATATTGTCAATCAATAGCACTCATTCGTAGTGTCGAGGTCCGAGATGGATATGATTCTCCAAGTACGAAGAGTCATGACGAAAGACGTAAATTCTATATTTATGCACCACATGTGTTTTTGGACTTCTCAACAGACATCTCCATCAGTCAGCAAACATTTTTATCTAATACCACAAACAAATTTATCGCTCTTTTTTCACAGATACTTATATTAGACGGTTAAGATTTTGCCCAGCTAATTGGAGATGAACTCCCTAATTGTCCAAACGGCTCTAAAATATGCTGCTTCGGGTAAGATTTATATTTCATTGTGGTTTCTGGTGATGCATACACCTAGATTCTGCTAGTATACCACTTCAAACCTGAAATGTGTCATATCTTCTTTCAGAAAAAGGTGAATCCAAGAGCAGTGAGCGTAAATATATAAATGTCCGTGAAATATGTAGTAGTATGACACCGACTATGTCATCACATCTACTGACGTTTCATGGTACCATTTATTTGTGCCTTTTCGTGTTGGAAAACCTAGTAAATATAACAAATTCTGAAGTGCACAAAAGGCAAGAAAGCTAAGTAGCTTACTCTTGACTTCTCCAGAAAACCAGCAAATGTTGCTGGAATCGGCATGCCATCACTGTCGATTCTTTATAGTGTAGACCCTGACACATCTTCAAACTTCTGTACTTAAGTTACAACAGGCTATCGCTAGACCAAATAACTTATGTATTCCGGAAATACTGTCTCCTACAGAGAATGCTGTGCATTTCCATATTTTACGAACATATCTGCAAATAGTGCGTAGAAAACCAATTACCTGCAACGCCTTCAATCGAACTAAGTGGGGCTGGATATTTAGCAATAACACGTATATCCCGATTCAAATCTATCTGGCACTAGCGAAAGACGCTCCCCTGAAAATCATCCATTCAAAATGTAAATCTTCATCCAGGAACCCGTGCAGCACAAATATCTGCTCATGTCGGAAGTATGGACTGAAGTGTGTATTATCATGTGCTCACTGTTACATTGGATTATGTTAACTAACTAACTAACTCTATGGCCTATGGAACCCGGAGGTTCAGTGCCGCGTTCACAAAAGCTCTCCACTGACTTCTATCCTTAGCTAAGTACATCCAGTTTCTACTTTGTATTCCTATCTCTGCGAGATCCATCTTAATATTGTCCTCCCATCTGCGCCTAGGTCTTCCTAATGGTCGTTTTCCTATGGGTCTACCAGTCAAGACTTTGAAAGCGTTTCTACTTTCTTCCATTCTAGCTACATGACCTGCCCACCTAAGCCTCCTAGACTTGACGACCCTAACAATGTTGGGTAAACCGTATAAACTATGTAGTTCCTCGTTATGAAGCTTCCGCCATTCCCCATTCCCGTTCCTCTTGGGTCCAAATATTCTTCTCAGGATCCTGTTCTCAAATACTTTCAGTCTATGTTCTTCCCTCAGAGTAAGCGACCATGTTTCACAACCATATAGAACAACAGGCATGATTATCGTTTTATATATTTTAAGCTTCAAATTCCTCGATAGAATTCGCGACGACAAGAGATTTTGAACCGAATAGTAACACGAATTCCCTGCTTTTAGTCGACATTTAATTTCTTCGTGAATATGATTTTCGTCAGTTAATATTGATTCTAAATATTTGAAAGTATCCACTTTATCAAAAGCATTATTTAATATTTTAACGCCTCCACAATTTGGCGTATTACGGTCCCGACGCACTTCCATGTATTTAGTTTTCTCTGCATTTACTTCTAAGCCCATGTCCCTGCAAGCGTTTAATAAGATCTCTGCATTTATTTCTACTGTTCTCCTATCATCCCCTATTAAATTTACATCACCAGCATATACCATAACCTGGTGAATGCCGTTCAACTCTAGGCCCTGGTTGCTATCTTTGATTTTCCTTATGGCGTATTCCAGCACAAAGTTAAATAATAATGGCGACAACGCATCTCCTTGTTTCAGGCCATTTTCGACGTGGAAGCTCGTGGACAAAAAGTTTCCTACCCGGACTTTACTTTGGGATTCACTTAAACATATCTTAATTAATCTAATTAGCTTTCTCGGTATTCCAAGTTCTGTAAGAACGTTGTATAATATTTCTCTCCTAACCGAGTCGTAAGCCTTTTTAAAATCAATAAATAGTTGATGTACCGGGGTTTTGTATTCCCACTTTTTTTCGAGTATTTGGCGAATGGTAAATATTTGGTCGATAGTTGATCGATTTCGTCTAAATCCGCACTGATAATCTCCAATAATTTCATCTGCGTATGGGGTCAATCTTGCTAACAGAATATTTGAAAGGATTTTATAGGATTATTGCAATATTGATATTCTTGATTTATGTCTCAGTGACAATGAAGATCTTACATCGAAATTTAAATGTGCTCATTACGTTCAGTGCGTGATAAGATTTATTTGATGTGAACGTTGTGCCCAATTTCAGTTACAAGCCCCACAGTGTACTTATATCTAAAAGGTCATATTTTAGTTTCTTGTTACTAATTTTCGTTTTGCCTGATTTAATTCGTATGGTAGTAGCTCTCACGCGTAATTGTACATTGAGAAGCGTGAATTTCCTTCACACTTCAAAATATTTTAAACATGATACTTCATTTTCAGAAATTATGATGTTCAGAATCGTTTTATATCTTCAGCAGAATGCTTTTTGCTACATCTTTGCTTGTATTACGTGAATAAACAATAACATTTTGCACCACCCTTTATATGCACATAGACTTGTGGCTTGAAACTATCCAGTCTTCCACTTTGAACGGATTAAAGTCCACATGTGAGTCATATTTTTACTACATAAATTTGTTCTACGCGTACACAATATTATTCTATGCATTTTACATGGTAATTCCAGCAACTTTGGACCACCCTGTATACATTATCCCAACTTGGATAGTGGTGGGCCTTTAATGCGTCAATCTTGGACGCATTCTGAATCAAATGTGACTAAAGTCAGCTTTATATCAATTACTTCTAGGTTGACACTATTTTTCACCTGGTGCGCCTACATTATACACCCAACATGCATTGTATCCGGAAATATGATATGCTGTGGCAAGAAACGTGAATTAATATATCTCTCACGACATGTTTCTTGATATAGGATGTGGCGAAAATTTATTCCAGCATGTAAGGTATATAGGACAATGTAGAAGAACACGATAGGTCATTGGAAACATAGGGAGCTTAAGTAACATTAATTACTGGTAAAATATGTGAGTGTTGGTGATATAAGTAAAATATCAACACATGTGTCGTTCAAATCATTTAAAGACCGATTCTGTGGCTAATAGAGTAAATTAGCTTAGTATTAGTATTACTATATTATGACATTAGTATGTATTTGTATATTATTAATACTTCAATCTTATGTTGACACTTTATTGGCAAAACTCTTTCACCAAGAATTAAAATAGGCGAAAAGAGACTACAAGGCTACCGGTAGTTGATGCCTGCAACATTCGGGAATTACTTTCATGCTAAACCTGACAATTGGCTTACTATTGTCATATTTCTTATGACCATTGATACAAATCAGTGACGCTAGCATGAGTGTCAAACACAAAACATCAGGGTCTTATTTTTGTATACGGGTTTGTGTTCCTGAAAAGATACGTTAAGAAACAAAGGATGATATGTACAATTGTTTTACATACTACTGTAAATCGGCAGATTTACGTACAGTTATATTGATAAAATGATGTACAAAATTCACATGTCATGCCTAAACTGTAGTAAGTCCTAATTATCTCTTTATAAGCTGGGTAGTTAAAAAAGTACACTAGATTTTCAAAAATAATAGCAGATAGTTTGGTCTATTACTTTTTTCTCGTAAGTACTATTTAAATAACTTAAAAAAAGATTAAGTTTATAATTGAGAACATTTATATATATTGTGAGTATGTTCACACATAATTTCGACATGGGTGCTTCGATTTTGATGATTGACCTTTCGTTTCGAACAATTTAACTTTCCAGTGGTCTCATATTAATTTCTTGTTGGGTTTGGTGGTAACTTCTGGAGGTAGAGGTTAAAACACCTCAACAGATGTTTGGTTATTTACTAAAAAAGTAACATCTTTATAGGCAACCATACGTTGTTTAGTGCGATTATGCACAGAGAGTGTTTGCAAAGGTACAGAATACTTTTGTAGGACATTGTACTGTCTCTGTTGTTGTGTAACATTTTGAACAAGTGGGTCAGAAAAGTATTTATAGGCGACAGAAACATAAATATTGCGAGTTGTTACAAAGAGGATAGGAAATAAAGGTAGAACACATTAATTTCGTTTTTTAAAAAAGTTAGAATATTCTATGTACGAAAAGTCGTTATTCGTACAGAAAACATGAACAGATTTGATTGGATATGAGGTTGTCATTGTTAATAAATCTCGGTGACCAATATATATAATTAGAAGCAATATACTATATTACAATTGTATGTTTGTGAATGCTGTTTACGTATGTGTAAACGAGAGAAACAAAGGGAAAATGAAAGAGGAAATGTCTGTTTAGATATGGTAAGCCAAAAACCTGTAATTGAAAGTGAACTAAACAGCATGAACGTATTATGAATCAACTACAATGTTGATTCGTGTGTCAATTTTCCAGCACAAGCAAAATGCACACATACGCAGAGAAAGGTGTTTCGATCGTCTGTTTGTATTTGGCTAAAGCAACAAAGCTCGGGTGTTGCCTGCTCTTTTACCGATTTATGTTGTTTTCGTTCATTTTGGTTTGAACTCTGGTCTTGTGTGTGTGTGTGTGTGTGTGTGTATCTGTCTGTATGGGCGTGGGAGAAAGTGTTTACTTTTGGGTGGATATTTGCGGAATTTTCTTTACTTCTCTCAATCTCTCTCTCTCATTGTGTGCGTATGTGTATGCGTATGTGTGTCAGTGTGTTTTTGTAACTATGTTTTGTTTGTACAGTCATTGGTTACTAAAGAGAAGAAACATTTTGATGTGATTTTCTTTCAGGTTTGTATTGAAAGAAGGTCATTGTTAAATGAACGAGCTATCTTATTTGATTTATATTAATCTATCTATCTGATTTATTTTAAATTTATTTCCAAACAATATTTACATCAGTTAGGAGCATATGTGTGTCACTGTTAAAGGCATATGATTCATTTTCAATGTTTGCAGTATACGCATCATTGTAAAAAGAAGAGAGACAAAAATAGACGCAATATACTGTCTTACACACATATATCTTAACATTACGCTTAACGTACATTCATAAATAAATATGATATTGATAACTACCGTTAAATTCATTGTTACTAATGAAAATGCTAATTTAATAAACATTTTTTTCTAGTAATATAAAATCACTATTGACTTTTTTTTTTTTTTTTTTTTACTGGGAATCCTTAATTGAGAAAATAGTCTGGGGTACTGCATTCGAGCTGCTCGTAAATGACCGATGAGCTAGTTGGAACCTTTGGTCATTAACTTGAAGCATGTCAAGCAATGATGAATACTTTGTTTCGACACTTATTTTCATCTAATGGTTCAATAATTTTGTCACACTGATGTCGTTAACAGCTGTGATCCAACGTAAAGTAATCTTTTAAGTTATGATTTAGCTATAAGTGTTAGCTTAAAGGTAGAACTATTTGATACTCTGAGTCACAAGAAAGTTTATTATTCTGCAATCTGCCTCCAACTCGAATTCACTACCTAAAATTGGATGGAAATTCTTCAACTTACTTCTTGATTTTCAAATTTTCCATCACGAATATTCTGTATTTCTGTGTGAAACTCAACAGTTTATGCCACCCTAATGCAAATATAAAGCGTGGCTCCCTTCCTGCCTGAAACGTGATGTGATTCCAGTGAATCTCCAGCTGTAACTAACCGGTTGGATTCTACGTATATTACAAAACCACTGTGAACCTTCAAGATAATGAATTATCCTTGACGGAAAATGCATCTGTTCTTCTTAAATTCAAGTCTCCAGGAATGCTTGAAAACAATCACGTATTTTCAATTGATAACTTTAGTTAATACTTGAATTTGAGACACTCTGTCAGGTACCGGGCAATGATTGAATCTTCTCTTCAATTGCTTTAATCTAACTACTGCCTGCTGATAAGAATCACTTGAAACTGTTCGGTATTCAAATAAAGACAATCGTACAAGGTAAAATCGCGTCTTGTATTATGCTATTTTTTTAAATTTTACATAGGCATAGTGTTAATTGCTTCTAGTTCTGAAATCTTCTGTTTTGAAGATTAAGAATCATTTTTGTCCTAACAAAGCCTGACAGTGAAACTCGAGAATTAAGTGTGTGAAGAATGCGTTCTGCCACAACCCATCTGAATTCTGTCTCGTATAGCAGCTTTCCGTATTTAGTAACCTGATTTCATAATTGTATAAAATACTTCAGCACCGGAGGTGAAGTAAAGGTAGGATATACTAAAGCAACGCTATTGGGAATGTTCTATTCGTTACAACTACTTTTTCTTCTGTCAATTTCTTAGTGATATTAGTGATATTAGCAAGAGCTAAACAGTAATGTGCTAACGGATGAATGAACTCAAATATGTACAGATTACTTTGTGTTAGATATTGCTTAATTTATTTCCTAAATCTGAGTTTGTTGTCATTACCGTTTAGTTTTCAACTGTCTCACTAAATTTTTTGTTGTAAAACTGGTTTATGATACACTGTCAAAAAGAGTTGTTCAAAGGACCTTTAAAAAGAGTTGTTCGAAGGACAGTAGACAACAATGCCCTTCGGTTAGGTCTAGCCTTTTAGTGCACAACATGACACTTCTCTTAGTGAAGGCTCGTTCGAACCTGAGTTGTTTCTTAATGCAGCGGGGGTAGTGCTTATACTCGCTGACTGCACTGATTTGGCAGTTGTTGCATCTATATCCAACAACATATTACGTTTTCTCGAACATTTTCTTAGAGGCTGCGTTGGCTCAGTAGTATAACGTTTACCTCTGGTACCCGAAATTTCTGCTCGCTTCAAGTGAGTTATGTAGTAGACAAAGAGGGTGTGTGTGTGAGCTTTCTCTGGATTCTCCTATTTTGTCAGGTCGTTTAACCTAGACTATAACCTTGAAAAATTTCCTATAATTTCATTTCGAACATTTTGTACAACCTCCTGATTTACAGTTCTTTAGGAAATAAGCTTTAAAGACAATTAATGCATAATTTATTCTTCGAAATACATTTTGATTATGATCAACATTAATAAAAACAAACACTTATATAAAGGGAGTTTCTTCTGACGACATTCATATTCATTTTAAGAGGTTGATAGATAATTCTTTGCTGACGGAGTATCTGTTGTTTGTTTATTTTGTACAGTACTGTCTTATTCCAACTCATCAGTGCTAGATCTAATATTTCCAAGCACTTGGTTTCTCAGGAAATGAAAATCATTTTGGCAAGACGGGGAACGTAGAACTTATATTGAAAGTTACCATGATTTTATAGGAATAGCATCTAACTTGGATACCAGATGTTGCGTCAGAATAACATGTGTAAGATTTGCGTTTCGGGCAAGTGATTGTAACTCGTTTAAATTACTGGCAGCAGCACAGGTGCAGGAATAGTTGTTCGTCCCTTCCCTTTGAATACAGGCACCAGTACTGCAAGAGCTCGAGGAGAGAGGAAACATAATTTTTAGCTACCTTCCCTAGTTCCCTAGAAGTTTGTTCTGGATCAGCCACTGGGTAGTAGTATTTATAAAGACACGAAGTCAGTTTTCGTTTACTTCATGCACTAGGCATACATACTTGAATATCTCCCAACCAAACTTATGCAGAAATCTGCGGTGCTGTTTCAGAAAATGATCTAGTATTATTTGATTGTGAGATATCTAGGATCACATCTCCCAGGTTGAAGAGGTACAGCACATTTTCTGCAGTACCACGTGCTTTCAGTGGTTTTTCTCTTTTATTAGGCACAATCTGGACCGTCTTGTGGGTTTTATGTCTCTTTTTATGGGCGGAAAGTTTAACAAAGTATGTTTTTTCGTTTTTTCATCAAAATAATCTTTTTTTGGGAAGTCTATGTATCAAAGATAGGAATAATGATGGGGATGCCTGTGAAGTACTCGAAATGCCGAAGCAGCTGATGAGAGAGCTAAATAAAATGTTATCATTTCATGGAGCTACGTTTTTGAGTTATGTCACATGTTGACAGAACGTTTAAAAAACAGACACTAAAGAAAGGAAAATGACTCTGAAACACGTGACTTCTTACTAGAAATAACATTAATCTGCCAACTCTGAGAGCTGGAACGAACTAGATCATCTGGCGTGATTCTTTTAAACGTAAACACTTCGCGCGGAGTCGAATTCAACTTTTTTAGCAACTGGACATTTTCTACTATGCACTTCCGTTCAAATATAACCAGAGTCGGATACAGTAGTCAAGTTTGTTAAGCTGCAGATCTGTGTTGCATACAGAATCAGTGGTGAAAGGAACGCTAACCCATACTTACCAGATTATACAGCTGTTTTACTTATTACTGTTGATATGCGTGCTGCTAAATCTGCTAGCTAATTTCACACTATTAGACATTTATTGTAGTTTCAATCTTTCGGGGATCTTCTGCGACGCAATAATAATAACAATGAAATACCCACCATGAATAGCAGACTGGATAATCGGCTCACGTATAAATCGGAGTTTGCTGCACAGTAATGTTATCCTGGATTGTTATACTACTCCGTCGTGAGCAAGTGTGTTGTGGGTTGCATCAAGCCTTGGCGTTCGAGTACGTAGAAAGAATTTGGTTCCTTTTGTAGTTAAAAGTCTCTCCTTCGTTGAATGTCTATAATAGTTCGTACCCTTTTGTACGCACTCCTGTCTCCTTGAAGGCACACAATTTTGATATGGATTCAGCGTCGTGAGACAACTGAGGAGCTATCTGAATTAGGGATTAACGGTAACTCCTGACTAGAGAGGTACAAGTAAGGGCAATGTGAGTCCATTTATAAACACGTTGCACTGGAAACATTAAGAATTAAGTAAACTAATATAAATGGGGGGGGGGGGGGAGAATTAAAATTAATTTCTAAATTAAAAGTTGTACATATTTCAAGCATAGTTTAACTAACGCAGGTGGTAGAATTTGTAGGTGTTTGAATTGGAAATTTTCATTTATAAAGCTAAATGTGCTCATTACAATGAATTAAACGTGTGTTTCTGTAGAGTTATACTTATCCTTACTTTACATATTCCCTTTTACCACCTCCCCCCATACACACAGGCCTTTTCCGAAGCAAGTTTCGAATTCATATGGGATACGAAACTTTCTAAGAGAAGATTGACAGTTTTACATAAAACATTTTATACAGTAGATATACTTTTTTGTCTTCCGAAATAAAATAGGTATTTCTTTTGTAGATGTTAGTGTTTTTAGTGTGTGTGCGTGTGTGTGTGTGTGTGTGTCTCAAGGCAGTTTTCCCTCTAGTTTTCTGGTAAAGCTGCTTCTTCCTCCAGGGGATACGACAGGAAGCAGAAGGAAGAGTAACAAGAAAAATGACGCTTCCGATTGCATTTCAGAGTGTCATTTGTCACCCAAGCACTGTCTGCTAAGGGATATAGAGAGACACGTTTGACGCAGTGATTCCAACCCTTGTATCATTCACAGCGTACTTAGTTCAATTTTGTTCAAGGATTAGTTACTTGATTTGGAGTTTAGTCCGTTCAGCACCGAGGTTATATGATAACGTTACATGTATTTACAACTTAACGTAAGATCCGAATTACATGAGTTCCCACTGGGAATCGAACCTGGGTTCCGTAGAGCGAAGGTGCGTACGCTAACCTTACAGCCACGAGAGTTCACATTTGTTTAAGGAGAGAATACTTTATGTGTGTTTCTTTGGTATCTGTTGCTCACTTAGCGTAAAGAATCCCTGATATATGGATCTGTCAATAATGTGGTCCAACTTCCGTGAACTTCTTTCAACCTAGTGCTCGTAAACTTTAATTTGACCTGCCGTTCTCAACTCAAATGGAACTTTAGCTAACAAGCAAACGTATTGCTGGAGCCTCAAAGCGACTTGAATTTTTCTTTTATTTAATTCAGCAAGCCAAAATAAGTGCTCATTATGCACATTTTGGAAACTCGTCTACAAAAATTAAATGAAATTAAATATTTCAGTTTTACGTACCATTGTTGGGCCTTGTAAACGGAAATGACTAAAGAAAACGGATGGGTAACAAAAGTGAATGATTGTGGAATGAATTGCTGAAATGGGAATATGATAAGAAGCAGGGAAGCCTCAGAGGAAACCCACGGACACGAGTTTGTCCACTACAAACTCACATTGCTTGAGATCGAACAAATGACAACTCCAATCAGAGATGAACTTGCTACCATTGAGACAATGAACACTCAAAACTCTAATGTAATTGGTTTCGTTGTAAGACAAGGATAAGACTTTCCAAGTTTACATTGTGGTTAAATTTTATTCTACTACAGTGTATGAAACACTTGGAATAATACGGGAGAGAGGGACACTTTGAAAATTTCCTGAAGAATTGCGATTTCTAATTTGTCTTCTACACTCCTCCTTGTAAGCGAAAGGAATTTTCCTTTCTTTCTTTGTAGCAAGGCCAATGATATACGTATTAAGAACAATCTAAATGGTTCGATTGTATTTGTTGATAAAACTCGCACTTACGGCCTCCTTTCCTCTACGGCAGGAATGAACGTGCATGAACGTGAATCAACTGCACTATTCTATTAACGGTACCTTCTCCCCTCTAAAATGTAATAACTAAATTAAAATTTTGATTAACTATTTCACATCCTTGGTTATAGACATAATAAAGGATGAAATTAAATATCTAGTTTTACGTTCCATACTTATTTCCTGTAGGCTAAGGGGACGCAGGATTAATAAAAATGAATAATTGTGAACGAATTGGTGGAATAAGGATATCGGAAGAAGAGAGAGAGAGAACCTAGATAAAAGATGTACACTGTGTACCAGTGGCGTATTTAGGGGGAGGATTCCGGCTTAAGCCTCCCCCGAAATCTTACTTACTATAGTAAAGTATATGAAATATCTTCCAGAATTTTCAATTTTCACATTTTCAGGCAAATCCCCCCCCCCCGAAACAAAATCATAAATACGCCACTGTTGTGTACTAACAGCTGTGAAGATGACCCGTGTTGTTACTTCACGATGCGTAAATTCAGAGATGGCTCTAAAACTTATAATTCATGAGTATTACTATAATTCAACCTGGTATTTCGTAAACTTTAAAAAAAATAAACAATATGTATACTATTTTATAAAATGTTGTAATTTCTTTCAATTATGAACCAAATATATTCATTTACATGAATAAACTTACTATTTACTTAAAAAGCTCGCAGAAGATCACGTAGAGTAGCTGATAAAATCCTCACGTATCCACTGCTTGGTTATATCTTGTATGTGAGGACTATTTACCTGCAATGTGCATAAAAATAAACTTAAATAGAATTTAGTCAAGCCAAAGCTAAGAAATTGTTAAAATTATCTTCTTATAACCAAACTCCAACATAGCTTCTGCACGACCTTCTCTCTCCACAACTTCCAACCTACCTTGTACCATACTTAGCTCTCCAATTCCAGGCATTAGCAACGCACTTGAATACATTAACTCACGGACTTCTTTCATTTACTTATTATATTAACTATACTTATCACACTGATATTTACCTATTACACACGCCCTGGACATAATAGTAACACATGCATGACGTCCTTCTCTGTACGTAAGCAGAGTAATTTTTTTTTTTAGTTAATTACGTATTGTTTAGTCCCAGCTTCTTTAAATTGTTAGTTTTTTTTTTTTTTTTTTTTTGTTAAAAGATGCAATTTAATGTAACTTGCCAATAGTAGGAGAAGAAGAAGCAGGTCGAAATGAAACGAAATCTTTGAGCTTTACGTCCCACAGTTATGCCGGCTATCATGAAGAAGACGGTGTTGATGAGAAATGAATGAAAATGGTGGAATGAAGAAAGTGGGAGGAAACGGGTTTACCCCGAGGAAAGCCACGCACACAGTGTTTGTCCACCACAAAGTTCACTTGGTGCGAGCTGGAATCGAACCAGGAACCCATGCACGTGAAATGAACGCTCAACCACTGAGCCACCGCGACCCAAGAAGCAAGTCGAGAAGATACTTGTTTAAACTGTGTAGAATAATAGTCTGTGAGAGTGTATGCGCAGCCTATAGCTAGAATATCGTAGTGTCATCCATGTGCATTTTATTTTAATTGTGGAATTATATTCAATACTCATAATATTATTAAACCAAAACTATTGTAGAATGAACCTACGTTTGTATTATACAGTCCATTACTTATGTACTAGTATATATGAGTCAAGACACTTATTATCATGTTGACGAGGTTGTATTGAGTGTATATATATATCGTGAATATTGAGTATATATATTGCTGAGTATAATATATTGTACTATACTTCCCAGTGTAAGCATATGGAAGTTTATATTAAATATTTCCACTCTAGGTTTATGTAGGTAATACTTTATTTCTCAGTAATCACTGGCTGGAACTCAACGGAATTTGGTGGGCAATTAAATTAGCCCATCCTCTAAGGAATATAAATATCTATAGTTCGTGGCCGGGGTTGGCCAGGAATAGGTTTTGGCTTGGGAACAGAGGGTCACCAACTTTGAACGCTGGGAGCTTCTACGTACAGCTCATCAACTGTGTTCCATTTCTTTTACATAGACGCCGGAACAGTCAGCCATAAGAACAGTATACGTAACCGGAAATAATCTATTTCTTTCCCTTTGTTTTGTTCTTGTATACGATTGCTGAAGTCATTGTTGTAATTTGAAAATGAAAATGGATACGCCAGAAAAATTGCCATAAGAAGTAATTCGGGCTGACACTAGGTAAAGCTATTTATAGAATATTAAAATTCTGTAGAAAACATTATATTGTAGACGTATTATTATTGATGCATATTGAGCTTAATCTTTAATGTTTAAATTTATTTTTCGTAGCATACATCTAGATCAAAGATTCTCAACCTGGGGGTCACGAAGATAAGCGGAAGAGATAAATATAACTAGAATCTAATACCGGAAAACATTTTTAAAAATTGTTTTGAGTTTTGTTCTGATAGGCATATTTTTATTTTTATACATGCTGTTAAGAACAAGAAAACATAAGTCTACTAAACATTTTCAACAGGTGCAGTGTTTAAAAATCAGTTTAAATAAAAAAGATACGATATGAAACTAATAAGAACTTCATATTGAAATACAATTAAAATTGAAATCTAGTGAGATATGTATGTGTGTAAGCGAATAGTTTTTTTCTCTAGCCAGCTGGCCGCAATGAAGGTAGATTTTTGGTGTGGGTTTTTATTTGTTTCCTAAATTTTAGATATAAAAATCTTGCTTTTAAAAGTTTGTGATGATACTGAACACGTACACAACAATGTCCCAAACTCACAAGAATATGAGGTAACTCAAAGAGGCGACCTCCGAAAATTGATATACTCAATAACGTTTTAAACAACTATACAAGTTTTTTTTAACCAGAATTAGAAATCACTTTTATTTTATTTATCATATGACCCAAATTTAATGGAGTTATGAAGTTTTAAAATCTTCAAACGGCCTTCATTTTGAAACAGTATGACGGATCGAATTTGATAATTGTAATATTTGTGAACTGATCAAATTTGGTTTTAATCCATTCGCTTTTAGGGAAGTTACTGTATCCACTGTATATAACAGATGGATTCTACTATTATAGAAATAGATGGATATCGTAAGATCTCCGCAACAGATATATTAAAAATCCTACACAAGCTTATTACAAACTAGAAATTATAAACGGGTCGTTGCAAAAGGATGTGATAAAATGGGGGCCTCTAAGGAATTAGCTTGAGAACCACTGATCTAGATGGTTTAATATTTGATTTCATGATAAATATTTCTACATATTCAACAATTAATGTCTTTAAACTGAATGTGCTCAACTGTTGTGATGCAAATTTCATTAGATTTAACTTATCCTTTTTGTTTTCTGGAAATAACTGACCCGCATGCAACAAGTATCACGTAAAAACACTGACATACCGAAGATTCACTTGTTAAACAACGAAATTAGTTACCAATCTTACCATCTAACTAAATATATCAGACACGTATTACTTTATTTGCAATACTGCTATAAGAAAAGCCAGTAACTTCAAGGTATAATATGGGGGGGGGGGTACAATTACTCAGTGGTAGATGGCTTACCTATGGTGCATGGGATTCCTGATTCGATTCTCCCGCCTAAGTAAGTCTGGGGCGGACAACATCATGTCAGTGGGTTTTCTCGTTGTACTCTCGTTTCCTCCCACTTTCTCATTCCATCAACTCTACTATCATCATTCACTTGCCTTAATCATCGTCTCCCTTAGGCTAAAAGGGCATAATTCTAGGAAATTAAACTGAAATATTTCATTCATTTCTTTCCTAAGACATAATGTATAAACATTTCTGCTCAAATTTGATTCCCTAACATATTTACTAATTACAAATTAACTAACACGATTTTATTTAAGCAAATTTCTGATGTAAGAAAACAAATTGAAGGGAAAAAATGTAAAAGCCTGAAGAAACCTATTACGTACTATTTTGAACTTTCGTACTGTAGTTAGTTAGCAACACTGAGGTCTACGAAGGAGAAAGGGAATAAGATATTTCGAGGACAGAAGTACGCAATGCACGATTGCGGTTGCCTAACCAGAAATAAAATTACAATCACTTGCCACAGTAGACAATTTAATTCTCACGAGCTTTCGTTTCTAATTTCTGAAACAATTCTTAAGGCACACATATATACTTTTTTGTATTTACACGTATATTTATAATACAGTACTTTGAACTTCTTTAAAAAAAATGTTTGAAGACATCAGAGTTCTTTTAATTTTTCCCCTTTTTCCTAATGGTTACGCCATATTTCGACTAGTAAAATAAATGTCATTATCTGTTCAAGTTGGGATGGTCAAAGTGAACTAATTGTTGTGTAGTTTATGGAATCTAAGTTTTGGGTGATCTACGGAAATTAATTGTTCGATAGTTTATGGTAACTATGTTTTGGATGGTGTACGGAAACTAATTGCTAGATAGTTTATGGCACCTATTTTTTGGATAGTCTACGGGAGCCAATTGTTCGATGGTTTATGGAATCTAAGTTTTGGATTGTTTATGGGAACAAAGTTTTGGATGGTTTATGGCAATTTTGTATCAACTTTGTTGAGAAGATACAAAAGAAAGTATAAACATAATACAATTAGAGAATGATATTATAGTAAGTCCAAATATACTGGAGTAAAGACATTTAAGAATACACTGTACGGTCGCAAAATTGGAATGAAATATTCACTACAGAAAATGTGTCTATGGAGGGCGTGTTGATTTTAGTTTGAAGCTTCAAGTACTTCGGTCACTGTATAAGGCCACGACTGTAGAAGTAAATACATTTTACACAATTAAATTACTTCGAAGATAGCATTATATTGAGCTGGGAGAGGTCGGATAGCGGTTTCGCAGAAACACAACTTGCGTAGTCCAATAGGATAGAATCTGACACAAATATGGTTCAGCCCAGCCTAGCTAAGAGGATGGCGACCACTATTATAATCAAAACCACTGTTATCTCCATGTGAGTGCATGGTCACTAAACAACTCAATAGTAGAGTTCTCTGTGTTGCCTTCGCACGATTTCTTCTAATATTTTCTTACCGCAGAGAACGCATTCGATAGTGTCTTCAAAAACTGTAGTGGCGAGGCGACTGAAAAACAGTTCAGTTTTGAGAGTCGTTTTTGTATGTTAGTAAGATGCAGGTGAGCGAAAATCCACTACGTATTCATACTAGCTATACAGGAGGCACACCTATAATGCGGCCTGCAGTGTAATGCGGCAAAGTACATGTCCAAACTCCTTGTCTTCATTTCACGCAAGAGTGACTGGTCTGTTGTCTATTCATATCATCAACGATCCTGTTCTTCTACTTTATCGGGACACTTTGCCAGATCCACTCTTCCAGCAGGATAACGTGCGTTTCCATGTCACCTAAGGAGAACCCAACGTGTCTTACTTGATATATACGCTCTCGCTCCTGCTAAGGTTTCGACCCAACTTTTACAGCTGGTGTGGGATTTTATACATCAGACAGACATTATCACTTGTTCGACGTTTCACTTATCATCAAACAGTACAAAATCTACTTATTATTCAACAAGTAAATAAATTGAGTTTAACTCATAATATATTGTCCAAGAAGTTTCTGTACCCATAGGTTTGAACAATGTAATTTTAGTTCTGAGTAAAACTGCTTTCATGGTGACAGACAGCACTGTCTAGTATGCCTGTGTTCATGTTTATATGGAGCATTTCTGTTGTGAACAACATTCAAGTCACGGCTTGGGAGTGATTCTCCAATATCTCCATTCATTTTAAAATGGCCCACCCCAAGCACGGAACCTTACGACACCAGGCATATCATTTTGTGGGAAATAATCAAGTGACATGTCTCTTATCGTCGGTAGAGGACGGACATAAAACTGCGATAAGTGTGAAACAGTCATGTGACAAATAACTCCTTAAGTTCTCCACAGTATGACAAAGATGCCCCCCCCCCCCAGAGCTGGATGTGTGTGCTACAGAGAACATAAAGTTGCACTGGACTCATAGTGTGTATACGTAAGTACTTAATTATAGTACGTACTAAATAAATCATATGTAAGTACTCAACTTTAGTACGTACTAAGTAAATGAGCGAAATATACACTGACACTGCTCTCTGTGATACTTAAACCTAGGGATATGGGGAATCCTCCGTCATCCTACAATGTAATTTCTTTTATATTAGTTTTCAGAGAGATATGGAAAGAAACGAAAAATGGGAAAACATAACGTATTTCTCACTCGTTAGTTCAATACAATTTCTGTTCGTTTCTTGAGCATTTCCGTCAATAATAGACCAAAGTGATTGAATAGAAACAAAACAAATAAAATTACAGTATAACTTATGATTTTAACCTTATAGTGTTTGCATATAATATTTTATAGTTTCATTTTGTAATGATGTGCAACTCACAATGTGATATTAAAGCACGTACGAAGAACATGTACTTCTCTGAAGCGCAAAGTTAATTGTAAGTGCGTTATTGAAAATATTAAAAAGTAAATAAACTTTGAGTTTCATGGCTGTGCCTGTGGGAATCTTGAGAGACAAAGAGGGTCAAAATGGCATTTCAAGCCTGTATTAAGATCTGCTTATATAAGGATATTTCCAAACGTGACACTAAATATCGCTGGCAATAAGCCGTTCATGGCACATAGTGCCACCTATGAAGAAAACAATGTATTACTTTTAGTTGTCCAGCTGTGAGATACGATAAAAGTCCAGAAATTGGAGGTAGTAAATGCAAGTTTCTTCGATGCAGGAGTCTTCTCCAGGGGGATTAGAAATAACGGAATGGGAGTGTGCCTTTGCTCTTTATTTGTTCAACACATATAACAGAGTATCCACAGATCATTAGATCAGTTTTGAAATTATCGAGCTGCGTGTCAATAGGTAGTTTCCGGATTACCACTTTTGAGAACGGGGTTTTTCTGAGTCACTTCCAAAGCGTATTGAAGTGTAAAATATTGACAGAATTTGATAGGGTCGCCATAATCTTCTTGTGACTGACATTTAAATTTGATGATATTTTTGTTAAATGCACAAAAAGGGAAGTTTTCTGCAAACAGCTGACTCCCCTTTGTTTGTAGGACCGTCGTAGATGGTTAAGGACTTGATATACTTGAAACGAACTCCTGTATGCATGATGCTTTGCCGGAGAAAAACGGTGTCGGGAATAGCATCGCTAAAGAAAGAGAAATCCATCATCTTCTTGGGGGCCCGAGATTCTTGAACTGATAAAGGGGTGAACCTGTTAGCAGTGGGTACAGCTTGAGAAGTCTTGGTTTCGCAGTATATTCCGCCAATTTAAATGGAGGTCCGTTAGGAATGGGCTTGGTGGCTGCTCTTTAAAGGAGCCAAAATTGCTTGGTTGAGTGGATAACTATGTCGTAACATGGTATTCATATACTTTCACATGAGGAAGCGAAGATATTATCTTTAACACCAATCACATTCTACTGAGTAGTGTATTCAATTGACAGAAATCCTGTGGTATCTCTATTTTATATTGTTTATGTCTACCTATGCCATCACGAAGATAGACTATTCTTTTCGGTAAAATAGCTTCTTTGTCCTTTTCTGCCTCTTTCCAGCTCAGAGCCCTGCCGATGCCAGTCATCTTAGTATATTCCATGAGTCTGGAATTGAATTTCTGTAAAGAAGTATTCTGTGAGGAACGGTTACATATCTTGTAGATCACACTGATAAGGCGAAACTTGTCTTCAACAGAAACTTGGCCACAAAAGTAAATTTGTACGCTTGCATAACATATGAACGACCTGTTAGTATGAAGAATGTTCAAGGAAATCTCAAGCTTCCTTTTTTTGTTGTTTTCCACTTGAAATCTCTACTCCCAGAGTGTAGGTATTGTATTCAGCAGGATCTGAAAATTGTATTCTATTACTGGAAGGGAGGATTTATTTCGACCATCAGTCCGGAGACCGTTATTCAAGAAGTCGAAAAACAGTGTAAATGTGTACACGAAACAGCTTGTGGTGATGAAGTCTGTAGTGAACGAGAGCATAAAGCCAGCTGTAATTTACAGGAAACTTCAGTCGCATTAAAGTGATGAGACACTTAGCCACAGTGAAACATTTAAATAGTGAAAGTATTTCAAAGATAGTTGTATATTTGTCACTGGTAATCTTAAATCTAGCGGATTCCAGTCCAAAGGAGTCATTAATGGGAACATCCAGCTCGTTAAGTAACTTATCATTGAAAACAGTCTCATAACCCTGTTGAGAAATCGCAAAGATTTTTAATTTTTAGTTAGAGCAATAAACACAATAATTCATGATACGTTGCTGTTACGAAAAGTGAGTTCAGACTGGCTTTCAAAACAGCTTTCCGCTTTTGGATGGGCACAGAAAAGCTGAATTCTGGATTGAGTTGTAGGACCACTATGACAGGGAAGGCCAGCATTTGCTATCTCGCATCTTCATATATAACAAAACGTTGGGTCAGTAATGACGAACTGAAGCGAACTGTCTTAAAATTATTTAGACCTACTGACACATGTTTCAACACTGCAGCATTCCAGACATTTGTTAAACGCTGGGATAAATGTATGATTGTGGCAAGAGGTAATGTGAAAAAAATACACAGTTTCCTCTACTTGAAATATTTTGTTCTACTTCTTTTAAAAAAAAAAATGTCCAGGGTTCCCTTGAACATTTCTCGTAGGGTACAGACAACACAGCAATACATGGATCGTCCTCTGAACGTTCAAGAGATCCCATATTTCTCCGCGACCTTCAGGTTCACAGTAGAAACTTTAGGGAGAATGTGAATATCCGTGGATTGCAAGAAAATGTACCTGTGACGGACACTATTTGAATACAAAAAAGATGTACAACTATTATAACAGTGAAGGACAAGAAACGTCCGGAAGAAAGTTCCTTTTGGAGTGGTGAACATCTGGGATTTTCCAAGATATTCACTAGACATTTCGTAGATACTTTGATACCCAAGATGTGACGTGTTCTGTGTAAGGAATCAGAACCGTAAGTTTGTGGATTGTTGTTATGAGTGTGAATGAATTTTTGGATTTGTGTTCTCACTATAGTTCGTTCTTACCTCCGTTGTCTGTTATTTCTGGGTTTATTACTTCCACCACTATAAACATTATCAGGAGAGGAGTAGTTGGTTCATTATTATAAAAAAGTACACTATTATAAAAAAGTACACATCTAATATGTCTTGTAAAACATTATACAATATCTAAGTTCCTTTTCCTATTGAATCAAATGTTAACAGAAATTTCTTTCCACATAACTTTTATTGTTTTCATCATTCCGTCAACTAATGTCTGTTTCAAATGACAGGTTAAAGGAGCAGTTTCTGAAATAACATGATAGATACTGCAGAGAATCGATTACGAAGAATTAAAAAATGTCCATGTTGTTTCAGAACGGCACTATGCTTTTCGAAAGCTTGAAATTTCCCTGACTAGTAGAAGAAATTCTAAGAATTACGTAACTTTTCTAGAAATTTCAAATTCCCTGACTTTTCCAGGATATCCCGCTCATTCGCCACAACTAATACAAATCCCCTCACAAGAAAGAATAACCGAAAGCTTGCTGTAGTTTTTAATATTTAACGCTGATTCTTCTTTTTCACGTTTCTTTTTGTTTCACCCTTCCTTAATTTTTTTACATCTGGTTTCGAATGGTGGGTGCGGACCTTGCTACATGCCTGCTTACAGCGTGTTTTCTACCAAAGATTTCAAAGAAGGTTTGTTACGATTTCGGAGACTTTTAGATCACATCACTTTGCTTATATTGGCTACAACTTGTTTGTTTGTTGTTATGATACTTGGTGATAAGTTCTATCGATACGAAATTGTATATTTCCTATGCAAGAAATTAGTTTCTCAAAGGTGCTGATAAAGAATCAGCAGTATTTTTCATATTTATAGTTTCTCTGATGTAAATTGTGCAAGCTTTCTTACTTTGCAATTTATCAGATGGCACCATCACCCTCGGTAGTGTAAATTTTATTTAAAGTATCCTAGTATAATTTTGCTAGCGTCTGGTGCTTCTTTCAGTGGTGGCAATCAGTGACGACGCCAGCTTTAATTTCCTGAGGACAGGAAGCAAGCGGAGATGCAGAAATATTTTGGAGGGAGCAGATATTTTTAATATACCGACAATACTATTTTTATATTACGTGACTTACATTATAATGCAACATACCTGGGGGGACCAGTCGGGGGAGCGGACTATGCCACCGTCGGAGCGCCTCCCCCTCCCTTTAGCGTCTATACTGGTGGCAAGCGTTAACAGAGTTAAATATCTGCTTCATTTTTGTATTGTATTCCAATGATTGCATATGTCATTATTTTTTTCTTTTCTTTGAAATAAACTGGAAATGTAATAACTTGACCTAAGAAAATTATGGTACTTTATTTTGTGAAAATTACATTTTGATATATATGTATATGATTTTAATATTTAATGATAAAATTTAAATTTAAGAAGTATTATATTTATATGCAAGTAAATTCATTCAAGAAAAAGCAAGGGAGGTGTAATTGGATTTGAGGAAATCCTTCATTTTCGAGTTCGTATCAAAGAATTAAAAAAAAAATATATTCCCTGAAATACCTTGCACATCCTTGACATAAATGATTGATGAAATAGTACCAGAACGTAATCCCTTGAAATCACAAATATGCCTATGAGCAATTTTTTTTAAAACTGCAATTTCATTCCCAGTCAAAACTGGGCGGGCCAAAAAAGGTAACGCCTTCTCTGGGGCCAGGGGAAAAACAGAATTATGAGAAGCGTCTGTTTATAGATGGTATACAGGAAGCTATGGATGGTGTTGGTGTACGAACATGATTATATCTTTAGATGCGGTAGAAGAAGTGCAGGGTAGAAGAGAGATTATGAACTATAGATATGCAGATGGCTTTGACAGATGCGACGACGTGGGTTATACATTGGTGTGACCTGGTCAAGTTCATGCAGTGCAAGGAGATGGCCAACTGATGGATAGGCATGCCGTGGTCGTGCAGGAGTCTGATCTAGCAGAACACCAAGAATTGGATGTGCCTCAGCTATACGGCTCTGTATATGGCGAGTGCGGAGACGATATAGATGTTGTAAAAGCGTGGGTATAGTGGTGTGCCGGTAGACGTCCCTAGTAGGAGTATTTGCCGGTAAGAAATAAGCTGTGCGCAGAGCATTTTTTTTCACATGTCTTTCATTCCCATCCGGGGATGGGCGGGCCGCAGAAGGTTATGCCTTCTCTATGGCCAGAGATGTATAACGACTGTTGATGATGAGAAAGTTAAATGCAGAGCATGACGTTACCATTATATATATATAGAAAAATGTTCAATTTCATTTCTGTACACTGATTACTGTACAAAATTACAAATTGACTTCACGCTTGATTTTTCTTAACTTTCTTTCTGTAGTTCCGTATATTATGCGTTCTACGTTTACATTTATAATCTATGTGTTTTCGTTTATCAGTTTACTTACATCAAAAAATAGCATATCTGCCTTTTATTTCTACGGTCGTCTTACTGCCATCTCGGTAGCATATTGTATTTCCTGAACTTGTATGAAAGCTTGAGTCTTTCTACGTTTATTGGATATGTACTACGTTTATTGGAAAAGTACATATGTACATGGCTACCTTCAGCGAGGGATCGAGGAGGGCACTTGCCCATTTGGATTTTCGAAGAGTATTCATTTTTTGAAGTACATGTCAAGAACTATTAATTTGTTTAGTTGCACACTACAGATCTTAATATATTTACGTTAACTACGATAATGTTGTTGTCCAGGAATTCAACCTTTTGCACCAGTGTACTTACCAAAGTATATTAACTATTATTACTACTATCATAAGTAGTAGGCACCACCAATGGCTGGTCGCATACCACAGGTTGAGAAATATTGCTGTAGTCTATTTACTACAGTTATCAACGATATGTACATAAATAACCGTTGCTTTATATGATGTATTGTGTACACTTGTAAGTATGTATGTATTAATGACTGTGCTTGAGTGTCAGTTTTATCTTCCCTGGAATCAGTCCTTTGCCTCTACTGGAAAACGAGCGTCCCTGTTTGGGAAAAGTAAGTTTTCACTATAAATAAGTATTTATAGATGTCTACAGTGAATGTCGGTATTAATGATATAACTTCATTCTTCTTTTTATTATTATTTTTATGGTATTATCTTAACTTAATAATACATAGTAACTAATTGGCTTTCAATTCACACTATGAAACTGTGGTAAGCTTCCAAATTGTGTGGCTTGAATATCGAAACCAGAAGTTGAAGATCGATCTCTTCCGCTTTTCAATAGAATGATAAAATTGAGGATAGAACCTGTTTTTCAGACCGAAACTTATATGTAGAATTTTATCTCATTATCGATTATAGTTTATGATGTATGGGAATCTAGATTCAAACAGAAAGTTGTGGTAGTGTTGTAACACTTCTAGTTTCAGTACATTGAAACCTATTCTTGGGATCCTGATTCCATACCAGAAAGGCATTTATCGCTACCTTCTACTAACTTTGTTCTCTGCAGCCTAATGCTAGAACCGGGAGTGATGTTAAACAATTACTACTTCCGGTATTATTGAAGAGATACGCCGAGAAAAATCCGTTATGCGGACAGCGGTATATTGTACAAATATACGGAATCCATAATTTTACCTCGGAAATCTGTATGAAGCATACTTTTTCCTATCCATACGCTACATACTTTTTCCGCTTAGATGTTACATAATGCCGCTCCAGATGTCTGACATCTAACTGTCCTCCGTACATTACATACGTATACGTATGTTACATACACTAAGTGATCAAAAGTATCCGGACACTCCCAAAACATACGTTTTTCTTATTAGGTGCATTTTGCTGCCACCTACTACCAGGTACTCATTATCAGCGACCTCAGTAGTCATTAGACATCGTGAGAAAGCAGAATGAGGCGCTCCGCGGAACTCACGGACTTCGAACGTGGTCAGGTGATTGGGTGTCACTTGTGTCAGAAGTCTGTACGCGAGATTTCCACACTCCTAAACATCCGTAGGTCCACTGTGTCTGATGTGATAGTGAATTGGAAACGTGAAGGGACACGTACAGCACAAAAGCGTACAGGCCGACCTCGTCTGTTGACTGACAGAGAACGCCGACAGTTGAAGAGGATCGTAAAGTGTAATAGTCAGACATCTATCCAGACCATCACACAGGAATTTCAAACTGCATTATGATCCACTCCAAGTACTATGATAGTTAGCCGTGAGATGAGAAAACTTATATTTCATGATCGAGCGGCTGCTCATAAGCCACACATCACGCAGGTAAATGCCAAACGACGCCTTGCTTGGTGTAAGGAGCGTAAACATTGGACGATTGAACAGTGGAAAAACGTTGTGTCGAGTGACGAATTACGGTGCACAATGTGGCGATCTGATGGCAGGGTGTAGGTATGGCGAATGCCCGGTGAACGTCATCTGTCAGCGTGTGTAGTGCCAACAGTAAAATTCGGAGGTGGTTGTGTTATGGTGTGGTCGTATTTTTCTTGGAGGGGGCTTGCACCCCATGTTGTTTTGCGTGGCACTCTCACAGCGCAGGCCTACATTGTTGTTTTATGCGCATTCTTGCTTCCCACTGTTGGAGAGGAATTCGGGGATGGCGATTGCATCTTTCAACACGATCGAGCACCTGTTCATACTGTACGGCCTGTAGCGGAGTGGTTAGTGGACCATAACATCCCTGTAATGGACTGGCCTGCACAGAGTCCTGACTTGAATCCTATAGAGCACCTTTGGGATGGTTTGGAACGCCGACTTAGTGCCAGGCCTCACCGACCTACATCGATACCTCTCTTCAGTTCAGCACTCCGTGAAGAATTGGCCTTCCAGCACCTGATTGAAAGTATGCATTTTCATCCAGATGTCCGAATACTTTTGATCAGATAGTATATTTCAGCTACATGTTATATACGTCCATCGGTACGTGAGATCCTTACCTGTACGTGAGATAGAGTTCTTTGTTTCATACGGAATATACGTGCAGATGGAACACTTATACGGAAAGAATTATAAAGCATACTTTTTCTGTGATACAGTTGTTGAAGGATGTTACATATAGTTGTACATTAAGTCCCGAAACTAGATGATTTATGCATGTAACCTATGTTTTTACATATGCCACATACGTTTTTTTTCTGTGTGTAAAAGCCGAGATAGAATGTATTCTAACAACGCATAATCTATTTCAGAAACTAATTTCTCGCTATTTACTACCATTTTTTTCTCTGCAAATCAACGTTGGAATCTGAAATGATTGGTTTCTATTACTTCTGCTTTAAATAGAGATTTACTAAAGAAACATAACTTTTCCTTGCTATGCTGAGTCTAATGTAAAAAGATTCTAATTTTATATTTTCCTGATAGCTCTGATATCTGCGAACAGACAGATGGACGGACGGACGTTCATAGTAATTCAATAAGATTTCCCTACCTAAAACTCTTCATGTCAAGGCTTGATTATTTTTATATAATTGATTAGTACTGTTTAAGTTCCTCCCTTGTCTTCAAAAATATGTTAATTGTTAATAGTAAAATCGTTATATCTTCTATCAAAGTAAATAGTTCACACATAAATACACCTACTATTTTCTATTATCTTCTTATTACTTTTTCGCATTTAAAAAAAAATATCAGTAGCAGAAGCAATAAGTAACTTTGAGTGATGGCTCATTTAATATGTATAATATAAAATATTATGCTGAAGTATAAAACTTAAGAACTGCGTTACTCCCAAATGAAATAGATTGATGAAACTTGAACCATATGTAGAAAATAGTGCTACAATATAATACAACAGAAAAAGCAGACGTTAAGAAGAACAAAAATGACACTTTTATAGAGAGGCAATTATTTATACTGAAAGAACAGTGGTTCATGATGCTTCCTGATATTTCAGATGGAAGGAAATGGATTTTACAGCGATGTGTGCTCACCACGGACATTGCTGCACGCTCTGTAACGTTCTCCCATCCTGGTCACAAAGCTGGTAATGGGTTGTTGTCGTAGTGCTGTTGTCAACTGCTGGATGCTCTTTATGCATCCAAATATGCTGCGAAATATCTTCCCATAGCATCTCAAATAGTACTCAAGTCGGTGGAAGCGCAGGCCAATCCATTCGCCAAATATCCTCTCGTTCAAAGAGCTTTATCATCTGGTATATTCGACGCGGTATGTTTGATCAGCCATAAAGACCAAGTTAAGACGGACTGCACCTCTAAAAAACGCACGTGAAGAAGGAAATAAAGCGTGAAACAACGTTGACTAGTGAGAATACCGCGTTCAAAAATTAGGAAGTCAGTATCCCCATCCAACAATATGCCTTTCTACACAACAACATTAGACCACCAAAGTGACCATATTCGACAATACACCTGAGTTCACTATATGTTGCCACCTCTCGCGAAATACAGAACATCCAGTATCTCTACTCAGATTGAATCTTCTCTCATGAAACTCTACTCCTTCTCAGTCCAGTCTTGATGGTTCTGTCAACACCTCAAACGGTGCCGTCGAGAAATACAACGTAACGTCTGTCGGGAAAAGCACTCATACAGTCGATGTGTCACTGTGAAGAGTGAGATTGTTCAACTTGCAGTTCACTTAGATGCGTTTCCAATTGTACCCGCTATTTGACGTCGGTTTCTTCTTGCCTGTTTCACAATTTAGCAGACTTTCTTTCCTATAATTGATCGTAGTCAAGCAGTTCCTCTCCTTTGCACAGCATTACTTGTGGTTTGGAATGTTTCCCATTCACATGAAACAAAGTTGTTGGCAATACTAAACTTCTTGGCCATACTCGTCACAGTTCTTCTTTTCATTTGCGGACATTCTTCCCTGTGTGAATTTTCCCAAATGTCCTCTCCGGGCCATGTTGTTGCGAGAAACACGGCCGCAATACACCTTAACAAACACACTGTCTGCACCATATCACTCAACTTTTCTCATGTTAGGGAAGCAGACCCATTCGACACAACGGTCACCTTTTGCGACGTCAAACACCCTGTGCTTGTATGGGTAATCTCTAGCAATATATGCTGCCAGGTTTTCATTCGTTTCCATTGATTACGCAATAGTTTACGTTATTTTATGTGTTTCACCCTTATGATTTGCACACCAGTGTGTTTAATACTATAATAATTGTTTGAAGAACTTCTATGTGGTACAAAAAATTGCTTTGTCATATTACCAACAATTACTTTGTCATAAACTGCACACCCAAATTTCTGCCGTATATAAAAAAAAAGAGTTGAGTTGAATTTGAGTTTAATGTCCCATTCAGCAGCGAGGACCTACTGATTAACGTGGAATCCGAACCGAATGAGCTACCACCGGGAATCGAACCCGGGCGTATAAAAAATATCTGGAAGAAATTAATAGTGTAATTTACATATTTGGTAGACAGTAGCTCTGTTACGGTATTTTGATACTGTTTGTTATACGGTGTAACTAAAAAAATATTACCTTTCTAAAAAGTGACGCAAATTTCTTAGTCGAAACTTGATTCAACGTAACTTATTTTGTTTCACCGTATTACAGTAAGTATTGAATAATATCTTTTTCAAGATTTGATTTGGAAATCTTCCAGTTTAAAGTCCTACGATTCTACCTTTTAGGCTAAGGGAGACAATGATTAAAGAAAGGGAATGATGATGGATGAATTGGTGGAATGAGAAAGTGGGAGGACCCTGAGAAAACCCACAGACACGATGTTGTTCACCAAAATCTTAATTGACTGGGCCACTGAGCCAACGTGTCCCCAAGATACGATTCGGAACAGCTAAAATTATTACTTATAAATAATTATAATTTTTATGAATGAATTAATTATAGACATCGGGTATTTATTCATCTTTGAAATCTAGAGATACAACACCACTTTTTTCTAAAATATAATAATTAGTAACATAATTCAAGGAAAATATTTCTAACAATAGCTTTTAACAAAAGAGACACTGACCAAAGCTTAAAACCCACTTTATTTTACATTATAATTTGTATCTGTTTCGGATATGCTACATCAGTTACAAATTACAATGTAAAATAAAGTGGGTTTTAACCCTTTCACTGTGGAAGGCGACGGAACAAAATTTCACTAACCTGCGAATGTCGATTATAGTCGACGTGTTAAAATTTGTCTGTATCTTGGGTTTGTCGATTGTAGTCGCCAAAGGTTTTCTGTGTGATTTCTATTGTTTATCGAAAACAATAGAACACAAACAAAAATGAACGGTACAGCTTTGGCGACTACTCTCGACAAAGCCAAGATACGGACAAACAAATTTTAACACGTCGACTATAGTCGACATTCGCATGTTAAGGAAATTTGGTTCTGTCGACAAAAGTCGACTTCCTCTGTGAAAGGGTTAAGCTTTGGTCAGTGTCTGTTTTGTTAAAATAATCAATTCAAAGCCATGAATAATAGTCTTACTAACAATAGCTGTTAGCGTTTAAATGGCAACGTTTCGTTTAATGGCGTACTGTGTCTCTCTTTTCATATTTATCAAGATTTGACTAGATACAACTAAAAGTTTACTCTTATTTGATTGCAGCTTGATCAAACGGGATCAAGGATTGATTCGACGTAGATGGACGTGTTTATTTCTTTGATCAGAGTTTGCTTAAGTTTCTTTAAGACTTGATACAAACGTAGCAAAACATAATAATTTTAGTTCATTACACTAAGTATTCATTTTGTCTATCAAATCCTGATTTGATTTAGCTAAAAGTGTTGATTTTTGACTGTGCTTAATCCTTTATTTTTCCGACCGGATTTTAATTCAGCGTAGTTAACCCGTAACAACAACACACGCCAGAATTTTTGACATAACAACACAGGCCCGTCTGTCAGACTCCCTCTGGAATTTACAGTCATTATTAACCGATGATAGTACTGAACAATGAAAAATGTGCATTTTTATTCTCTGTCAATGTTTACTTAACAAAATTAATGCAAATAGCCGTTACGAAATTCGTTACATGATGACTATTACAAATACAAAATACATTGACGAAAACTTTTGCCTATTTTGATAGTAGTATATTACTATTGAAAGAAAATTTTTACTATAGTCCACAGAAACAAGATCCACATGAAAAACATTCAAATGATCCTTTTTATGAAAAATATAGAAACTTATTAAAATGTAAACATTTTAAGAAAAAATATAGGGTGTCTACGAACTCATGCTCTTAATGGAAAATTAAACTCTGCTATGAATTTCAATGTTTGAGTTATTATAAACTGTACCAAAGACCAATATCTTTTCCATTTTCATTGTGATCACGATTAATTAATATTCTTAAAACAAAACACAAAGTTGTTTTGCTTGTTTTACTTTTTACTTTGTACAATGGCGACAAATCTTAACAAAACACTCATGCTCCGATCATAGTATTTGCATCATGGTCCGATTCTAAAGCAAAGTTTCATAAACTGTCAAATCTTCATCACTTCCTTCTTCTTCCTCCAACCACTGGGTAACAACATTCCGAAAAGATGGACCGTTTAAGCTCACAGCAAGCAAAGGACCAGGGACAACATGCATTACGTTACAACACACGCCCGTCGCTCAGACGGCAAGCCAGAATGGACAATTAATCGTGTGACCCCTATAAAGAGCTACAAGCACACTATAGTGAGGTTGCAACGGCAGCAGCACCAGGAATGATTAGGTGGTAGTGCAATATAATTTTACAACAGGAGAAAAGAAAAAAGTTAGTGAGTGGTACCTTGAGCAGTCTCGGAAACGGGCGTGTGTTGTTACGGGTTAAATGTGTCTGTTTTCGTTGATTGGAGTGGGCAAGATTTTGCCTGTCAAGACTTGATTCGGCGTAGTAAACATATTGGGCCTTATGCAGAGTCGATTTGACGAGTGATTAGTACCATACTAAAGAGTTCGACTAACATAAGTTTCCTGCTGTAGTGAAGCCTTTAGTATGGTGCTAATCATTCGTCAAAACGACTCAGCATAAGGCGGATTATGTTCAAATTGTAAGACAATCTTACGAGAAAAATATATATACTGAAATGTAGAACCCATTGGGTAATTGATCAAAGAATACATAAAGACAATTTTAACTACTTGTTTCCTGATGGCATATATTTGTTTAGAAACGAAGAAAGAGATTTTTTTTTTTAAAATACACACACCTGTCGCTTTTCCTACAATTTCCTTCTGTGACTGCCTCAGCAAAAACTCTTCATGTTTTCGTCAAGCAGTGTGTGCGTGATTGTGTGTTAATCTTTCTATTTTTATTAACAAAAAAAAAATAAAAAAAAGAAGTTTCGTAATCACTTAATGTGTCTGTGAAGAAGATAACAGTTAAGTTCTTGACATTCTCAGAATCCTTTCCCAGTGTTCTTTTCCCCCACCTTCCCCCACACCCACCTGCCACAACATCGTAGGGAAAAAAGTGGTCTATGGTAGGAGGTAGGAAGAAAAGGGAATTGATAGTAATGTTCTTAAGTTTTCGTTGTGTTTTTTTTTTCCTTCCTTATTTTCTTGTGCAGATCAAAGAGCTACACATCAATCGGTGAGAGAGAGAGAGAGAGAGAGAAAAAAAAATTGAGGAGGCACCAAATGAAGGAGCGGTGGAGGGGGGGGGGGTAAAGAGGATGGAAACTGAGCAACGATCGTACATCTCAACATCTTTGTTTTCGTTCAACCCATCTTAATTAACGGAGCGAATTGATTTCTTCCACTTTTTCCCCCTCTGTTTTCGTTTCTTTCACTTATTCTCTTCGGCCACAAGAAAAAATGAAAGAAGAAGAAGAAGAAGAAGAGAGAGAGAGAGAGGGAAAAGGAACAAAATGATGAAGGAAAAACACGCGTGGGAATTAAATCTTCAAAAAAAAAAAAGAAAGAAAAAGAAAAAAGCTTGAGAACGAGAGAGACTTCCAACATACCTCTTAACTTTCCAGCCAGCACCGCTTTCATTTTTTTCCTCTTTAACTTTCCTTTACTGGTGATTTTCTTTTGTTTCTTTCCATTTTCATTTTTTTTTTTTACTCTGTCTGTCTTTGGTAATCTTGTCCAATCTTCTGGCTATTCTATCAAAATCAATAAGTCTTTTTCGGTCGCTTTCTATCAATTTTATTTTTCTTTATTTTTTTTATTTTTTTTTTTTTTTGTGCTTCTCCGATTTTAAAGCGGAAAAAATAGCGGTTGTTCTTTGCCGCTTCTTCCCAGTCACCAAAATAACTTTAGCTTACAACAAGACAGTACAAAATTCCTCCCGTTACTAGAATTTCCTTTGTGTAGCTCTTGTGTACTCAGAGAACTAATGCGAGATCCTTGTGTAGGTGCTAGGACATTCTAAAAAGTAAATCCTTTTCTCGTGTCGTTATCAGTTTCTTGATTCTTATTTATCCGGCTAGTTATTCCACTAGGACATTAGTTTACCTTTATCTTGAGATAAGATATATTGTAAATGCTAAACCAGCTTTACCTACGATTTGCTAATGTAAGGTAAAAGAGTATTGATATTCAAATTCTAAAATGTAACGGGTCCTCTGAAAGAACATTTATCTTACACAAGATCATACCACTAATAGAGTGTGTCAACTCTTGGATGCATTTCTCGTTGTACTTCTTATATTTGAGAGCGCTGAAGACAATAGTATTATTTTTATAAACTTATCCGTCCATGGCAGGACCGTAACTTGCTGAAGGACAGGAAGGGCAACTGTCCCCCAATGGAAGCTAACTGCCGTTCGAGGGGGCCCAATTTAAGACAAAATTTTCTTACTCCGTATACGATACGAACATGAAATTATAAATGAAGCATTAAACAGGTTCACTCCACTACATAAACAAAACAGCACACAAAAGGCAAATAAAACAAAAATGAATCGTGGGCCCATTTCAGTAAAAAATGTCTACTATTAAGGACCCTATAAATAATATTTATTCGTATGGCTTTGAGATCTGTCAATATGTTTAATTTAATTAATTTGTCATTTATGGAACGGGCCCATGGGCGTAACTAAGGGCCCCGCAGACCTTTTTGTGCGGGAGGGCCCACAGGCTCGGGGTGCCATAAAGAGTAAGCGAAAGATCGAAAGAGAGGGCCCAAGAATTAGAAAAACTTTTTCTAGGGGGGCCAAATTCGCTTATTAATGCGGCCCCCAGAAGAAAATCTAAGTTGCGGCGCTGGTCCAAGAGGTCACTTCATAGTTTGGATATACGTCTTTGTATTATTGATCATAGGAAGAAATTCATTAAATATATTGCACTACAAATCATATATACGAGAATAGATCCAAAAGTAAATGAAAATTCCTGAGAAAAAGCATGAACTTTACTATTTGAATACAACTTTGTTTTAAAAACAACTTTAATTACTCTCAAAGTATTCTTCATTAGTACTAATGCACTTTTCCAGACGTTCAATTCAATATTGCAAACATATTACAAGATCGGCCTCTTATATGCCTGCTCTTCAATGATGACCTTTTTTCCCTTTTAAACCGAGCAAACCGTTCATACACTTGCGTTTTACTGAGAGCATATTCCTTGCAAGCTGTTTGCGTCAGCACAACAGTTTCTACTGTGATCTTCCCGAGTGGAAAATAAAACTTCACAGCTGAACATAATTCGTGAGAATCTGTCATTTCTTCGTGACGATGCACTACAGAGGCACACAGAGAACTGGCAGACAAACCACACTCGTCGGTTGACATCAATTGGCATACTGACTCAGGAGAGTCCTCCCACAGCGCTTTAGCTTCAAAACCTCATACTACAAGTACACGATGCACAGGAGTACGATTCAAATTATTTTTGGGTCCCATACCGTACCTAATATAGATATTTTGCAACGTTACTTATATTCAAATTAGTCTAAAAAATACAATTAGAAAGATATCAAAGAATAGGAACTTTTACTATTTACTAAGGCCATAATGGGACATGTTTACTTTCATTTCTTTCTATTGCTTTTTATTCTTCTAACAATAGAGTCAATATTATAGTTTAGAATTACACGAAGATTACTTTCTTACAGGGCTTTGGCAAATTATGCATTCAAAAAAGCCATACCTTTCATTTTCTACGTCTTTGTTTTGTTTTCGCAGATCCGAAGATAAGTTAGTTCCAAATATGTTTATTCTGCACAGAGAAACGAAACGCTTTTCTGCTATATACATTGCCAAATTTACATCTAAGAAAATACCATATACCGGAGAACGGTGATGTGGTCACTTACAGAAAATTGATTATGCCGAATGGAACTTTTAAACTTATTACTCTCTTAAAATCTCTCCTTCCCATTCCTGGAAATGTGTCATTGGCTACCGAAGCTCAAGTGAAATTTGTATAGCATTTCAATAGTCGTTTTGAATCCTAGACAAATACGTGCGTCATACTATCCTGGAATATTATACAACCTTGCTTAAGAAATGTGTAATTCCGGTTGCAGAGAGTCAAGGGTCACAATGACAATTTCTTATAATAATCTACTAATTTTTAAGAGTGAAATCATGTTAATAGATGCCGCTACGTGCGCTATGAATTGCCATTTTGACACTAACATGTGTCGCTATCTGCCGGATTATGGTGTATAACTAAGTTCTTGAATGACTGCATAAACAATACGGTTTGGATTTTGGTGTGGCTGGTAGAAAACGTAAACAACTAGAGTCTTTTTTTTTATTAAATACAATATCAACCTATAGTGTACAGCTGTCCCAAGGCTTGGAGCAACAACTAATCATATTACTTCCGAATATATCCAGGTAAAAGGTAAAATGCAATTGAGTCGAGCCATATACCATGCCATGCCCATGGGCACTGATCCCAAGAGGCCGAGGATGCAAGTAGACTCAAGTTTGTTTGATCCTACATATTGTACTTTTGGATTAAAATCCTCATTGACATCTTGTAAGATGACATCTGACAACCCTGAATGCCCCCAAGAATTATACATAATTCGGAGCCACTGATGAGACCCAACTACTGGTTGCAGAAAACGTAACTACAGAAGATGTTGGAGTCAGTACTAAAGATGTCTAAATGCATGAGGTAGAGCCTTACGAGTTCGAAACACAATCAGTTGACTTCAACATCAGAAGAAATGCGTAAATCGAATGGATGTCTTGAGTGTGAGATTGAATAAGAGTGATGTTGTAATGTTTCGTGTGCGAGGTCGAGTAAGTGTCATATCAAAGTGATATTGTGAGCGTAAGGTTGAGTAAGCGTGATGATGTTTTGAGTGCTAGGTTAAGTGAACTTGATGTAGAATTAAGTATGAATCTAGGATATATGATATTAGGGTTTCAAAGTCACAAATATTCTGCGTATTAAGGTTACAATCTACGAGTCTGAATTTAGTAAGTATTTTTTAACTTTTACTTCTGAAAATTTTCTCAGGAACTCTTGAATAGCAATCTATGTTGACTGTTGGAGAAAATTCGATAATTCTGCTAACAAGAAGCTAAAGAAACATTACTTCGACAATTGAAGCCGCACACAAGACCAGCTGAAGAAATATGGAGAAACTCAATTAAAAACTGAATATTTGTTGGAAATGTGAACATAAAAATATTTTTTTAATACTTAGTGATAGTTTTTCTTCAGCATAGTGTAAATATGTAAAAAGTCTGATTTCCAAGTTCACATTTTCAGCAAATATTCAGTTTTTTTTATTATCTCAATATCTCTTCAAGTGAACTTATGTGATTATGGAAGTCACGGCTTCAATTTTCTGTCAGTGTTAGAACGTATAAATACTTTCAGTTATTTCATGAACTCAACTTTAATATCAAGTTCCTTTGTGGCTTAGCGGTTAGCGTACGCGCCTTTGGCGTGGGAGACTCGGGTTTGATTCCCGGCGGGAGCTCATGTGGTTCGAATTCCATGTTAATCAGTTTGTCCCGTTTCATATAGCCTCGCTGCTTAAAAAGGACGTTAAACTCAAAATCAATTCAACTCAACTTTAGTATCTCAAACTTATCTTTTATTACACTAAAATTAACATCTTCCTCTTTAACACAGAAATACCAAATACATTCTCCCCAGAAAAGTAACTCTAAGATAACTTTTATTCTTTTATATCCACTAATGTTTCTGTAGTAAAGGCACCATTCTGAACGTATCAAAATTCTATACAATATAATGGGTTGTTAAAATTAAAATGAGCATTATTTCATTACATTCTATAAAATATGTAATTTATTCTTAAAATACTATAAATGTAAGAAAATCCTGGGAGTATATAATTGGTTCTTATGACTCTATTAAACATAATTGATCCCTAAAATTCTATAAAATACAGTTTGTTTCCAGGAAGCATATAAAACATAATTGGTTCTTCAAACTCTATGATACATAATTCGGTTTTTATTAATTCTACAAAATGTAATTGCTTCTTAAAATTATATAGAACACAATTGTTTCTTAAACCTTTGGAAATCATTTCACTCCTAAAAGTCTGTAGAACATGCATGGTTGTAGAGATACCAGGCTCCAACATTATTTATAGGGTTTCAATCTTCGTTATTATTATTCTAATCTATTATACCATATACCTACTTGGTTTTCATACCTATTTGTAAAACAATATACAGTACACTACCGATTCCCGGCTCACGACTATTCGGTCTCTGTACTAGTGTTGTCAACGGCTCGGCTCACAGCCCAGTCATCACCGAGCCGAACCGAGAAGAAAGTCGAGCCAACAGCTCACTCCAATCGAGTATATTGCAACCGAGCCGGCTCGAGCCGATTGGCTTACCTTAGGGTAGCCGAATAAAGCCAATGGCTTTATTCCAATCGTGTCGGCTCGAGCTGTTGGCTCAGTTGAACCGAGCCGAGCTGAGCTGGAACTCAAGGTGTTTCGGTGTCTCAGGGCTCGAGCGGAGAAGGTTGATATCACTACTCTGTACTCTCAGGCCTACTCGAAATAAAAGTAGTAATAAAACCTCTTAATATAATAGTGACGAATTATTGTTTCAACAATATACTCGATTTGCATGTGAGCTCACTCGTGGCTAAGCGGTTACTGCACCCACCTTTCGTGTGGGAGTTCGGGTTCTATTCCCGGCAGGAACTCATATGGTTCGAATATCACGTTAAGCTGTAGACCCATGTCTTATATAGCTTCATTGCTGAAAGGGACGTTAAACTCAAAATCGAATCAAAATTAAAATCAAGTCGATTTGCAACGACTTCTCAAAAGTGGGACATTACCGAAGAGAAGCAGTGATCCATTAATAACTTTTTTAAATTAAAAACTAAGTGTTTTCACTGTTAGAAATAGCTTTTCACCTTTGTGCAATCATTTATTATTGAACAATAGAACAAGTTTAACTCATTTTTAACAACTAAATTATTTTTAACAATTAATTATACACGAAGGGTAGAAAGAGATAACATCGAATCCTGGAACACCAAGAAGAACGTTTGCAGCGTGTAACGGAATGAGAAGTAGTTTTACCGGATGAAAGCTGGTGTTGTACCTTGCATAGACATCTGTGCTATTCAGGGTTCTGGTATATTAATGACCCCGTCCAACAAAACATGCAAGTCGCAACACTGGTGGCTCTTCTTAAAACCAGATTACATACAATTGGCAGCTAAAACACTGTTCACATTACGCCTTTTCAGTGGAACTCTACATGTATTCCTCATATCCAACATTTGACCTAAATTCCCCTACGCAATTCAAAATTAATATAGCTTTTGTAGACAATTTCTGCGTTCTATTTTCGCACCTTGCTTTCATTTATCTCCCATCCTGTATACGGTCTGCCAATAAACACCCTCTTTTCTTCGATTTCTTATGGTGCTGAATCGAGTGCTGGCAGTCGTTTTCAGCAATTAAATTCACTAAATTGGAATGGTCCCTTGTGACACTTTAAACGAGTTACTCGCTACCTTCCAGTTGATACCACCATTGAAGATATCACAACAACAATCAAGGAGAAAGATTACCCAATATTTTTCGTTTCATAAATGCGAACCCAGAATCATGAAAGTGGGAAAGGGAAAGTCTCCATCCCTCTATTCTTGATTACATTGAAGAAGGCTCTACAGGCCAACATAATCTTAAAATAAGCTTATTGCTATACATGAATTTTCCCATAGAACCATTACAAAAGAAACATTACTTGCAATGCTTCAAATGCCAAAGATTTGGTAATTCGCAAGCAACTTGCGAAGCTCTACCTCAGTGTGTTAAATCGTCGACAGTGTCACAAACTGTCGTGTCTCAGTTTTCTAAACTTTTCAGGAGAGCGATTTCTAGATTTTTACACAACTTAGAACAGCCATAACGCAAAATCTGTTTTACCGAAAAGAGTGAAAATTTACCAAGTTATAACTCAAATCATACGAAATCAGTGTAGAAAGTTTTATGAAATTTGTCTGTAAAACCTTGTGGAAAATTTGGCGGGAAAAAAGATACGACAGTTTGTGACTATGATAATCCTCTTTTCTAAAAGATACGACGCATATTTTTTATACTGAGAACTAAATTAATAGATGAACAATCGAAATATATTGCACTTTTATTGAAAAACTTCGTGTTTATTACACAAAATAATTTAACAAACGCTTCCTGAGATTCTTGAGGGTAAAGCAAAATTTCTGAGAACACACAAGAAGCACAACATTAAGAGCTTACTAACCATACCATAAAACAATGCTATCAAGTTGTCATTGCCAGAATATAAAATCTTGCAAAGTAATTGCAAATTGCTTGTTTTGATACCTCACTTGACAAGGATGGCTTATGTGGTACGTTTCTGTAAAATTAAACATGTTCAGGGTTTCGAATGATTGGAGTTGGGCCCGAACACAATAATAACGAGTCCTCATACTTCTCTGGTGATAATTTTTGAAAATCCTGCAAAGTAGGAACTTCTATTTGGTGGATTCAATCTGCGTTCTTTTAAGGGGAATAGTTCTGTAAGTGTCCTCCAAGTGGCTTTGAATGCAGTTTGGAGAGTCTTTGTGCACTTTCACAAAAAATGATTGGATCTCCATTTTCGTCATGTCTAACTGCCAGAATACGAAGACATTGGGACAGAGATCTAGTCTAGTAAATCGCTTCTGTCAACACAATGAACGGTATATAGGTTCTTTTCCTTGCCAGTTTAACAATCAGTTCAAGTTGCGAAGGTACAGGTGTGCTTATAGCACTGTGGACTGATCTCCCTCATTTTGTCCATGCCGAGATTCAAAGAACCAGAGAGAAATTTCTCTGATGTTCTTACGTGTTTGCACCGCATACTGCATCATAGCAACCAACCTGAACTTCTACTAGGTATATCCTGTATTTCTCTAACTCGTTCGTTACGGATTTTAACGCGCGCGCCCTGTAAAGACTTCTAATATTCCATATTCCAAATCTCATGTCCATTATCTTTTGCTGAGGTCGTGCCAACTTATCAGTCCTTGTCCGAGGCTTCTGTGAATGTTTCTGAACAAGTGTCTTTTTTTTACAGACTGACGTTGTTAACTTCACCCAAACCCCCAAGCTGAGGGCCACTCCTTGTCTGTCAGCAACTGCTTATTCAGTATCTTCACAGCTAACCTCTATATCTAAGCCCTTCTCCTCGATCCGCAACCTGAGAACGTCCCCCATGCCGTGTAAATATATATATATATATATATGGCCCAAAAGTAGGTATACACCCCTGCGTTGATCAAATATTACATTCAAGTTTATAAGTTTATTTGCTTCTGCTGTTCCAAGCTTAACATATAAGTAAAAAGACATTAAGAACAAATAATAAAGAAACTATGTCTACCTGATGGATAACAATAAGAAATTATATAAAAAGCAATGAGTTTAAAGTACGGGACAGTATACCTACTTTTGGGCCACCTTGTATATATAAACAAATTGCTTTGAATATAGACGTATCTTTCCAGTTGCGAAAGATTTGTTGCTCACAAACTGTCGTAACTCAAGATACTACTGTTTGTGAAAATGGTTTATATGCTTCATCTTGAGATACAACACAGTGACTTCATCACTACTGTCAAAACAACGCATACTACAGATGTCTCGTTTTGTGAAATTGTAGAAGTCAGTGTATGCAATTACATAGTAAAATATCTCAAATCTCAATTTTTTTTAGATACAACACTTTCTGACGCTGTCGACGAAATATGCCGGTTTTCGTTGGACGTACCATTTCGGAAAGAAGACCAGAGACACGTCAGTGAAATGTGTCAATTGCAAGGGCCAATTATTCAGGATGTCCACAACAAATTCTACAAGCAAAAAGGAAAACAACAGCAACAAGTACAATCTCACATTCAGCACCACTTCAAGACATCAAGTCTACACCCACTTCAAGACCTGAGTCTACAGTATCACGTGATATCGCAGCTTCAACACTGAAGATGTCCCAATATGATAACTTATTCTCTAAAAAACATCATCCCAACTATTAAAGAATTAATTCAACTTCTGATGAATTTAAATCTTACCAACATAGTACACACGCTACATACCTACGTACATTTCAAACCTGAAAATCGTCCCAGATCACCATCCTCATTAATTTCTTCTTAGGACTCTTACCTTTCCAGCATTTTAGCACTTCATTGTTTGTTATAAGATGCATTTTTTGTTTACTGTATTTTGTATTAATTTCTATTTTTGTATTTTGTAATTTTGCATTGTACCCAGCCAAACACATCAATAAATAAATATATATTGTTACCCATCTCAAAATGAACTACAAATAAGCGAATACTCATGGCCCCAGAGAAGGCATAACATTCTGCGGCTCACCCATCTTCAGATGGGAATGGGATTGCACTTTTAAAAAATATAAATTATGATCATAACATAAATCATAATAGAATAAGATTATAACACTCCTTGAAAATTAATTTCAATCTATTTTCAAAGACTTCATGCTACAAATAAAATCTATCACATAAAGTCTAAACTTTTTTGAAATGTGGATGGAAGTTATATATATATATATATATATATATATATATATATATATATATATATATATATATATATATATATATATATATATATATATATATTTAATTCTAAACATTTTGCAACACATCTCATTGAGCTTCAGGACACATTAACTTGCTATACCATAGAAGACAGAGAGAAAGAAAATGGCAGGCTTGTCGAGAGAATTTAATGCACTAAACAATTTTTGACGAATTGTTTCATATCTGATATTTTAGAAAGATTGTTTTAGTCATCCTTTTTTGAAGAACAGAATAAATACCAACAGTGAGAATATCACTGGAACAGCAAGAGTGAACAAATAAACAAAAGAAACGCATAAAGGAATATTTATTGAAGATTTGAGGAATGACATCCGTGCATCTCTGATAAAGTTGTCTTTTACGGATTTGACATTTTGAGTGCCTTTCTTAGTCTCCGATTCAAAAACTTTTTTTTTCGTTAGAATTTATCTCACTCTTCCTTTTTTTCCATTTTATTCTTTCCTCCTCCCTCGTTCGTTTCCATCCGTCACCTTTTACCGTTATTTCTTCCATAATCCATGTAAGAAAAAAATCTTATTTTGCATTCGTTTATTATGTCAACGCTTGCTTTCTTTCGCTTTCTTTTATACTTTCTCACTTTTTTCGTTTCTCTTCTTTTTTATTATTATTATTTTCTTCTTTCACTGCTTTCTTGATTCTTCTTCTTATTCCGTGTTCGTTCCCGTATTTGTTGTCTTCTTTCTATGCTCTTGCTCATCTTTCTCATGAAAAAAGTGGTTTGAGAAAGGTGTTGTGGACTGGCCTAGCAGGGAGACATAAAGTCGTGTGTGTGAAAGAAAGACAGAACGACAAAAGTATTTGGCTGGTAAAGGAAGAGAAAGAATGAACAGATTGCACGAACGATGCTTTGAAAGTGAGTCGAATGGTTCAGGCGAGTTTTGGAGGCTTCACCCAGTTTCCATTTTTTTTTCCTAAACGAAGAAAAAAATAATAAGAATTGATGTTGCCACTTGCTGGAAATTATCCGTAAGAGTCAAGAAGTACACTCATGTCCAAAATGATTGTCGCATATCTATAATTGTCTTTTTGTAAGAATATAATTTGATAATGATTTTGCAAGGTACTTTTAATACTGATACTATATGTATAATCGGGAAATATGTATTTGTGGTAAATTTCATAGAAAAAGAATTATAAATACGAAAATTAGAGCGAGTGAAACAAAATGTTGCTAAATGGACCAGAAAGTTTAATTTTCGTTTTATTGTTCTTGTTTACTGCTCTTTTGACATGAAATTTGCCAGAGACATGTCTTTGCCGATCATACACATACTAACATTATAAGAAATACTGGGCGAATTCGTTATCAAATTATATTCCTACAATAACATATTTATAGACATGCGACTATAATTTTGGACATGAGTATACATTTCAATTTCGCCTCAGACACTCGGTCGAAAACGTGTAAAAAGCTTTTTCAGGTCAGCCATCCTGAATGAAGTTTCGCTGAGTTTTCCTTATTCTCACCAGCCAAATGCGGGTGTGGTACCTAACTTATAGGTCCCATGCCGCTTCCTTCCCTTTCCCCCGGTAGTGTATTCGGCGAGGATGTTATCCCTCATACATGACTGGCTAAATGGCCATAGATGCCGAAACCCCAGAAATCTAAATCTTAACTTAACCTAACCAAGAAGTACATCTTTAGAGAGAGGGGGGATATTATTAAATGCACCTTTCTGACACTTTTAGGCTTATTTTACTGATATTTGTTTTCTGATATATCATTTGTCGTTTCTTGTATTCTGATTTCAGTGGTGAATCAGGCATGCAGTTGTGAGTACTGTTCCTATATACAAAGTGCGTTCAATAAGTTTTATAATATTTATAATAGTTGCGAAATGGTAACAACAATCTAGGTGAACATACTTTGATCTTTTCTCTACAAGGCAGTGTGACTCAATGTCACCTGCATCCGCTGTGATGCATCTATTCTAATGTTCTTTGCATGACTTGAATGCACGTTGGTATAATTCATGTGACTGACATTTAATCATAGTTTCAGACAAGAAATTAGGTCTTTGTCACTGTCGAATGTTTTCGTTACAGGTGACGCTTCAGACCACCAAACAGGAACAAATCCGAAGGAGGAACGTGTGGACTATGGGAAAACTTAATGACAATTTCCCGTACTGCTGTGTCATCATGTCTATGTGAAGCTTGGCATTGTCATGATTCAATTAGATTACCTGGCCTTGTTCTCCCAGTCTCCCGGTCTGGAGAGTACCTTATCGAGCGACAAATAATAAAGCTTGTTATTAATTGTGGAGCTATGTTCCAAGTAGTCTCCATCACATCGATTACTACACTTCATTACCTACCACATCTTGGTTTGTCCAAAAGAGTGAAATTACCACATTTAAAACGGTTGAAAGCAACGTTGGATACTGGCGTAGTCCAATGTATGATCCCATTAATCGGAAGCAACTTCCTGTGAATTGAGGTGGCTGGTTCATCGCCGGGTTTGAACTAGAATTCCACTACCAACCGTTCCCGGATCCTGACGCCTATTTCAGTGTCTATTGTGATTTACCGGTGAACAATAGAAAACGACAGTCGTTACCGTTTTGAAGCTAAAAGACTAAAGTATGTTCACTTAAAATATCAACATCATATCGCAACTAATAGAAATATTATACCCCCTGTCTTATTGCAACACCTTTGTAGAATATTGGAAAAGTCTAACGAATACAGATGAAGGTTCATGGGATTTGTTGAGTATTGTCATCCACTTATAAAACCACAAATGGCACATAGACACAATTATGACTCCGATATGGGTAATCGTTTTGAAATCATGGTGCTTTACCAAATGAAAGCCGTTTTCACCAATTCTAGAATATTTGTTAGATAGTGGAAGCGGAACCGCTTGGCAAAAGACAATTACAATCGTATCATACTACAGTGATATACGGTAGTGTTAAAGTGTCGTGGAAAGTAAGTGGCGTGGAAAGTAAACATTGCTGAAAGAGGAGGATTCACTGAAACACTAGGAATATATATATTTATACTCACTTTCTATCTGCGAATAACGCAAATAATTAATTTTAAGTTCGTAGAAATTGATGTTTTCGCACTGAGAATTTGACGTTAACATCTTACACTAACTTTAAAGGAGTAGTAATGTTCACACCTAAGATGGTAAAAAAAAAAACAGAAGTAATTTCACTAGCTATTAACACAAATTCACCATTTTCGCTGCAAATAATAATGACTCATATTGTCTATTCAAATTGATAGAAAAGTATCCCTAGTGGCTGAAGAATAGGATTCATCTAGTTTCATCCCTTTACTAAAATCAGAAGCTAGTGATGAACACCTTCGCTTTCAATCCTCGGTCTCCATGGTTTGGAAATCTTCCGTAGTTTCTTAATAGAATAGAAAGTTATTTCTAGTATGGACTTGCCTCAATTTGTGTGTGACTCATCAGTCACGGGTTCGATTCCTGGTGGAAAAACTCGGTCGAGAAAGTGTAACAGCTTTTTTATAGCCCAGTCATCCTGAGTGAGGATTTTCCTGAGTTTCCCTCATTCATACCAGGCAACCTCATTCATAACGGAATGCAACGTTGTAGGGTCATTCGATAATACTCTTTTTTATGTCCTATCCCTACTTACAATTTCACACCGTTCGATTACATTCGAATTTTCAGGTTTGCTATATTTTCCATAATTCTTCCAAACTTTGGGTTTCTTTTAGGGCGACAACTACTACTGGACAATATGTTGCAAAGAATACGTCGTTGTTTGGCTTACAATGCAACCACCGCAGGTTGTTCGGTTCGAAATAAATTGATACAATTGGGGATCAGGACCAAACGCACAACAATTTGTGTAGATGAAGTGCAATATGTAAGAGAACAAGAATAAATTGAAAGTAAAGTTTATATTGAAATCACTTTTCAATATAGGTGCTAAGTGTCTAAATACATTTCTCTCATTGTGGCTCAAGTTTCAAACTGTGCTGTTCATAAAAGTCTGTCTTTTGGAAGTATATAGACTTGCGGTCAGCTGATTTGACCATGTCACTGGAATTGAAATGTTCACCGGTCAAGAATTTCTTCATCGAGCCCAAAGGGATGATAACCTGAAAGTGTAGATTAGGACTGCACGATATATTCTTGAATACCTTATGATTAATCTTCACGAGTTTCATACGAACAGTAGCAGTAACATAGAGCATGAAGTGTCATGAAAGAGGTTTATAATACGACATGATTACATGTGCATTAATATGAGGACATGTGTTATGAAATACACGATGCAATTTTGTTAATATTGTTTCATAACATGCAGCGTTCTTTTCATGATAACCTTATGTCTTACAAGATGTGATCGTACAACACCCTTTATATTCCGAATACAATCACTAGCACGTTTTTCGGAGATTGAGACACTTTGAATTTCTTCTTTGCTGGGAATTCAGTATGTTTTTATTATATGGATGTCCACTTTGTTTCAGGCGTGTAATGGTATACCCAGGACTCGTCACCAGGAATGGAATCTTGCAGAAAAGCATGGCTTTATTCAGCCTACCGTGTCAGATCCAGATAAGTGATCATTTTTTGTCTTGTATGGGTGTCTGTGAGATTCCTTACATCCACCGAACACTCAGTTTCCGATATTTAGTTTAGGATTCACCACATCATTCACTTTACTATATAAAATATTGAATACGCTCGACAATGTCCGAAGATGGATTTGCTAGACATTACGAATTGCCTCTTCAATGGTCGTTAATTCTGTTACGTTGGTGGTTGCCTGGCACATGACAAAATCCGTAAGTTCAGAGAATTTGCATCACTTGGAAATAATATTCCAATCCATTACATCCTTCCCCATACAAGCAAGTTATTTCCCTGCCCTTTTTATTCTAGTTTTGCTATGTTGTCAACAAAGTTCACGTCTCAGCTGTTCATTAATAGACGACCGTAACACGTGCTATCTTTGCACAGTAGTTCAAGCTTCTACAGCTAGAGGTACAGTTTCTTACGCTGATCCAGCAACTAGCAAATACTTTGTGAACTTCAAAGTAGTTTTCCTTCAGTTTTCAAGTACTCTTCGGTTGATTCTGTTTGTATGAATCTCGAGAAGTTTAAATGGAAGACGCTCGAGCACGTGTTGTACAGTCCTCGTCTGCACCGTCAGAGTTCAGACTATCATGTTTCTGGCCCTATGAACAAATTCTAGGCCGATCAATTCTTCAATTCGTTATCAAATCAGATGTGCGCAGATGTCTACGCTTTCAAAGGGCGGACTCCTGTAAACACGATATTTCGAAACTTGTACCACAATGGAAGAAATATATTTAAAGACTTTTAGTCCAGCAGCCAGTAATACTTCTGTATGCAAGTCATTACAGGGAGGAAATTATTGTTGAATTGGTTAATTGGATGGTAAAGAAAAAGGAAAATCTTGGGAGGACACTCCTCGCTCCCACACTTTTTCAGGAATGACGTCATTCAAAATGGGTAGCTGATAATCCTGATATGCATTAAAATATAAAAATAAAACGTTCTAGAGATCTAGAAATGAAGCAAATCTACCAGAATTTGCTTCCTGCCATGACTTGGGATTCACGTACATATGTTGAAAAAAATGAAATGAAATCTTTGAGTTTTACGTCCCACGGTTATGCCGGTTAGGCTAAAGGAGACGGTGATGATGAGTAATGAATGAAAAGGTGGAATGAAGAAAGTGGGAGGAAAGAGGAGAACCCCGAGAAAACCCACGCACGCGGTGTTTGTTCACCACAAAGTTCACTTGGCGGGGGCTGGGATCGAACCCGGGACCCTACATATGTTGAGTAGTATGAGTATAGTATATATATAGATTAATACAGTGTGTCCGTAAAGTCATGGTGTATTTTGACTGGTCACAGTAAAGAAACAAAAGAAGATAGAAATGCGAAACCTTCACCAAATAAAAGGAATACTATCCAAATTTCTGTAGTGTGATATGCAAGTGTGTCTGAACCAGGCGATAACGTAACACCACAAACTGCGTAGCAGCCTACGCAAACGTTAATCGAGACGTGGAGGGTACAGAGGAAAGTTCAATGTGTTCTGTGGCTTGCTAAATTCGAATCCATGACCAAAGTGTAATGTGAATATCGTCGCATATGCAACGAAGCGTCACCACATAGGAATAACATTACTCATTGGGATAAGCAGTAGAAGGACATTGTATGTTGGACAAACCCGTTCTGGTAGGCCATCGGTAAGTGACGAGTCTGTAGAAGCTGGAGCTCTAAAAATTCTATGTTTGCGTGTGCTTGACAATTACACCAAAGCAAGACTACTGTTCATAATGTGTTAAAGAAACATCTACGTTTTTCGAGTTACAAAATGCACCCATTGAACGCCAGTGTTTTTCAGGAAAAATGTTCCCTGGGAGGCACAGTTAGTATTCTGAGGGCCACATATTATTTTCACACGGTACTATTCTATATATTATTATATTATAAACTATTAATTTGGTCTCCTCCGGGGGCACTCTCAGAGCACCCGGAGGGCAGTGTCCCCCAAAAAACTTGTCTGGAGGAAACACTGTTGAATGCTTTCAAACCGGCGTATAGACTCAAACGATTCTCGTTTACTATAGATTTGCTTCATGAAATCGAAAATGATGAACGATTTTCTTCAGAAGATCGTATTTAGCGACGAAGCGTCATTCCATGTCTGTGGATATGTTCATCATCATAGCGTCCGAATACGGGCAGCTGAAAATCCTGGTGACTACGTTGAGTATGAACTTAACACACCTAAAGTGAGCGTGTATTGTGGCCTGATGCATGGTAAAGCGATAGGTTTATTTTTCTTTCCGGAGCAGACTGTGACGGCAAACAACTACCTTGACCTGTTGCAATTGTATGCAATGCCACAATTTTCAGAAGGTGTCATCTTTCAACAAGACGGCGCTCCTCCACACTACGCCGACATTGTTTGTGAGTTTCTGCACACAACACTTCCCCAGCGGTGGATAGGTTGGAGTTCTGTCAAGCCATGGCCACCACGGACCCCCGATCAACACCTTAGACTTTGGTAATGATAGTACTTCACTTCATAATTTAGTCACTCAAGTTGTGGTGGCTGATGATGCCAAGGATCAAATTTTCAGTATTTACTTCAAAGGTGATGAAGTATATAATGCAGGTATATAATGAAGTAGTATACAGGTTAAAACGTTATGTTGAGAATACTGCTTGCATCTGGCATATTATACCCCTCATAAAATTTGCAGCATTTCGTTGAAAATAGAATATGATTACTAACAGTGAAGAAAAAAAAAATGTACCAACATCAAGTCAAAAGCTGCAACAAACAAGATCATTGAAATAACTCAACCTCGAGAGTATGGTTTTGAATAGCTATTTCAGTATGAAATTTCTGATTCTTGTACACTTTTTGATGAACCTGCACTTCTTGTAAAAGAAAAGCTTATTGATGCAGGAATTGGAATCAGTGCTAAACGAAGATGTCAAAGATGTTATTTGCCAACCCGATGACAACACTTGCTTTATCATTGATGTAACGAACTGTTTGAGGACGGTGATAACAAAAGAGTTTTTTAAGAAAGATTTGGAAATGTAACTATTGCTTATGCTACATACACATTATCTATTTCATTGCTAGTTGCAATGGTCGACCATGTGTTTGGCAGCTGCTTTGAAATTTCTCCTAAAGACTGAACATATTCTTAGGCAAAAAGAGTACTGTTATTGATTTTGTAAAAATGACCTCAGATGATAACTTACCAGTACAAATAGATAAATTCTGGCCATCAGCTTTAAAAAAGTTACTTCTTCAACAACTTAATATCGATAATTGTAAAAGTAAATCCATTAGTCAGGCAATACTCCGATACATGACTTTTCAGGAATGAACAATGAAATTTTCGTTAACTGTACAGATGTGGAAAATGGTTTGCAGACAATAATTCCAAGTGTAGACTGTCTTGCATTGAAGAAGCTGATTTTCAGATAAATGTTTATGCTGAACATTCTGCAAATCAGGGGTATCAAAAGATCGTATGTTTCTTCTGATACTGATATTATGATCTTATCCTTCTTTAACTGGAATAAACTAAACAGAATTCGATTTAAGGAAGTATAATTACGAACTGATGTCAGTGAATTAACAAGGTTAATGCAGATTCATATATTAGCAGAAACACTCGGAACTTATATATGCTTTGTACTGCCTGTACTTCTTGCTCTCTCAGTAGCAAGTTCCACTAGTAAGTTTGACACAAAAAAGTTGCTATGAACTGCAACCCAGTTAATGTTTTCAAATGTTTTGGTACATCACTATATATGATACAATTGGATATTATCATGAACTCAGCTGAAGAATATTCTGTGTAGTTACTGAAAGAAGGAACATCTTGTAAAACATTAGATGAATTTAGACTCTGGAAATACATTCATGGTAAAAATGTTTCTGCTAAAGATTTGCCTGAGACAAGTACCTGTGCTAAGGAACATATTTTTCGTGTTTTATTTCATACATATTTACAAATTCACCGTACACAGGAAGGGCACGGAAACCTTGACCCTGAAAAATATGGTTTTGAAGTTATTGATGGTGTTCTTATGCCATCCAAATGCATGGTTCCATTTCCAAACGACTTGGCTGGTGCATACACATGTTTAAAATGCGCCATGTCTCGGTGTCTGGGGGTGAAATCTGGAATTTCGTGTTGTTTGCATTGCAAATGTCGAAGTGTAGAGGCAAAGAAAAGACTGCAGAAATCCCTATGATGAGTGAATAATAGAAGTATATCTTGTTTCTGAAAAAATATTATTGCTAGAAAACACGACTGTCATTTTTGTTTACTTATATGTAATTGGAAAGTAACACTTCGGCATGCAAGTAGTGGCAGCGAGAAAATTCTATTCTTATCCTGTGTTTATTGAATTTATGGACATGGAAAACACATCTTTGGATATCAATATTGTTACTATAGTCTCATCATACTCGACACGCAATGTATGCCATTCTGCATACAATTTTCCAAATTGGTGGTAATTTTCGATTCCAATGCACCTTAAACATTGATAATGTTTTTTTTTTTTTTTCACTGGACTAGGAGACATAGAAGTCTGGTAGATTAACTTCATTTCTTAAGTCTCTACATATTGATACTTTAATCCATATCGGGGTTATCAGGTAGCCATTTTGAATGACGTCATTCCTGAAAAAGTGGGGGGACGAGGAGTGTCCACCCAAGATTTTCATTCTTCTTTACCATCTAATTAACCAATTCAACGAGAATTTCCTGCCTGTAATGACTTGCAAACAGAAGTGTTACTGGCTCTAGAACTATTTGCGACTATATTGAAAAATAACTTTAATTGAGCCTTTACTTTGTATATGTACTCTATATTTTTTCTCTGTTCCACTTGCACTTTCTTCTACATGAATCGTTGTGTTTTAGTTGTTGATCCATCCTCACATCGATTTATCTTCAAAACTACTATTGGTTGCTTTGTACACCAATGATACATTCTTTCCTACGTATTGTCTAATATTTGGTGTTACTAAACAGTAACTTAATTTGGAAGAAATAAGACGAATAAAACAAATCAGAAAATTCGAATGGAATTCAATAACTTTAAAATGGGACCAAACACTGTGATATTTAAAGTAGTTTTGAGAAGCAAATAGTTCTATTAAATGACTGTATAGTTGTCTTGGTATAGGTCAACTACGAATAATCTCGTATTAACGCGAAGTGATACAGCCACGTTTTGGCGTGGTTTGCCAATTGTTCGTTAAAGAGGACGTTTGTGAATTTACAGGAGTATGTGTATGTGTATGCGTGAAAGTGAAGGTTTATCTTAACAGTATCAGAGTTACAATTTTACAGGTACAAAGTTCTTGCGTCTTATCGGAAGTATGAAGGACTCGTTAATTACATGTATGAATTGTTTGGGACGCAACTTTTGCGTCCATTGGTATATGCAGTGCATAGTTTTTGTCAGGTCCAGCAAGTTAGGTTGCACGAGATATTTTGTAAGTTTTATGTGGTGACTTGAGGCTCCCACCATCTTAAAAAACATTGTGGTAAAGATGAGTGGATTCGTTTCCAGAAGGCTCTTATTAGTTTCAGTATCACATCGTAGATGTAGGGCAGTTATAAATCTTCATGCAGCTGTTCAATTCTTGTATCTCTGGAGTTACCAGTGATCATACGAGCCGCTAAATTTTGAACTCTTTGCAGAGTTACATTTCATGATCTAAGGGAGGTACCCAGGATAGGATGCATAGAGCAAAATGCACCAGCACTATCGTGTTGTATGTTCGAATGTTGATTCCTTGAATGAACAGTCTTGCACTGAGAATCCCATATATGACTATTGGCTTTGGCTGCTCTCCCTGGGGTTAAGATTAGGAATTATATTTATGAGGCTTCAGTATATGGCCATGTTAGCCCTTCACATACGAGAGATGACATCCCTCTACAATCATACTGTCCGGGAATTGGGGAAAAAGAAAGGGATGAGAAAGGAAGCAGCCTGGAACTATTAAGTGGGGTATCATCCCAGTATTTCCCTGGTATGAATGAGGAAAACCTCACTAAAAGTGACTGGCCTGAAAACTTTTACACGCTTTCACGGCTGAGTGTTCCGACTGGGAATCGAACCTGAGAATGCTCGCACAACAGACCAGAAAGTTAGCCACTACGCTACATGGAGCCTATTGCTCTCCTCTGTATATGTTCTTAGAGTCGTAGTTTCAGGTCTAAGCAGATACCTCAATATTGTGCTCCGGGTTGCGGCTAAAGAGGGTGTCGGTGCACATACAGATGTAGAAGCAAGTGACAGTGTATGTGAGTTAATTTCACTATGACTGTCTTTTGTGCTTGCTGGCAATGCGCCATCTGGGTCATCCAGTTACCAGAAGCTCGAAATGCCTCTCGAGCTGTAGTTGGGCATAGTGGATGGTACCGATCTACGTAAAAGCTGCCAGATCACCTTCGAATGTGGTGACTGTAAAATTAGGCGTGTTTGGTTCGTAGGTTATCGATATAGATGAATATAAAACTGGGGAGAGGTACGATCCTTGAGGAACATTCGCTTTTACATGACGTTGATAAGATATTGTGGTCTTTCATCTTAAAGGTGCGATGACATTAAAAAAATTAAATGAGATTCCCTGGGAAATTTTTTGGTGCAGTTTGTAGGTGGGGCTCTCGTGTCATACTCGATCAAACGTCTTACAGTGGTGTTTGATTTTGAAGGCGACAACTTGCTTAATGTTTCCACCGTCACGGCGATGGACTCTTTTAGGGGCTTTGTTGAATGGATTCGACATTATTGTCCGACATCCATGACATTCGACTTCATTTTCATTAAATATATAATGTCACCAGAGGTGTATATCTCCTGGAGATAGCTTGTTTTCCTTGGAACAACAGACACAGTAGTATCATATTGAAGTATTGTTTGAAGATAGGTCGTGGGAATGTATATTTTGTATTGTCATCTGTTGATCTGTTGCACATGGACTTTCTGGCGGACGTCCTAGTATTCTGAAGTTGACGTGGCAGTATGGTGGCAACCAAACTCGTGTAGTCCACACTTAGCTTTCCTGCTTACATACGAATTCACTTGCCTTTACATCATGAATATATTGTTGGAATCAATAGACGTCCCTTACTGATGAATATATGTTTCTGCTGGTGAAAAAGCCGCAAATGTTTTAATATCTTGATTTATTACTTAACTTGAGTAATGCCGAAGGTTGTTCTAAAATGTTAGATTTATTGTTAATATTTTCTTTGCTATGAAGAAGCACGGGAAAGTCTTACACGGAGCAATAAATGATTTCGTAGATTTGTAAGGAAATCAAATAGACTCATGATTAGCATCATGGTTTTATAGCAAACCAATACTTAACTGTTGAGGTTTGATGCATTTTGGTGCTTAATAGCCATGAGTATGTGGATGATTTAAAATAATATCAAATTAACAGTTTTCTATTATATTTTACTATAATACTAATCATTTATAATTTTGTTCATGAATTCTAAGTAGCAACATGGTTTTAAAGACGTAGAGAAGTAGATTAAGATAAATCTGTCCAATGTGAACAACGGCCACCAATTTTTGACTTCAGAAGTGAATATTGATTTAATGCTCCACTAATATCCCTGTATACAACAATTTATAGATGGGAAACAGAAGAAAATCTATATGTAAGTAAAATAGGCAATAGGTTGAAAATAAAAAAGAAGATAGGAAAATGTTAGGCAAGCTATGTACGCGCTATTGAACATGGATGTTTCACTTGTTCAGTATTTAACATCCTGGCTTCTTTCAGCCTGTGGGCGATATTTCTACTTACTCCAAATTGTAATAGACTTAATCACTTATTCTGCTGTAGAAATGTGATACGCTGTCAAAATGTGAGAAGGTATATGAATTATAGTATTGGGACAGGATGGATGGAAAAGAAATTTAAGATTGGAAAAGAAAACATGTGCAGAAAAATGAAAGCAAACTTGCCACCACGACATATGAATGTAGCTCGTGTTTCTTAAGCTTTCAGAAAATCGTCCCTCAATAGACGGTTTTCTCTTCTCAATCTTCCTTGTTCGAATACTATTCAATGAAAGTGAATAACTTAATTCATAATGTAATATTCATGTGTTTGGAACATAAGTTTCTCCTTCGTGGGAAAATGTTAATGCATAGCAATAATCCAAACTTAAGTTTCTAGATTCACATACCACTGTTGCACATATATAAAGCATCGTATTAAAAATGCAAGTATATTTTGATGAAAGAAGGTTGAAAGCGGAGAAAACTCTGAATAAGGATTGTGTCTAACCACAAAATCACAATTCGTGGGTCCGAGCATGGGACTTTAATCATTAAAAGTGAATGCTCTACCACTAAGCTACAGTTATTCTTTTGAGATTACGTAATGAAGAATACCTTACTACTGTAGCCTATATGCTAAGCTTGGAATGAAATAGTTACGAGAAGATTTGAAATCGCAGGCAACCCTGCAAAGCACTCGGAAGCCCGTATGATTGTAGTTCTACAACCTGTCTCGCTCCAGCTGTATAAAATATCGCTCTCCTTCCTGACAATTTTATGTCGTCGTTTGTCGCTTCGCCGAGTCGTTTCTACCATTTGCTTCCTTTCTCTTTTCCTTCTTTTGTATATCTTATTCAAGATAAATATAGACATAAAAATAGAAAATAAAACTTTTTTATATCAACATGGGTATTGATCGCAAAATCTAAATTTAGTATTTTATATTTTCATTTGCCTACTGTGATATATAAAAAGATATATTTCCCTACACGCTTCACCTTCATACAATTAAAGAATAGATGCGAAAACTCATATAAAGTATTCATATGACAGATGTACGCATCTCTCAATTTCCATTTTTCTATTTAACCCTTGACTACGCAGCTTCCTTCCACAGGTGCTAGTGTATTTGTCTCAATCTTATTCTCTGCAATTCTACAACTATAGAGTTACTGTTAACCGACCACCAAAAGACCCGGCCATAGCTTGATAACGGAAAAGTAGGTTAAAATAACCCGTTACATATATAAAACCATTTTGTAACCCCATAATTCTTTATAATCGTTTATAACAACTCTATAATGGTGTGAAAGAAATTCACAATACGGTTGATAATACAAGAAATCAACCACAACAAAATCAAAATTTTCGACCACAAACTGCTCCAGTGACCTCAGTTGAAACAGGTACTGTGTATTGAATAAAGCATGCAAGACCATTACACACTTATTTATAATGTACGTGTATTTATTTAAGAAAAATACGATTGAGACTACAATTCTGAATGAAGTATAGGGATATATTCTATTAATATTGTATGTTCATTATCGCTCTGCAGAACTAAGTGAGACTGGTTACGAAAATGATGTTTCTTTGAAGGTGTGCCGCTAATCCGACTGTGCGGCTAAAAAAATATTTATTCTATGTGCACCATGAAATCATTTGTGTTATACCTTCACGAAGTTCCGAGGTCTACTGATCTAAATCTCAACCACTGTTAGATTGTTAGACCGTTATAGTAATCTAAATGGTAACCATGGTCGTGATTGTCAATTAACATGTAACTCACGAACGTGTACTGTCAGTGAGCAGCATTTAGTTCAGCACGCATAAAGGATCCCTTCAGCTCTTACTAACATAGAACCGAAAATCACTGTTGCCAGAACTCGGAAAACCGTTTACGATATAATATTGTACAGATAGTTGTCCGTTGGTAATAATTCTAATTCTACATTCTTGTTAAGAAACATTTCCTAAATAGTGTACGAGACGTCAAGCCGCTACCGGGAGCAAGCATTGATTCGGATCACAATCTCCGATCTAGTGATCGAAGTGCAAACCTGGTTAAAGACAATAAGAAAACTGGGAGGAGAAATCGAAAATGGAACTTAAGAGTGAGTAAGAAGTGTGGACAATGATGTGAAAGAACAGATTGATGAAAGCTTCTGTGCAATGAGCGATACGGTAGGTAATGTAGAAAATAGTTGGGGAAAAGTTAGAGATTCTACTAAATACACTCCACAATAACATTGATAGGTTGGAAAAAGCACTTAAAAACCATGGATAACTGAAGCGATATTTAAGAAGAGGAGGGCGAGAACCATAAATATCACATATTACAGAAGGCTGAATAATGAATTGAGAAGAGAGACGGACAAAGAAAGTCAATGGCGCAGCAGATAGGATCTGATATATCAAAAAGCAGAAGAATTAGGGAGGAAAGCTAACAAAATTATACGTACGTTCGGAATCGAAGATCAATGAGGTCATGTAGTTACTGACCATCAAAGAATCCTTAGAATTTGGGAGGAATACATAAAAGATCTGTATGGTCAAAAGAATTGCAAGAAATATATTGTGATCGAAAGGGAAGAAGAGATGGATGATGAAGAAAATGGGTCCAGAATATTGAAAAGTAAAGTAGTGTAAACCATCAAGCACATGCGAAGGAGGAAGGCCACTGGAGACGAGGACATACCATCAGATTTGCTCAAAAGATTAGGAGACATTGAAATGAAAGTACTGACTTCATTTATTAGCAAGATCTACCTGAGTGGAGAATGGTTAGCCTTTACTTTCTACACTGGGAAGCTTATAGCGCACATATTGAACATGCGGCTGGAGAGTAAGATAGATGAGAGGTTAGCAGAAGATCAATTTGGATTCTGGAAAGGAAAAGGCACCAGAGATGCCATTGGATAGATAAGAATTATATCAGAATGAGTTCTTGACGTAAAAGTCAAAGTTGTATTCGTGCTTTATCGATAGACAAAAAACTTTCTATTTCAATGAACAAGACTCCTATAACCTAGTGAAAATTGACTGTGTTCCATTAAGTAATTCTTGATATTTTTTGTCCCACATGGGCTCACCAACAAAGTAAATTTATAAACGAGATTTTCATAAACAACAGCGCCGTAATTTAGATTTTTCTCAGGGGGAAGCATTAATATTTGGGTCCCCTAGAAAAATTTGTTTTTTAACCTCCCTCAAAATTCAGAAATAGGTCCCTTCTTTTCATCTTTCTGTTGCTCTTTGTGGGCTCCCCTAGCCTGTGGGCCCGTTCCATACATGACAAATTAATTAAGGGGACAATATTCACAAATCTCAAAGCTATACAAATAAATATTAATTCTAGGGCTCCTAATAGTAGATGTTTTTTTTTTTCTGAAATGGGCCCACGACATATTTTTTTTTTTTTTAATATTTACCTTTTATGTGCTGTTTTGTTTATGTAATGTAGTGAAACTTGTTTGATGCTTCATTTATAATTTCATGTCTTAAAGTGGGCCCCCACTCGAACGGCGGGGAACTTCCTTGGGGACAGTTGCCCCCCACATTTTACAGTCCTAATAAACAAGATTTCTTAAAAGCAAAGATCATGAGTAAATTACTAGAACATTTTCCATCAATACAATTCAGAAACTTACTCTAAACTACAAACGGTGTTCTTTTATCGTATTTTCTCGAATATAATCGTCCTCAAAGATGTACTTGTTTTCATCATATCGTCAGTTGTTACTCCACGTGTTTTCAATTAACCAAAAAGATAAACATTAATAAAAGCTTTTACAACTAGGTTCCAGATCTCAAAGGAAGAAAGAATTGTAGTAAAATTCATTTTGTGGTTCTCCGAAAGGGAAACTCACATTCTTTAAGAACAGTATTAGGGGCGGATGCAGGGAAAAGTAGGGCAAAACCGCCCCCTTTCATGTGCTGTATCATTCTGCCATCCCTTACGTCACGCAGATATAAAGCTCTTGAAAGACACTGAGCTATGGTATTTCTTCAAGAATGTAGGCTGGTCTTCCATTTTTTTTTTCTTTACGTGTGTTCCTCATCCCTTATCTTCCACTTAGAGGCTGCAGAAGAACCCAATTTTTGTCCTGTCCTGAAAAGAAAAAAAGTAACCGTGCGTATATATATAAAAAATAGATCAGGAGAAAGAGAGATGCCACATTTTTGTGTCCGGTAACGCTGTTCCTTGTTTCCTGTCCGGCTGTTATGTCCTCTTTTGTACCTCATAAACCGGAAATCGGTCGTCGTTCCGTCTTGTGTATTGTTTCTTTTATCTTTCTTTTCTCCGTTTTTTTTCTTTGTGGGATCTTCATATATATCCTCTTTTAGCAAAGCCGCTTATTGTGTGCCTCAGGGTGATGGACAATAGATTCTTTTTTTAAAAAAAAACAACCTTTATTTCAAAAACTATTGACGAAATACTTTACGAAAAAAAAAAGCATATGGTATATGTCTACTTCACACAAGGTGCACAAGTAGAATTCAAATGTAAACTCTTCCCCGGAACTAAAACTCGTATAAAAATGCGAAAAATGGTACTTTTCTTTCAAATGGTAGAAAGTAGTGGCGGTTCTTAAGGGGATTCCCGTCAGTTGAATATTAAACCTTTATCGCTTCAAAGTAAGGAGAGGAAACTGCCCTAATATTCTAATATGCACAAGAATAAATATATATATTTAGGTAAGTTTTCCTTGGTTAGAAACTATAAGATTATTTATTGTATTTATTTTGTGTGACTTCTCCCAAAAGCTGTAATTTGTAGAATCCAAACGAAATTAGATGGTTTTCAAGATATAAAACTAAGGCAATATTATTATATGCATATATTTTAATCACAAAATACATGGTTCTGATTGGTTGGAGTTATCCTATTCTCGCCACGTAGCATAAATATAGCACAAATCAAACGCCACTTGCTGTCGATCCTCGTACTCAAGCATGCTAGCTAGTGGGTGGCATAGTAATGAAAGTTGCTTGTGGCGTGGGTTCAAAACCGCCCCAAAGAAAGCTTTTTTGTCTGTATAATGCATAATCGTGCTTTTTCCACCATCTACCTAGTGATTCCTGATAGCACTTATAAACAATGATGTTATAAACCAACAGGACAGTAAGAAATGGGCTCCTGACGAAGCGTGGGGTTTAAGGGGAAGTGGGGACTTAGAGAGGGGGAGGTGTCGGAGGCATCAAGATAGGGAAAGACTTTGCACACACAACTTTATTGGTTTAAAAAAGGTTATCTACCTACAACTAGAAACACAGCTGAGCGAGCGTCAGCGAGCGAAGAGGGTTAGAAGCCCCGAAGTGGTCGCTTTATTCCACTTTGTCCCCATGATAATACCACGTGACATTACGTCACACTCAAGTCGTGCAACTTCAATATAAATCTAACCACCTCACCATGTGATCAATTTGTAAACAGTTGGCTTAGGTTAGGCGTGAAAAAATATATCCCTACTTTACAAGGATGTTATAAATAGAGGATCTGCCCATATGTATCTTCATCCTATTAAATCGATAAAGCCAAAAAAACAACCGAGCATCGGCACGTCTGATTGGCTACTCATCTGCCATCGTCTGATTGGCTACTTTCGTTTCCGCCATGATTGCTGGCTCACAACATTGCGATCCTATTGGGCTGAGTAGGCAGAGTAGGGGTGGCGAAACTGACGTAAGATTTCGTCAAACTGATTCAAGATTTTGTTGTAAGGGCAGATCCTCTATTTTATAAGATCCTTGCTCCTTTACACAATGGTAAAACAAAGAAGGTTTATAAATACATGGTTTGGTTATAATCAATTACTATTTCTCGGTCTTGATGTGAGTTGAATTTTTCTCTGATGATATTCTCGGAATTAACAATGAATGATTTTGTTCATATTTCATAAATATTCTCCACGTTTCAAGTATGGTGCACTCATGTTCAAAATTATTGTCGCATCTATAAATATGTTGTTGTAGGAATATAATTTGTTCGGTGTTTCTTATAATGTTAGTATGTGTATAACACAGGTCTGCAAAAATAAAACAATACTAAACTGATTCGGTTTAGTTAACTAATTCGTATGTGTTGGGGTGCGCTTAATTCAGGAATGACAACCGTTTTGTCCTAGGACGTCTGGGTTTCGAACAAACGGGTGGTCATTGTTGAACACAAATATGAGATTTACAGAAATACCATTAACAGCGTAACACAAATGAATGTACAGAAACACGCACACACGTGAAGACAAAAAAGTAATACCACCTTGAATCAGGTTGATTGTGAAATCGTCTTTTTTTAAAAGGTCAAACTTCGTTTGGAGCTTGTCCTTTTCTAGGTGGCTGCCGGAAGATCCCTAAACAACATCCAGCAGTAGTCTGCCATCATCGTAAGACTCCAGTTCCCCTTATACCGTCGTTTCATTTCTTTGATATTTTGATGGAAACACTCCCCCTGCTCTTCACTCACTGCTCCCATATTATTAGGGAAGTACTCAAGGTGGGAGTTGAGAAAATGGAGTTTTAATATCATAGAGCAACCAAGTTTTCGGAACGCGTGCAACACTTTTTCCACCATTTTCTTATACTGTGGGTCCTTTCGGTTTCCCAAAAATTTTTTGATGACCACAGTAAAGGCACATCAAGCCTCATTTTGAGTTGGAGTCATTACACTGATGAAGTCTTTGTCAGATATGAGTTTTCTAATATCAGGGCCAACAAAACCCCGCGTACTCGAGTTCTCGTAGTATTTGAGCAGCAAACAGTGTAGCCAGAACTACTTACCAACGTTTTACAAATCTAAGATGTAATCTGACTAAATTCGTTTTACGAACGGATTTATTATTTTTGGTTTTTCTTTGTAATCTCGTACTCTCATTCATGACACATTAGGAAGTGTGTCAGTGATCCCCATTCGGACCAATATACATGTATTTTCATGTTTTGGGGAGCAAAAATACATGTAATGTTCCATGTTCATTTTTATTTTCGTGTGAAGCATTTGCAATTTAGCGATTTCCAGCTACCTGTTTGACCACGTTACATTTCGATTGTGCAAACACTTGACGTCCCAGGAGGAAACGGGGGTCATTTGCGACTTCGGTGCACCCAGAAGCGTAAAAATCAGCTAAACGTACGCAAACAGCTTTTTGTTTGCAGATATGTGTACGGTAATCGGCAAAGATATGCATGTGGCAAATTTTAAGTCAAAAGAGCAGTAAATAAGAACAATATAACGAAAATAAAACTTTCTTGTCCATTTAGCAACATTTTGTTTTGCTCATTCTAATTTTCGTATTTATAATTCTTTTCCTATGAAATTTACCACAAATATACATTTCCCGATTATACACATAGTATCAGTATTAAACGTACCCTGCAAATTCATTATCAATTTATATTCTTACACGAAGACAGTTATAGATATGCGACAATCATTTTGGACATGACTGTACATGCACATTGTGTTTCTCTTTGTCAAAAAAGCATGTATATTATAAATAAATATAATACGAACAACATAACAAATATAAGATAATTCAGTTGTTTTGGAAAAGGATGATTTGCTAGTTGAATGTGTTTTGTTAAATAGCATGACAAAAGAATTCATTTAAAACACAAAGGAAGCGGAAAAATTAATGCAATAGCGTATATCTTTGTGTTCATACTTTTGACATAAGAAAAAAAATATCCTGCTTTGAAGCATTCTTATAACAAATGACAAAGAACACAAAATTTTTGTTGTTATTTTGGGTGACTCATTGAGGTTTTTGTTTATTTGTTAGTCTCGAGAGAATTGTCTAAATATGGCATCAATAGATAGGAAAGTCTTTTATATTTTAGGTGACCGAAAGTACATTGCAGGTAAAAGTAGAACTAGACAATTCAGAAATTAACATGAACAAGTAGCAAAATGTATGGATAATTTTCAAAAACGGAAATAATTTATTTTCCGAGGCCAGGACAAATGTAGTGGTTCTATACAGATAATGTTATCTACAGGGTGTTTCAAAACAACACCGACAACGTTTGAGAGATGATTCCTGACACCAAGATAAGACGAAAAGTATAGACCAACCTGGGTGCACAAATGCTTCTTTTCAAAGTTATAGATAGCCGAAAACATGAAAAAAATGAAATTTAGACGTCCAAAGCTCCAAAACTATGAGACCTATCGTAATCGGATCAAGACTTCACTTAAGAGCTAGTATGTGGCCTATCCAAATATCCATGTTTCAGAATCCTGTGGCAATTCCGCAACAATTTATATAGAGATGGTTGGATAGTACTTCAAATTATATGCATGTAGCTAAACTATCTCTATAACAATTGCTTCGTGAGTACCTTAGGATTCCGAAACATGCATTTTTGGGTAGCGCACATATTAGTTCCTAAGTGAAGTCTTGACCCGACTACGGTAGGTCCATAGTTTTGGAGCTATGGACCTTTAAAGTTCATTTCTTCATGTTTCCGACAGCCTATAACTCCGAGAGGAAGCATTTGTGCACCCAGGTTGGTCTATACTTTTTATCTTATCTTGGTGTCAGGAATGACCTCACAAACGTTGTCGGTGTTGTTTTGGAACACCGTATATATAGAAATATACATTCGATTCTATGTAAATAGATATCGGTTCTATATAAATCGATTTAAGAAGACGAAACAAATCGATTGAGTCAATTTTGACCACTTTTGCATTTAGGTGACAACATGGTTTCCGGGCCCTGAACAAGTTAGTGTAAATCGATTTGTCTTGCCACCCTTAATGATTGTTGTGCATATATATATATATACTTCTGTGGAGGTCACTAGAAATTCTCATCCTCGGAAACCAAAGTGTGGCTCTAACCAGAAATGACTTTCCGCAAGTGGCCAAAGTTGGTATTAGTCGATTCACTTCGTCATTTTGAATCGATTGCTGTATATATTGTTCATATACAGGGTCGAGCAAAAAGACCTTTCGTAATTTGGAGAGGGTGCTGTGTGACAATTACTGATCGCTTTGCATATTGCTGAATGGACGAACTCACAAGCGCCACATTTTCTGACGATTTTTTCTCGGTGCAGAACCTGTTACTCTAAAGTTTGATAGTCAAACTTGAATAGTTTTTTCTATCCGGAACCAAGTTCGAACCGAATGCGAAATACCCGCTGAATGGTAATCACAGAACCACCATTACGTATATACTCCTCCACAACAAACACACGATGCTCACCTCGCCATTGTGACTATTGGAAATGACACTTATATTGCTATCAGTCAATACTCCCACCACAACTCACAGAGCGCCCTCTCCAAATACGGGAAGTGTTTGGCTGGATATTGTAGAATCACAGAGATATGATCGGGTCTTCCAGAGCTATCAACGATAACGTGATATTGTAGATAGCTTTATACATGGTTCCTTTGAACACAAACCATGCACCAACCATTCTGAATAATCGTTTAAGTCCATATGTAGGGTTGTAAGGCTGCATACTTTATCAAACTGCGGAGATATAGGAGATAATGAAATCTGTAGTACGTTTCGGCCAGATTCCTACATTATAGCACCTGGATATACCCCTGAGCCGTATTGGAACAACGATAGAACGCTCCTGTCATTGATCGAACCTGGGCTGACTAGTTGATACATACCAACTTCATTCACTACGCTGTTACGCGTCTTACGAAAATATTTAGCCAGCGTTTAATATTACAGTAGCTTTGTTTTATTATTTTACTTGTTCTTGCACACTGGTATCTACATAGCCTCTTTCTCAGTGATGTCTCTTTGTCGTGCGTTCTGTTATTTGTCACGCTCTATCTGCTCACCTTTGTTATGAAGCCGTAACTGCCCAACATACAGACTCTCTCCCCTTCCAATTCACCCCTCACACTGACTCTCTCTCAGAGATTTATATTTCAGTGAATCATATGTGAAATCTTCTGCAGTTCTAATAAGCGATCCAAACCCCCTCTTTCCACTCTGAAACCAGTAGTATTATTCTGTGTTACTCTCAAATTATATTCACTTGCTGATAACGACGATACAATTATTCCCAGTGCACGATGAACAAACTGTCACTGTCCCCCTTTCCTATTCTTATCAACTCATCCCTGCTGGCAAATTATTCCCTTTAGTTCGGTCTCGTGTATGTTGGGGAAATAATTGCCCTCATCCTGTTACGGGCAGATTTCTGCATAAGCCAGTGCTGAACATGCATGTAGAGAGAGAAAAAAAGACAGAGATTCGTCTGCAAGTGCAAGCCTATTGATTAGATAGGAGATATTTTTAGGACGGTTTTTTTTTGTAGGTACCAACATATAGTGTTATTCAATGTACCAATCACACATGAATACAGGGTGTGAGATAAATGCATCTACTAAGTTTAGAGAAGGATATTTATTTTATTCAATGTAATCACGAAGCCACATGTCTTTCCAATTAATACTAATTAAAATAATAGGAAAATATGGGCATTTATTCCTGTATACGAATGAGAAATTACCGAGCAAAACATTTAGTTATTTTAATATAGAGTTTGCAACCTTGATTGATGTCTATGGCAGATTTGGCAACATAGCGTAAGTCACGATGCTAATGTTAGTTGTAATTTCTCACGTGTTCTGTCCTAGCTCTGACTCACAAAACAGCCTTTTAAGCACCTGCCCTTACGTATAATGTAGACACACGCGTTTCGTGGCTGATAAAGAATCCTTTCGGTCGATACGTGGGACCACAGGAAAAGAGAAAATGGAGTGGATCCTAAGCTCTATGGTTATGCTGACGTGGGAAGTGGGATGGATTTATTCCGCTTCTTGTGTATATACGCAAAGAAAACAATGACTCATGACAAGGATCCACAATAAAATATTCCAAACCATTGTTTGCGAGTCTTATGCCGTATTACAGTTATTGTTAAGAAGTAAAAATTCCTTTGTTAGAATACTTTTATAATTTCAGAGTTTACCTGATGTATGCTCACGTAACTTTTTCTTTCAAGCATTTAGGGAACTAAAGCATATTCTTTGTGAATGCAAATATGCGAAGCCACAGACAAATACGTAAGTGTAGCTCAAACAACTGTAACTCAAAATTAGAAAATAACAATAAGCACAGAATAGTCAATTGTCAAGTCATGTAGAGAATTTTTACGATGGATAAACACGCGGATTCAGTAAATTCGTTCCCCGCTAGGTTTGCGGAATAGTTTCTTCGTGGATATACAGTTTGCAAATGTGCACTGTTAAAAATACTTTCTTAAATTTGAGAAACCGTTTCTTATCTGTATACCGAGAATATCCTTTCTTAGAAACAGAAGTTTGAAACTCTCATTAATGAGAAATGAAGAAAAACAGATGAGGTTGTATAAAGCGAAACGAGAAAATATACTGTTACTTTCCTCATAAATGAGAATTTCCAAGTCTCATTTCTAAGAAAATATTCTCTCGGTGCACAGATATGAAACGATTTCTCAAATTTAAGAAATTATTTTTAACAGTGTGTCTTTCGTATGGAGTAGAAGGTTTCGATTCTCGATAAGAACACGTATGATTAAGAATCTACGTTGAATAGTAGGTCTATGTCTTGGTACTGAAAATAAATGGTACAATGAATTATTAATTTATTTTTGAAACGATCACAATTGAAAGCATATTTGTTTCAATGTATAATGAAAGTATTATCGTATCCCTAATTTAGATGTTTATAGGTAAGTATAATAAATATGTGAGAAACGAAGATTGTTAACTTTTACTATTATTGTATTTAGCTTTTGTATCTGTTTCAAACCACAGTCTTAAGAACATAACATACTAAAAATAATACAAAATTTACCATTTTTCTTTCGTTTGTTTATTCATAAGTGAAAGGAGATAATGAAATGCAACTTACCACAATCTTTAGTAATGTTATTCTACAACAGAAAATATGAACCTGAAGAATTTCCAGTGTTGCCATCCATAGATATTACTGTTTGATATTACAATAATAACAATTCATCCTTAAAATCTAAGTTAAGGCAGCGGCTAAAGGAATGAACTCAATTGCATTTCATTATGTATCATGTTCTTTTGGTATCCAGTGAACAACTTTTCAAATAATAGTTGTATTTAGTTTGCAATAAACAAAATAATTTTAACTTAGAGTTATTAAAATTAAATAATAAGTGTTATTTAAAAAATGTTCACAGGATGCCAAAACATGATGGGTAATCAAATGCACTTGAGTTCGTTCCTCTAGTCGCTGTCTTAACGCAGATTTTGAGGGAATTTGTTATTCTGGTAACACTGTAATTTCTACGGGTGGCAACACTAAAAATTTATCATGTTCTCTGTTGTAGAATAACATTATCTGTGACTGTGGTAAGTTGCATTTCATTATCTACTTTCACTTATGAATAAACAAGCAACAGAAAAATGGTAAATTTTGTATTATTTTTATAGCACGGCCAAAAGAGACGGTCTCTGACGTTTCTTACCACATGCGGTGGGACATTGGAGCCCCTACTTTGATACCAGTGTTACCAACCACGATCACTCTGTCTTATACCATTAATTAAATTGCCACTACAGTTGCACCGAAAGAAAAAAAAACTTGACACGCGAGTAGTGGCAATGTCACTGCGAACTGTCAGAGACGTTCTCTTACTGGACGCACTATAGTAAGTCAGGCTCTTAAGTACATTCTGTCAAGAAAGTATCGGGAATTGGTCAATGAAACAAAAAATATGCATTATTTATCCAAATTTATTGTATTGCCTTCCAAGTAGGTCCCTTTCAAAATAATACACTTATGTCACCGAATAATCTAATTATCGAAACACTTTTGAAACGCATTTTCCAGAATCTACTTCAGTACACGCCGCAAATTCCCTTTGATGTCTTCTATTGACTGAAAATGGGTGCCTAGAAAAGGTAATATGAATTTTGGAAAAAGAAAAAAAAACGTCGGCTGGAGCCAGATCAGCGGAATATGGTGTTTTTTGATAAGATTTGTTGAGTTTTGACCAGAAATTCGTTGACAATGATAGAATTGTGAGATAGTACGTTAGCGTGGTGCAAAATCTATGAGTTTTCTTTCCACAAATCTGGTCGTTTTGGACGAATGTGTTCTCTTATACGCAGCATAACGCTTAGATAATATTCTTTATTTACTGTTCCATCTTCTGGCAAAAATTCCGAGTGCACAACACCCCGTTAATCGAAAAAAAAAAATGTCAACATCACCTTGACTTTTGAACAAGCTTGACGTGCTTTTTCCGTTTTCGGCTCAGCTGACAGGCGCCATTCCGAAGCTTGTTGACTGGTTTGCATGTCAAACTCATACACCCATATCTCATCACCAGTTACGAATGTGGAGTCAGAATTAACTCACTCTAGCATGTCTTTAGCCACCCTTACGCGATTGAGTTTTTGCAGAAGTGAACTTTGTGGTGGACAAAAACCGTGTGCGTGGGTTTTCTCGGGTTTCTCCCGTTTCCTCCCACTTTCTTCATTTCACTATTTCATTCATTACTCGTCATCACCGTCTCCTTTAGCCTAACTGGCATAACCGCGGGACGTAAAATTCAAAGATTTCATTTCATTTTTCAAAATGTTCAGAATGAGTTAGAACTTTAAAATTATGAAAGGCTGTAATGGGTATAGTTTGTAATTAAAAGCATCCAACTTTCAAGTAAGATTTTCACTAATCTTATTTTTACATGGCAATTGAGAGAAAAGTAGCCAGACTAAAAACGTGTAAAAAGGTAGGCCTAGTGCAAATAAAATACATTTTAGATATATCCTTTGTATCATCCCCCCCCCACCCAGTTTAATAACAAGGCACAGTATGAATGAAATCTGAGCAGCGTCTGTTATTACCCCATACGGATTAATAAGAGACAACAACTGATTTTTTTTTTAAAAAAAATTGCAGTCTTCCTGTACATTATAAAGAAATAAAATAATTTTCTATTGTGTTGTCAGGTAACAAAGTAGGTAAACACAAAGAATCAGAAATGTAACTTGAAAACTGTTAAAATTTGAAACTACTTTTGTCTCTTATTATCCTAAGTGTTTCTTGTTACCCCATCTTGCCCTATTAAACCACCTTCGGTGTACCATCAAGTTGTATTTATTGAAATATGGAAGGGAGTACGAATTGCCTAGGCAATAAGTACGCCCTATGGAGTGTTGTGTATTTGTTAATGTTAAGCCACGTTTCATAATTAGCCAACTTGCATTTGTTGAAATATGGCAGAGGATGTAAATTGCCTAAGCAATAAGTATCACCATATATAGATTGATTTTTTATTATACTAACATTAAGTCAACATTGATGTACCGCCAACTTGCATTTGTTAAAAGATGGAAGGGGGTATAAATTGCCTAGGCAATAAGTATCCACTATGGAGTGTTGTTTATTGTTTTAACATCAAACCATTTTTGACGTACAGACAACTTAAATTTGTTTTGATATCGAGAGGAAGTATGAATTGCTTAGGCGAGTGTTACCTGGTTTATCAAAGAAGCCGTTTTACTGGAGGTACTTCTTGCCTTGGTATATTATACCAGCAATACTTATTTACGTAGGTACTAGTTTTTGCTGATTATAAAGACGTAGGTATTACTTCTCACAATGTTTAGAACAACTAGACAAAATAGATTTGATTTCCGGAATGAATACATTTTTTTTTCTGTTAAACGGACGTTACTCTTAAAGAAACATATTTAAAATAAAAATGATGCTAGATGGAACCATTATAGTATGATTACTTATTTAATACATCGTATCTCAAACTAACATGCCATGTTGGAATGTACAACTAATTGTAAGTAGTAGGGGTCGACGTATGGCGAACTGAGTCAGCAAAAATTCCTCGATTCTGATTGGCTGAGAGAGGTCACGTGACGTTAGGCCCCGCCCACGCGGGAAATTCAAATTTTCAGGTCACGTGGTATGACGTCATGAGTCACCCCGACCTCACCAGGGGTTTTTGAAATTTGTTCCCTTTTACGGGTAAGATGTGTGTTTCTGATTGGTTGATAGCTGTCACGTGATTTTAGACCCTGCGATATTTGAAATTCGTTCCCTTTTACGGGTAAGATGAATCCTGTACCTTGAATTTGATTGGTTGATAGCGGTCACATGATCTTAGACCCTGGGTTTTGAAATTTGGGTATCCTCTTTGATGAGTACTTTGGTACTACGATACATGATCTTAGACCCGCTACACGCTGAACAGGTCACATGGTATGACGTCATGTTTTACCCTTGCGGGGAAATCCATTACTAATTCGTTTCCTTTTACGGGTAAGATGAGTGCTTTGGTACCTTGATTCTGATTGGATGATAGAGATCACGTGATTTTAGGTCCTAGGATTTTTGAAATTAGGGTGTCCTTTCTGATGTATACTTTGGTATCTCGATTCTGATTGGTTGATAGAGGTCACGTGATCTTAAGCCCTGGGATTTTTAAAATTCGTTCCCTTTTTTTACGAGTAAGATGAGTGTTTTGGTACCTCGATGCTGATTGGCCGACAGAGGTCACATGATCTTAGACCCGCCACACACCCCATGAGTGAAATATAGAGCGATATGTCGGTGATCCTGGATTTTAGAATTTTGTTCCCTTTTATGGTTATCCTTAAAGTTCCCATGGAGGGCTCAACCTCCTCCTTAAATAACCCTTTTTTTTTTGGTATCATGATATTGTACTGAAGTTTACATTAAATATTATCGTTCTCTTTGACAGATAAGATGATTACCAGCTTTTTTTACCTTGATGGAGATCCTGTCCTTGAATTAGTAGCCTATGTCTCTGGAAGTAACAATGGTGAAAGAGAGGTGTCGCTTGTAGATTTCTTATAACACATTGTTGTGAGTTTAAGCGATTTATTGCTCAGTAAGCGCTTCATTAATGGAAACAGCGTTGCCAGATTTTTTTCTACCTAAACTGCTCCGATTCTTTTCGAAACGGTTCCGCAGAGTACAAGAAATTTTAAACTAAAAAGTTTTTCGAACTAAAAAATTTTAAACAAAAATTTTCAAACAAAAAATTTTCGAACTAAAAAATTTTGAAACAAAAATTTCAAAAAAATTCGAACTAAAAAATTTAAACTAAAAACTTTCGAACTAAATTTTCAAATCAAAAAATTTTCGAACAAAAAATTTTCGAACCCAAAAAAATTCGAACTAAAAAAAAATTAAAAATTTTTCGAAAAAATATTTTAAACTAAAAACTTTCGAACTAAATTTTCAAATCAAAATTTTTCGAACTAAAAATTTTAAAAAAATTTCGAACCAATTTTTAAAAATAAGTTTCGTACTAAAGATGTAAACCACATTTGAAAATTTTCAAATTAAAAATTTTTTCGAACTAAATTAAAAATCAAATTTTGGACACTAAAAAAATTCTTTAATTATTTTTTCGAACAAAATCATGTAAACCAAATCTTGAATATATTTTCCACCTTAAATTTTCAAGATTACCATGATTTGAAAATAAGTGTTCAGGGTTTCAAGAAATAATAAAACATATTTTTTTTCAACTTGTTGTATTTAACGAAAGGTATGTGCTCTTTCTATACATGTTTATTAACATAATAAATACAGGATCTAGTTTAATGAATATATTGGACGTATCATCATCTTCGAATGTTGTAGCCGTATCCTGGAAAGAAAAAGAAGAAACGACGGATTACTTTAAGAATTTCTTTTTTCTGAAACAATAAAAATGAGTCAATATTGATAAGAGAGAAATAAAACTTACTCGTAAATGATGGATCTGCTTAGGCTCATCTTCCTCCTCGGGTACATTTCATCCACTGATGGATGATTACGAACTTTTTCTGGGTACTGCATTTTTCTAGGTGTTGCTCCTTTATGGTCAAGGTTCCTCCTTCGGTACGAGATGACTGCATTTTCTTCCACTGATGGTTGTGTTGATGGTTTATAAACTCTTGTGGGTACTTCATTTTCTTCTTGGTGTTGCTGCTTTGTGGTTAAGGAGTGGAAAAAGGAAAAGGAAAAAAGAAATGGCGGCCTTATTGGGTATTTACAGTTTTTTCTTCTTCATCTTCTTTTTCCAGTTCCATCTTCTGTTTTTTAACGTACCCGTACGGAACCGTATCGTAGGAATTGATTTCTTTAAATCGACGTTTTGTGTACTGGATACTGTACATTTTTTCTTCTTTGCGTGTGACGATGGTATGGTCTTTGGTCCTGCATATCTTATGGGGGATAGTGATGGTGACTTGTCCACGGCATTGATTTGTAATCATTTCTTTTAGCGTGTTGAAATTTAATTGTTGTCCTGCATTGTAATTTAATGTAAATCCTCTAATTTTGCATATGTAGCTGGTGACGTTGGTATCCGGATTGTATATTTCTAGGCTGTAATTTTTTGGTCCTCCACTGACAAATGTCTTGATGTATGCTCGTGGTCCATAAGACTCCATCTCATTCGATAAGCATCCCAAGTACGTTGAAGGTTCAATGGTTGGCTCCCCGGGCTTCTCCGTAAATATTACAGAATCCGTGTCGAAATATAAAACACGTTCCTGCAACATTTCCAGGTACTTGTACAGTTCCAGACGTGCCTGACATGTTGTAAATGCACCTAACACGACATTGGTGTTTCGGTTTTGAACAGGCACATGTTCATTGTACTCCCAGAACGCATACAACATCGTATCATTGATGGGTACAATTTGATGGAGTTTAATGTCGGGGGAAGTGAGTTTTTCATAAAATTCTTCCGGCCGATCAATAATTGTGGTCTGGCTAAAGTTTGATCTTTGCGAAAGTTTTCCCCAAAGAGCATTAAGACAAAGCTTAGATAAACTTCTTCGTGTAGGATTATTTTCAATTTTGGACGGATCTAATGCAATACCTTCACGCTCCAGGACGGTTTGTATGAATTTTGATTTGTCTTCTTCGGTCACACAGGAACTAGGCCAGCCAGACGCTTCCATTTTTGATTTCAAAAACGTATTGATATATTCCGTGAACAAGCCACCTGTTTTCGTGATGGGATCATATTGTTCAATGTCATAATCCCAAATTTCAAAAATTTCCACTGGTTGATATCCTAATTCTACTGCTTTCTGGATTTCATATGATACCCATGTTCCAGTGAGGCACCGCTCCTGATCGTTGTGCGTACACGTTGCTGTAGGGTCTGGGTTCATTTCTTCGGCACACGCAGCACACAGTGGAAACAGTAGTTTCTTGTTACATCGGTAAGGTAGGAGACCATGATAAAGATGGCGACTTGGTAATATCGTCATTTTGATTAGACCATTGACTTTATTTATTGGTGGTATATTTTCATCACCCTGTAGATAAATTCGTGGATGGCCTACAGGGTATTTAGCACACTTATTGATGTAAGGATAAAGCGAGACAATATCGAAATATTTTATTACTTCCCCCGCTTTTTCGTCGACTTGGTGGTACAATTTCACGCAATTGGTCCTTCCTCCAAAAAAACTATCTCTTGGATTTAATGGTCTGCGGTTCATGTACGGGTGATTCTTCAGATACGTCGCCATTGCAGGATTTTGTTTTAAGAACTGATTAAATTCGCACTCCCACATTTCATGTACAATGTACCCCAATTCACGCAGTCTTGCATTTTTGCGTTGCGTTCGTTCATAACGGAATTCCATGGTGTCTTCTGGATTGCCATAGATGGGCTGATTACGGCCTGTAGTAAAACATACTTTACACCCGTGGTAAAAACAGCCGGCATGCTCGTAGACGTGCTCCTCTAACGTCTCAGGATCTTGGTAGTAACCATCAACATGGAATCCCGCAATAAACACTTCTTTTTGTCGGGCCGCATGTAAGATTTGTTTTTCTTCGGTTTTTTCAATGTAGGCCAGCCATTGCATTGCAGCGATCGATTGGGTACTTCTCCATCGATAGCCATGTGCCGGTAGAATTCCTATGGTGTTGGGTTTGAGGAAATTCCGGCGGAATACTAAATTAGAAGCACTGGCAATCGTGATCGTCTCCAAGAAGGGATTCACTTTGGTTTCTGTTTCAAATGACGTCATAAACGAAACGCATGCTTGTCGCAGTACATTGACATCTTGAATACAATACTTGAGAATTTCTTTCTGGAAATCAAACGTGTCATTACGATGATCGTTGTACCACTGCATGAACTTGTTTCTGTCTTCGACGGCCATTTCATCTGCACCATAATACTTCGTTTCTGGAAGTGGTCCAATATACGATTGATTCTCCTTGGTGTTGAAGAAATGCGGGAAGTAGCCTTTGGTTGCGGGTAAATTGAACGCTTTTGACAATTTACTTAATGCCATAGGTAGGAAGTTCAACGAGTCAATGAACGTCAGATTATTCAAGGTTAAACTCAGTATCTTGGTCCCATTTAATATGACGTCGGGTCTCCATTGGCATTGTTCGACCATAGCCTTTAAAATGAAATGTCCATCGTAGCCCTTAGCGTTGTGCGCGACGCAGAAAATCCTATTTATATTGGGACGACGTTCCCGCAAGTACTGGAGAAAATCATAAACTGGATCCTCTCCTTGGAAAATATGCTGGCGCTGACCACACGTACTGCAAGACTGCTGGATATTATTGTTTTCAACACATACATAACATACTTGTTGTGCAACCAATAAATTTGGAATGTGTACATACGTATTATCGCCAATATTCGTGTCCTGCATAGATTCTATATCATAGAATATCAACAAGGCTTTCTTTGCGTGCATGAGTGAAGGAACACCAGGTTTCAAGCATTGTCGATCAGGAAGCATAAAACATTGATGGGATCCTGGAACAATCTTCTTACAAACATTGCAAAAGATCTCATTGCAATCATGAAGTCGTTCTCCACTTCGTACAAAGGAATATACTCTGTAACATCTAGTACATTGCTGCACCATTTTGCATATAGGTTCCCCACGATGATATACAATATTACGATGATTGTTAAAACATTGTTCCCCATAAAATTGCCGATTGCAGTCGTTGCATAATATCAGCGTTTGGTTCTTGTCGCATAGAGGTCTCTGTAAACATTTGGAGCACGTTACAGGACAATTTTTCACATGTCTGTTACGTTCACTGTATTTTTTATGGCACGCTTCACAGTAGAAATTGGTTGCAAAACAAGCAGTTAAAGATTGAATGATGTCAAAATGTCCAGCTAAACAAATCAAATTTATGGGAGTGCGATTTTCGTCGTTGGGCCCCTCGTACATGATGTCATGGCCTGTGAAACTAGTATACACTGTAATTTTATATTCTTTGAGGTATGTCTGGAATTGTCGAATTTCATTTACACTGGCACCATGATCCAAATTGACTCCTGCATTTGCACATAGCGCATCGACTTCACCGTCCACAACACATTTTGATTGATCTTTATATTGCTTATGTCGTTTTACATCTACATTCTTGTATTTTTTCAGGCCAATAGCAATAACAAGGGCGTACGCCAGGCACCTTGAATCTTGATTTCTTACACGTACAATCCCTCGCTTGCAACGTAATAATTCTTCGTTTTGAAGTACTCCTTGCCGCAAACCGCCATAGCCACGTGGAATATCCACACGATGAAAATGCACGGTGAATGGTTCGTGCAGGAGAAATGCATTGTTACTTTGTAACACTCTTTCGAATGAGGCCCACATCGTTTCCAGTGTCAAGTTTCGTGCTTGGCGAAAACTCACCCAAAACGGTTTATTCGTATTCCGTGGCGATATTACCGATAAACCAACCATCGCCTCATCGTCGACATTGGCTAACAAATGGTCTAGCATTGCTTGGAAACTATTGTGTACATACTGTATGATATCGGTTCCTACGGGCGGTGCGTTGAATTGAATTTCGAGCATTCTGCCTTCAATGTTAAATCGTCTATAATGGCGAGTGATTTCATTGCGAACAGTAAAACCCGATTCGGCCATGTTAATAAAAGGAGAAAACAAACAAACAGGTACGGTAAAACAAATGTGTAATGGAAAAAGGAATTATGCAGCGTGAATTTACTACAAAAGAAAAGAAGAAAGAAAAATCTTAATCACCTGATAAACAGGAAATCATAACGTTTATGATAAATTCTTAACTAAGCAATTCATGTAAAGGTCCTGAGTTTGATTCCCTGGCGGTGACGTTCAGAATCTCATTATGAAAGCACATGTACTAGAAATCAAAGTTTTTTTAAATAATTATGTTACTGAAATGAGTGTTTTATTGTCGTCAAACTCGAGATCTTTACATCAGCATGTAACTGACCTACGATTCTATAGTGATAAAAAGAATGCATGAAATGAATAAATGTTTCAACAGTACTGAGATGTTAGAAAGTACGCGTCAGCATTTTTTTTTCTACTCACAACGACCTTTAAATGATGCGTTTGCAAGTTGAAGAGATTCACCGAACATTAACGTTACACATACGTAATTGTCAAAACAAAATCTGTATAGCGTAAATCTTTTTAATCACATATTCATACACTCGTGGCTAAGCGGTTAGCGTACATGCTTCGGATATGGAAGTCCCTGGTTCAAGCCTCGGTGGGTTTGCTTTCCCACATCGGATCGCTGTCAAGCCTTTTCTGAAATTTAATATTCTCATGCGTTATCATACATTCTTTTCAAAACTAAGCTAAATGGTTGACGTACACGCCTCTGGCCCATGTTCAATCCCGGGCGGTTGCTCGAATATTATGTTAAGCTGAAGGGACGCTAATGATTTCAAAGGGAATCGAACCATATTATTCTCAGGCATAGTTTCTGAAATTTTGTAATGCATTCTTTTCAAAACTAAGCGCACACATTTTTCTGGCCATGGCTCAATTCCCGACGGGTGCTCGCTGAAGGGACGCTAAACCATATCATTTATCGTGCTTACTTCTAATGTGTGGGGATCCTGATTCGCACTCCCACTTTCCCATTCCACTAATTTCTTCATAGTCTAAATATTTCGTACTAAATGTAAAACAGTGTATTCGTGATCCGCCCACAAATATGAAATAAAAATGATTTTGGAATCTTGGGTGACTCACTGAACTTACCTCAAATTCAATGAACAAAAAGTCGGTGCAATGAAGCTTCTTAAATAAAGACACTTTTAAAAGGAGATCTTCTTCACACGATAGTTGAGAGCGATGTAGGATTTGAAAAATAAAATTTAGATTTTTATTTAGGTCGCTGTGAAAACGACGTCACCGTCAGCCAATCAGAAACGAGGAAATTTATAAAATGACATCACAACGAACCAATCAAAACGCTCGCTGCTTTTGTCATGAATCATGAACCAAAACGATGTGTAACAATCGATCGTGACGTCATTCAAGTTTCTCAATAGTTACAACATCTAGTATCACAGTTCTGATCCCAAAATGCTTTCTGTCAGGATCATGTCACTACTTGTCGTAACTGTGACGACATTTCATTTTCCTCATATTCCATACGAGAATGTCAATGTTTGCTTTTTTCCATGAATCATGCTGACACGTTCGTAGTAAAACTAAAGTAATGCGATCCGCTGACGTTTGCATTTTTTCAATCATATGTGCTTCTATGTCGTCACACAAAGAAGTCTATCAGCATTTTATTTTAATCCACGTTACACTGTCAGATTTATTTTCTTAAAGTATATGTGTATCCTTTTCAAGAACCATGGTTCGAAACCCACCAAGCATAATTAAATCCGAATTCATTCATAGCTAAGCGGTTAGGATACACGTCTTTGGTTTGAAAGACCTGAGTTCGATTCCTGGAGAAACATTTCTTAGGATTTTTCTAAAACTTGGTTTAAATTTCTAGTTCGAAAATTTTAAAAGTTTAGTTCGATAAAAAGTTTGATTTGAGAAGTGTTACACTGTCAGATTTATTTTCTTAAAGTATATGTGTATCCTTTTCAAGGACCATGGTTCGAAACCCACCAAGATCGATTAAAACCGAATTCATTTAAGCGGTTAGCATACACATCTTTGGTTTGAAAGACCTGAGTTCGATTCCTGGAGAAACATTTCTTAGGATTTTTCTTAAACTTGGTTTCAATTTCTAGTTCGAAAATTTTAAAAGTTTAGTTCGATAAAAAGTTTGATTTGAGAAGTGTTACACTGTCAGATTTATTTTCTTAAAGTATATGTGTATCCTTTTCAAGGACCATGGTTCGAAACCCACCAAGATCGATTAAAACCGAATTCATTTAAGCGGTTAGCATACACATCTTTGGTTTGAAAGACCTGAGTTCGATTCCTGGAGAAACATTTCTTAGGATTTTTCTAAAACTCGGTTTCAATTTCTAGTTCGAAAATTTTAAAAGTTAGTTCGATAAAAAGTTTGATTTGAAAATTTTTAGATGTGATTTACATCTTTAGTTCGAAACTTTTGTTTTTAAAAATGTTTTAGTTCGACAAAATTTTGTTTCAATTTTTTAGTTCGAAATTTTTTTTGGGTTCGAAAATTTTTTGTTCGAAAATTTTTTGATTTGAAAATTTAGTTCGAAAGTTTTTAGTTTAAATTTTTTAGTTCGAATTTTTTTGAAATTTTTGTTTCAAAATTTTTTAGTTCGAAAATTTTTTGTTTGAAAATTTTTGTTTAAAATTTTTTAGTTCGAAAAATTTTTTAGTTTAAAATTTCTTGTACTCTGCGGAACCGTTTCGAAAAGAATCGGAGCAGTTTAGGTAGAAAAAAATCTGGCAACGCTGTTTCCATTAATGAAGCGCTTACTGAGCAATAAATCGCTTAAACTCACAACAATGTGTTATAAGAAATCTACAAGCGACACCTCTCTTTCACCATTGTTACTTCCAGAGACATAGGCTACTAATTCAAGGACAGGATCTCCATCAAGGTAAAAAAAGCTGGTAATCATCTTATCTGTCAAAGAGAACGATAATATTTAATGTAAACTTCAGTACAATATCATGATACCAAAAAAAAAAGGGTTATTTAAGGAGGAGGTTGAGCCCTCCATGGGAACTTTAAGGATAACCATAAAAGGGAACAAAATTCTAAAATCCAGGATCACCGACATATCGCTCTATATTTCACTCATGGGGTGTGTGGCGGGTCTAAGATCATGTGACCTCTGTCGGCCAATCAGCATCGAGGTACCAAAACACTCATCTTACTCGTAAAAAAAGGGAACGAATTTTAAAAATCCCAGGGCTTAAGATCACGTGACCTCTATCAACCAATCAGAATCGAGATACCAAAGTATACATCAGAAAGGACACCCTAATTTCAAAAATCCTAGGACCTAAAATCACGTGATCTCTATCATCCAATCAGAATCAAGGTACCAAAGCACTCATCTTACCCGTAAAAGGAAACGAATTAGTAATGGATTTCCCCGCAAGGGTAAAACATGACGTCATACCATGTGACCTGTTCAGCGTGTAGCGGGTCTAAGATCATGTATCGTAGTACCAAAGTACTCATCAAAGAGGATACCCAAATTTCAAAACCCAGGGTCTAAGATCATGTGACCGCTATCAACCAATCAAATTCAAGGTACAGGATTCATCTTACCCGTAAAAGGGAACGAATTTCAAATATCGCAGGGTCTAAAATCACGTGACAGCTATCAACCAATCAGAAACACACATCTTACCCGTAAAAGGGAACAAATTTCAAAAACCCCTGGTGAGGTCGGGGTGACTCATGACGTCATACCACGTGACCTGAAAATTTGAATTTCCCGCGTGGGCGGGGCCTAACGTCACGTGACCTCTCTCAGCCAATCAGAATCGAGGAATTTTTGCTGACTCAGTTCGCCATACGTCGACCCCTACTACTTTGTAGATAGGAACCAAATAACAATATTAGGCAAAAATGTTAAACGTAAGAATGTTTCATTTTCTTAGTCAGTAATTATATATTTCCTTTACGCTTATATTTTTTTCGGTTATCCAATATAGAAACGCTGCAGTCTCGGAGTCTAAATTTGTCGCCTGACGTTATGAAGTACCACGGACACACAAAGAATAGACACTGTTTGCTCACGGTCAGTATTTCGAAGAAAGAAACCCTTTTCGAAAATCCAGGATAGGGTAATTGCCCCTTGTCGCATGCTGCGGGTGCCCATGCTCACAGTAATTAATATGATATGATTTAATTTCAGTTTAGCGTCCTTTTTAGCATCGAAACTATATAAACAAGACTTGCAGCGTAACTTGGGATCCAAACCCCATGAGCCCCCGCCGATAATCGAACCCAGGGACTCCCATGACAAAGGCACATACCCGAACTGCTTAGCTACTAGGGAGCTCACATACAGTAATTGAAACTGGGTTACTTGTGGCAGTCACAAAACTGTAAAAGAATCTTGTACCTGGGTATGAGTTTGATTATAAATATTTTTATTATTAAGTTTATCTTTCTTGATCTGCCGTCTGTTACAAAGAAATGTGTAAAGCATTGATGAGTACTGTCTGTTACCCTCTCTACTTATCCTACTTTTCTTTTCTACTTTTTTTCTGTTCTAACTCGACAGATGAGATGCCGTGAGTAACATTGACCACCCTTGCGCTATGTTGTTTGTGGAGCAGCCTGAAGCATGATCTATCAGCGAATCTCAAAACGTCCGTTTCTCTTCTACCCTCTACGAAGTAACATTGCGAACTATCGCTCTCCCTCTCTCTCTCTCTCTCTCTCTCTCTTACTCCCTGTTCTTCATATTTGCTGACTCCGCACGAAGTGATTTGGCGATGATGCAGTATAAATGTGGGGAAAGGGAAAGTTGGGGAAATGGTAACGTAAAGAACCCTTATGTCTATCTCTACTTGCTCAATGAACGAAATGACATTTTTTTAAAACAAGAAAAAAAAGTTATGAAGAAAACGACGAACCGAGAGGGGAATAAACTGTGAAATGAGACAGAAATGTAAGGATGGCATAAATGGAAGAATTATTCACCGTATGCTACAGTTTTCCATATTACAGAGATATATGTATAATATAGGGACGCTACTTTTTGGGAGTGTGTGCTTCTCTAATCTGTTAAGGGGAAAACGAACTTTTATATATTTTTATAAAGAAAAAAAAAACTATTCTCCAAAATACAAACGAACAAAAGTAGCATCATTTCAGGTATTGATTGAATGGGGACTAGACGCTGCAACACCATATAAGTACATTTCAGTTTTTGCATTAGTAAATTACTATGATGATAACTAACTAACTCTATGGCCTATGGAACCCGGAGGTTCAATGCCGCGTTCACGAAAGCTTTTTACTAACTTCTATCCTTGGACAAATGGATCCAGTTTCTATTTTGTATTCCTATTTCTGCGAGATCCATCTTATTATTGTCCTCCCATCTCAAAAACCGTATAAATTATGTAGTTCCTCGTTATAAAGTTTCCACCGTTCCCCATTCCAGTTCCTCTTGGGTCAGAATATTCGTCTCAGGAACTTGTTTTCAAATACTTTCAGTCTATGTTCTTCCCTCAGAGTAAGCGACCATGTTTCGCAACCATACAAAAACAACATGCATGATTATCGTTTTATATATTTTAAGTTTCAAATTCCTCGACAGAATTCGCGACGACAAGAGATTTTGAACTGAATAATAACACGAGTTCCCTTCGAATTCGACATTTAATTTCTTCATGAATATGATTTTCGTATGCTAAAATTGATCCTAGATATTTGAAAGTATCCTCTTTAACAAAAGTATTATTTAATATTTTAACTCGTCTATAATTTGCTGTATTACGGTCCCGACGCACTTCCATGCATTTAGTTTTCTCTGCATTTACTTCTAAACCCATGTCCCTGCAAGCGTTTAATAAAATCTCTGCATTTCTTTCTATTGTTCTCCTATCATCCCCTATTAAATTTATATCATCAACATACGCCATAACCTGGTGAATACCATTCAACTCTAGGTCCTGGTTGCTATCCCAGCGTATTTTAGAACGAAGTTGAATAATAATGGCGAAAAGGCATCTCCTTGTTTCAGGCCATTCTCCACATGAAAGCTCGTAGACAAAACTTCTCCTACGCGGACTTTAGTTTGGAATAAACATATCTTAATTAATCTAATTAGCTTTTTCGGTATTCCAAATTCTGTGAGAACTTTGTACAATGTTTCTCTCCTAACCGAGTCGTACGACTTTCTAAAATCAATAAATAGTTGATGTACCGGGGTATTGTATTCCCACTTTTTTCGAGTATTCATTATGTTTTAATCACAGCAATAAAACTAAGGTATTTAAAGAATGTAAGAACCCCTCTACAAAAATATTGTCCCAAACTACAAGACTAAAAATTATTTAGGATACACTTATAATCACATAATACATTTTAGACAAATGCAACAAATACCGATAGGTATCAATAAATGTAAACAATAACATCTCAGTTCTTTTAGATCAATGTATGTTTTAGATAACGAAAAATTGTATTGTTGACTATTTATTTTTTTAATTTGTAACACCATATGCACATTTAAGCTTGTATTTCTCATTTTGTTAAATTACAGCGGGTTACCCCAGCAGCCATTTGCTACAAGAAATATAATTTATAAACAGGGTTGCCAGCAACATCTAAAATTAAATACCATACAGTGCTTAATCAATATTCGACAAACAAACAAAAAAAAAGCAAGAAATCATAAGAATTATCCAACTAGAAAGTGATTATTAGAAATCACTATGAAAAAGTAATTTCAAAACAAAGAAAACAAATCACAAGTGATGTAAGTTAATCGTAATCAATATGATACATTACTGTATTAATCTACATAAAGGCCTCTTCAACTAACACCCACTTAGAACGTGGGGACGTCATGTCAAAGACAAACATAATTTTGAAAAAAATAATCAAATGATTGTCAAAAATAATTTTATACATTCAGTTTTAACTAGTTTATCTTTTAGGACATATAAACCGGTAGCGACTTTACGAAAATCGGAATTCCAAATTAACATTATTAATCTACGTAAAGCCCTCTTTAAATAACACCCACTTAGAATGTGGGGAGAGTCATGCCAAATACCAAACATACAAGGCATTATCAAAAATAATTTTTCACATTCTGTTTTAACTAGTTTATCTTTTAGGACCTGTAAACTGGAAGTGATCATACGAAAATCATAATTCAAAACTTACATTACATAATCTACATAAAAACCTCTTCAATTTACACCCACTTAGAATGTGGGGACATCTTGCCAAAAGACAAAGAATACGAGACATTTTCAAAAATGATTTTATACATTCTGATTTAACTAGTTTATCTTTTAGGTCCTATAGCCGGAAGTGACCTTACGAAAATCCTAATTCCAAATTTACATTATTAATCTATATATAGCCCGTTTTAATTAACACCCATTTAGAATGTGCGAAGTTCATCTCAAAAGACAAAAAAAAAAAAAAGGCATTTTAAAAAATACTTTTATATATCCAGTTTTAACTAGTTTATCTTTTAGGACTTATAAACCGGAAGTGACCTGACGAAAATCGTAATTCCAAATTTATATTATTAATCTGCATAGAACCCTCTTTAATTAACACCCAGGCAGGAAGTGACGACGTCATGCCAAAAGACCAAATATTCGAGGTAGTTTCGAAAATAATTTTATACATTCAGTTTTGACTAGTTTATCTTTTAGGACCTATAAACTGTCTGTGACCTTAAAAAAATCCTAACTCCATTTACATGACTTATGTGCATAATGCTCCTTTAATTAGTGTCTACTAAGAAACTGGGACATCATGGACGAGGCGTTTTCAAAAATAAATTTATACATTCAGTTTTAAGTGATTTATATTTTAGGTCGTATAAATCGGAAGTGACCTTACAAAAACAGTAATTCCAAATTTACATTATTAATCTACATACATCCCTCTTTAATTAGCAACCACCTAGAATGTGGGGACGTCATGTGAAAAGACCAAATACAAAAGACATTTTCAAAAATAAATTTATACATTCAGTTTTAACTAGTTTATCTTTTAGGACTTATAATCCGGAAGTGACCATAAGAAAATCGTATTTCCAAATTAATATTATTAATCTACATACAGCTGTGTTGGAATTGAAGAGTGACACAAAGTGCTTATTAATATTGCACTGATCGTTGCTAAGTTAAGAGGCGTTAGTATGTAAAAATGAAAAAGAATTGTTAAGATTAAGACGATTGATTAATTCGTAATCAAGATTTCAGGGTTATGTACGAAATGGAGTAAATGAGATTAAGTTATTGAGCTAGACTACAATAGTGAGTTTTGTGTCCAGTAAGATATGTTTGGTTTTAATGTTTACTTGGACTCTGTGTTATATAGTTACACACGTTCTTGTGAGAAAGACATATAAAATAATTTGATTAAATATGTTAATTAAAATTATATGCCAATCAAATTATTTCACTTAAGACACTTCACTTCAAACACTTCAGCACATTCACTTCAGACACTTCACTTTACTTTACTTTGTATACTGTGGTTACTAGCTACCTTGAGGGCGAGGATCTCACAGGTAAGAACACAACATATTTAGATTATTTACATCCTAGTCTATTAAAATGTTATTACAAATTTGTTCTGTAAATTTCACAAATCTGTGGATCCGAACAGTATATCTGAACCGCTACAAATATACACATATTTACATTACAGTAATTACAAATGTACTCGTGTATACATTAAGTATACTATGAACGACCTAATCCGCCATATAAGTGGAACTGACACTATAAACTCTATTGTAATCCAAAACTTTTAATATAGGACATCAACATCTTGTTTTTCATAATAAATGATAGGCGGTATTTTTAAAATTTTAAATAAAACATTATCTAGGCTACTAACAGTTATTACAATATAAATATACACAAATCTCTACCTTTAGGTTGATTTTATTCTTATGTTTACTACCCCTTAGTCTTTATTGAGCTTTAAACTCCAATCAACAAACATATGTTCCAAGGCTGAAGGAAGCACACACTAACTTTTTGTTTGAAGTATAACAAATTTTATGGAAATTATCGTGGAACGCATTGATTACCTACATCCAGGGGTAAAAGTGGATCTGAAAAGATAGGGAGACGCATGACGTCATGCGGTCCCTCATTCCTATCTTTGTTCATTTTAATTTTTTTAGGAAGTGGAGGGACACCATAAATATTTTTTGGAAGTGTGGTAACGGCGTGCCCTCGAGTTTCCCCTCACTTTTACTCCTGCCCACATCCAACTGATTGATCTTCGATATCAAAATTTGTTTCTCGCATTCTCAGTTTGAAGGACTGGTACGTAAGCTGGTGTTGTTAAATGGCGGTGCTGAGAGGAACAAAGAATATCAGTAGCCTAGGCTACTGTTTTTACAGGATATTTCTCGTAGATCCATGACTGTGTTGGCTGCGAACATATGCTCTCCTACGTCATATCATCCTCTTGTCTTCACATGATGTATCTCTCTCTGCTTTTCTAAGATTGTAAATAATGCCCCTACGTCACACAATGGCGAGTTGGAAATTACTGATTTATAGATTATCACTGACCAGGAGGGGAATTGCCTTCAGAGGACACCCTGTCCACCTCAACTATTGAGAAACAGTCTCTCTCAAGTGTGACAGAGCTTAGACAAGTTATCATTATCCTTACAACAGTTCTACATGCTGGTTGAAATTATTTCCTCGGTAGGGTGGTCTCGGTATACTTCGGAAAACGCTGCGTCAACAATTTAAAAGACGTTGCACAAAATCATCAAATTGGATTCATGTAATAATACTAAAGTTTAATACCGCTAGTTCAATTGAAATAATTACTGACGAATAATTATATTGTACAAGAGCTCAACATCAACTCCTAAGGTCCTGAAGTTCTGGTTATATTAGCAAAATGTGTCACTATTGTACAAGAGTTCAACATCAACTCCTAAGGTCCTGAAGTTCTGGTTATATTAGCAAAATGTGTCACTATTGTACAAGAGTTCAACATCAACTCCTAAGGTCCTGAAGTTCTGGTTATATTAGCAAAATGTGTCACTATTGTACAAGAGTTCAACATCAACTCCTAAGGTCCTGAAGTTCTGGTTATATTAGCGAAATGTGTCACTATTGTACAAGAGTTCAACATCAACTCCTAAGGTCCTGAAGTTCTGGTTATATTAGCAAAATGTGTCACTATTGTACAAGAGTTCAACATCAACTCCTAAGGTCCTGAAGTTCTGGTTATATTAGCAAAATGTGTCACTATTGTACAAGAGTTCAACATCAACTCCTAAGGTCCTGAAGTTCTGGTTATATTAGCAAAATGTGTCACTATTGTACAAGAGTTCAACATCAACTCCTAAGGTCCTGAAGTTCTGGTTATATTAGCAAAATGTGTCACTATTGTACAAGAGTTCAACATCAACTCCTAAGGTCCTGAAGTTCTGGTTATATTAGCGAAATGTGTCACTATTGTACAAGAGTTCAACATCAACTCCTAAGGTCCTGAAGTTCTGGTTATATTAGCAAAATGTGTCACTATTGTACAAGAGTTCAACATCAACTCCTAAGGTCCTGAAGTTCTGGTTATATTAGCAAAATGTGTCACTATTGTACAAGAGTTCAACATCAACTCCTAAGGTCCTGAAGTTCTGGTTATATTAGCAAAATGTGTCACTATTGTACAAGAGTTCAACATCAACTCCTAAGGTCCTGAAGTTCTGGTTATATTAGCAAAATGTGTCACTATTGTACAAGAGTTCAACATCAACTCCTAAGGTCCTGAAGTTCTGGTTACATTAGCAAAATGTGTCACAATGTTCCATATTAGCCACATGTGTCTTTACTTATGTTCTAGCTTGATTTAAACTTTTTAAAAGCAAGAATTGCTTATAATATTCACGACAACTACGTTGAGTAAGGTAGAACATCCTACACATCAATTTACACGGTCCTTCTATAATATATATTTGTAAATATTATGTATCCATATTTGTAAATATTATGTAAATATTATGTATCCAATTTTTTCCTTTTGTAAATATTGTATATGCATTTTAATCTGTAACTTTAAGATCTGACGATTGTAATGCTTTAGATGTCCTCTGAAGTTTCTGCAATAAAGACGATATGAATATGAATATGAATATGAATATTGCACTATTAAAGGTTCTAAGATTACAAAAGCGATATATGGAAAGACAAGCTTTCAAAAGCATTTTGAATCGTGCGATGGAAACTTTTCGACTCAAACTTGAATTAAATGAATAATTTATTATTCAAATAAAATAATATTTTATATGATATTTAGTAAGAGATTTTGTGTATGTATTGTAGAGGAAAAATTGCATATTTATTTGATACTTTCATGTATTTGGAAGAGAGAGAAAAATTCTTATATTGCCGTGAGAATCCGTATGCTTTGTGAAGACACCCTGCAACGTATACAATAAAGCTTATTCTTTGATATACTGTATATCTGAGAATTTCGTTGGCACGAGTAATTAAAAGCATTGAATAAACGGAAATGAACACGTTTCAGCAAAATATTTCATTTCTCCCCTCGAAACCATGCTGCTATTTCAAAGAAGTAGTAAAAGAAAGGATGAAAGAAATAAAGGCGAGATGGGAAGATAAATTGAAGCAAGAATAAAGCGCTGCCCACTTATTACTAAATATGCTGATTCTGCTAATTGGAAAACAGAAAGGGAGAAACTAATATAAGCGCAATCAACTGAATAAATCAAACATTACTTTGCACAGATGTATATACACACGTACGAAAGCCCAACAATTAGAAGGAAATAGAAAAAACAGGATGAGAAAGCAAAGATGGAAAACCAGAAACAAACCGCAGGAGAATATGATTGCTTCTGGTTAAGATCGATAGCCCATAGCAATGAACAAATAAATAGATAGATAGATGAATTCGCTTGAGGTACTGTGAACAGCAACCGGAACAGGATCCTATAGGTGTACCAAGCGGAAAAGCTATGCGCCAATTATGCCTCTCCCTTATTTCTCTTCCTCCACTCTCCCCCCCCCCCCAACAGCTACCCTATGTGTGTAGTGAGGAAACAAGCCTAATTAACTGAACATTAAACAAACTGCATGCTAGTTGGCAATGTTGAATTGCTGTATACTGACCGCAAATAGAAATATACTTCGTATACTTCGGTGCACATACAGTATGTATACTTTACGTATACATAGGAACATCTCTCTCTTTTTTTTTAATAAAAGTGAAAAACACGACCAATCGAGGTTTAGAGTAACTATAAATTACATGTGATAGGTGTTTAATGTTTTTATGTAGGTTGCTAAGAAAATATTGGAAACAGTGTAAGATCTTGCAATTAGTGGTATGGACGGGTGAAATAAATACGTATTAGTTATTGCTCTAAAGTATTGATTTATTAATGTTTAACCTTCTTATTGAGCATCGAGATTTTGATAGATAAGTCCAGCTATTTACATAAGATCTGAAGTTCTCTAGGACATCAATTCGAGTCACGGTCACTGACACTTTGTGACTTGCACGCTACATCTTGTGTCCTTTGATGTCTCTGACGCTTGACGCCAGTGACTAGTGGCTTACATGACGAATCTAAACTTCCTGTGCTATGTGGCTGTTAAACTCGAATGTGATGTGGCTTTCATAGTTGATTTCTTTTTTTTTTCTGACAAATATGGCTACAGTTGCCGTTGACACCTATGACAAGTTGCTCTTATGACCAGTAACTGGTGTTTCCAGCTGTTCCCCTGACTGATTTTATAATGTAACATGTAATCTTGTGGGGTCTGTGACCTGCTTCTCTGAGATTCCGGTTTAGTTGGTAGATGTACAGCGAAACACAAAAGTATCTCCCCCCACCCCTAAGCGCTCTAATTCCATTACTTTAGGTCAAGGTAATTTATAGCTGTGAGAACGCCTGGACAGATGCAACCCAACTTACACGTAACTTTTCTCGGCACTCACAGCAATTGGTAGCAGTGACAACGGAACATCTTATATTGATAGTAGCATTGCCCAATCAAACAATACGCAATCGAGAGAGGAGTGAAGAAAAGTGAGAAATCCAAAGTTTTACGGGCCGACACCCAGAAACACAAGAGATACAGAGGAAAGAAGGATCTAGCATCATCTGAAGATAGCAATGCAAAAGATACACTGACACAGGAAGAACTTCAAAATGATTAAAATAATCAAAATCACATTTACACAACAGTATAGTAAACAAACATTGTACCCACAGACATGATCAATAACATCATATGTAATGCAGTGTTGCCAACTGAGCACAAAATGAAGTTTTGTTAAATGACACGGAACACGAACTATAACATCTGGAAAATCTAATTATGAGTATAACCATACCTGTGACGTCTTGATGCACAATGTTGCAAACGTTTGAAGATAGGAATATATGAATTCCTATATGAAATTTTGTATGTTGCGTTTAATACTATTCTGATTTTCACTTCGGCAAATCTGGTTCGACACTGTGCTCCGTTCTTTATTTTCGTACGTCAGTGATTATATTCTTGTTTGTGGTTGCACATGTTGGTTTTAACTAGTTCGAATCGTATGCTATATATACTCTTCAACATCCAAGATTCATATAGGAATTCATATAGGCCTATCTTCAAACGTTGGCAACACTGTACATCAAGACGTCACAGGTATTTTTCTACTCATAATAAGATTTTCTAGATGTTATAATTTGTGTTCCGTGCCTTTTAACGAAACTTCATTTTTTGCGCAGTTGGCAACACTGCATTACATATGATGTTATTGAAATGTCTGTGGGTACAAAGTTTTCTTACAATGCTGTTGCATAAATGTCATTTTGATCATTTCAATTATTTTGAAGTTCTTTTTGTGTCAGTGTATCTCTTGCATTGCTATCTTCAAATAATTCTAGATCCTTCTTTCCTCTGTATCTCTTGTGTTTCTGGGTGTCGACCCGTAAAACTTTGGATTTCTCACTTTTCTTCACTCCTCTATCGATTGCTCATCGTTTCATTGGGCAATGCTACTATCAATATAAGATGTTCCCTTGTGAGTCAGGTCTTTATTCAAATAAAATTGTGCGTAGATGATGCACGAAACATTTCTGCATTCTGAGGCGAATCGCTCTGGTTCAGAGCGTGTTGTCCAATGAACACCATATATTAATCTTAAGATTGCTGTGTATGTAATGTATTATTTCATTATACACTGTATATTCAAAGAAATAAAAACACTGGTCTCACATGAATCACAAAATGCTTGAAAGTAGACGAAAATATCAAATCTAGAACAACTGCTAGAAGTAAGTTTGTAAATTACTGTCTCCATTAACAGACCGTCTCCAATTCTCTATATATTTTGCAGCATAGTCTACTTACAGAGAGAGAGAGAATTTCCATATGTAAAGGTAATAAGAGAGCTTATGTGTAATAGGAACAGAAAATCACATACAATTCCATTACGGTCAGTTAAATGACAATGACAATTCAGTATAACCCATTATCATATACAATCATTTTATCTTTCTTTTAATGTAACCCATATATTGATATATAAGCCTACCAGATGGCAATATCCTACGTATAACACTTTTTGTTAGATATTAACAAGTTTTTCTTCAGATTAAGCAAGCAGAGAATAGTTCAGTTTTTGTATATATTTTCAGCACTTGCATACATTTTTTATGCTAATTCTATTCGTAACATCTTCAGAATGTCTTTTCTCAAAACTTTTTCAACTGTTGTAAAAGTTACTATCACATCATATATTATGCCCGTGTCGAATCATTCTCTATTCAATACTGATCAAACATATATGAAGTGCTAAAATATAAGCTGATATGTTACATTTTGGTCAAAATGTCATTTAAAAAATCATTATGGCAGACCATGATATGTCTGACATAACATCCTTTTTAGGGGAAATTTTCCCTAGGGCAGAAACTGATATATTCAATTTTCTTGATTTTTAAAAGACGCAACTACACAAAGTTATTAACAATGGGGAAAAAAATATGGGACTAGTTGTTTTAATAAAGATACAATCGGCTACATAAAAAGACGTCGGCTGTTTCGATTATATAAAAGAAAAATGTAAGTCTTTTGTTTTCATTGTTTGTAGACGCAATTGTGGACTATACTTTTATTAATATTGTTTTTCTCTTTGAAAGAATAACTGAAAAAAAAGTAACAGTATTCTTTGGCTTATTTTGTTTTAGTTTTTCAGAGAAACAGTGCGCATTAAACAGGACAGCTCACATTTTACTTTTTTATCACCAACCTGATTTCATTAAAATATTATAATGGATGATGATGGAATTCTGGTTATTTTAGAAGATTCAGGAAGCGAATACGGGATGCATTCTGATAGTAGTTCGTCAGATGATGCTTTTCAGACTAAGATAAAAAAAAAAAAAGCAGGACAACAGGGTTAAGAAAAGACATGAAAACCCAATTGTGCAGGGACATCAGATCAATTGAAGTCAAAGGGACACAACAATGGTTCTGAACTTTGTTATAACCTGTTTTCCGTTCCGGTGGCTCGTGCAGGGATGTCAGATCAATTAAAGTCAGGTGGAAACAACAATGATCTCGAACTCAGTTATGACTTGTTCTCCACTCCGGCAAGTAGTGGGTGACTACAAATGAAGAAGGCTAAAGATTATGGAAAGGAATATGTTACCAGAAGCAGGGCCAGATTTCCCAATAGGCCCGGTAGGCCCGGGCCTATGGGCGCAAGCTCCCAGGGAACGCACGGCCGAGAGAAAAAATAAAAAAAATATCTAGAAATAAAAGTAAATAGCCATAACTTAACATATTTTTTGAATTGATTTTAAAAAATCAGGCTAATAAAGCATTCTGATTTTGAAGTTCATTGGAACAAATAATTGTTGGTAAAGTTCACCAATCTTTTATTAATACATTAACGGTCTTTTGTTAAGCCCAGAACCAAGTAAATTCCTCAAGAAATTTGCAATGATAAAATTGCATCGTGGAATGGTGTTTAAGCAATTAACATATAGGCCTGATATAATTTTTTAATAAAGGTGTTTAGGAAAATAACTTCAACCAGACTAGGGGGCGGAAAAAATATTGGGCCTAGGGGTGCCAAAATGCTAAATCCGGCCCTGACCAGAAGAAAGAAACCGATGAATGCTAAAGTGTTTTCACCACTTTCGTTCTGTTGTAGATTGTCTTGTGTAACGAAAATACGTGAACAGCAGCAGGAGAAACTTTTTCAGTCGTTTTGGGATTTAGGAGATAATAAAGTGCAAGATCAATATTTGGCAGATTATTTTTAAGTATTGTCAATAAAGCTGTCAAACAAACAGGTCGGTTTAAAAGTGACTTGCAACCTTAATCGGTTGATCACAGTGAAATATTATCTTCACTACAAATAAAGGAGTGTGTCAGTGTGTAAGAAACTGTTTATGAATACGTTTTCAATTGATAGAGAAAAACTAGACGTTATTATTCACAAAAAGCGATCATCCAATGCAGGAATAATACAGTCTGATGCAAGAAGACATCATGTACCAGGAAACAGGGGCGGATCCAAGGGGCGATCGCCCCCCCCCCATAAGAGGAAATTTTCTTGTTTTATATATATATAAATAAAATCTATCCCAGAGTTTGGAGCCCTTAAAAGTAGCATTATAACAACCCATCGCCCCCCCCAGAAGACGGTCCTGGATCCGCCCCTGGATAGCACTATTCTAAAAGTAACTTTATATAAAATAATGAATAAAATCGTTAAGCTATCTAAGCAGCATACTAGAAAAATGTATTAAATGAATACTTCAAAATTCAATGAACCTGGTCCTTGGTCTAAATTCCAATCAATTATTTTCAAGTGCTGGTATCTTTCACGTATAATTTAAATGTTACATTTTGCTGAAAGAAATTGCACTGAAACATCTTAAGATGTAAAAGTAAATATAATCAAACATCTTTTTGGAATGTCATTTTCATCTTTTTAACCTTGATAGTACGTATATTGGTGTGCAAAACTTAAGGAAACTTGTTCCATGCATAAGAATGTAATGTTACAGCATGATACGGGAAACAACGGAGAAAAATGCGTGATTAAAATAACAAAAATGAGACTTTTGTACAGAGCCAATATCTTACGTTGAAAGTACTGTAACTCATGATAAGCCCTTGACATTACATAAGGAATGAAACGATCCTTCTAAGGGTTTGTGATCAACACAAACAGCAATGCGTTTTCTGCAAAATGGTCTCATACTAGTCACAGGGTTGGTAATGAGTAGTTGTTTTATGGAATTCGATTCCTCCACCAGTGCTATTGACAACTGCTGGATAATCCTAGGTGTATCTGGACATGCTACAAAAGTCTCTCCATAGCATTATACACATGTTTTGTGGGATTTAAGTCGAGGGATCAGGAAGGTCAGTCCATTTGTTGAAATCTTTCGTTCCAATGTCTCCGCCCTCTTGCGCTGTTCGATGTTTTAGCACATTATCATCCGTAAAGATGAAGTCAATGCCGTGGAGAAGGAGCAGAGTATAACAATAACACTGATCGGTAAATGTATTGCGTTCGAAAATTGAGAGGCTGGTATCTTAATGCAACAATTTGCCTCCCCACACTAGTTTACGTAGGCCACCAAAACAATCATGTTCGACAATTTGCCTAGATTCACTGCGTAAATTTGCTCTCATCTGAGACGAGAACGCCACCCCACGCCTTCAATACTATGTTCTTGGTCCCGCTGAAAAATATGCTGCCGATATCCGGGTAATAATAGAACACAATGTGATGGCCATTTGGGAAAGAAACTACCACCATACCGTTGACGTGGTACTGTGGAGTGTAAGATTGGCAGACTTTCAATCCTGTTAAACATGTTTGAATTCTACTTGCTTTTTAATATTGGTTCCCTCTTGTCCGTTGCACAATGTAATGTTAGTTCACCGTATTCGATTACCATCTCTCTTTCGCACAGCATTACATGTGGTTCAGAACGCTTCTTATGTATATAAAATGCTGTGGGCAACACTAAACTTGCAACCGACCTTGTCAAACTTCGTTCTTCTTCCTTTAATTTTTTCCCGTATGAAGACATCCAAACGTTGCCTGCGGGTAATGTTTATGTAAGTAATACTCACAATGCACCTTAACAGTTTTCTGATTGACACACAATATCTCATCCTTTTCATACGACTGCTTTCTGTTGAGAGAACAGACGCATTCGATTCTACTGTCCGTTGACAACAAGCCATGAAACCGTCTTGCTTCCTGTGCAAGTAACAAAGACCTCCGGCAACGTGCTATGAAGCATTCATTGATTTCCACAGACTATGCAACATTTTATATTACTTTATCTCTCTTGTCTTTAAGTTTTGAGTACCAGTGTATACTTCATAGCAGGCTAATCAGTAAACTTGAATTCTTCCAGTCTTTCAATTGCCAACAGTGTATATTCGACTCACATGTCACTTTACTCAGCGTAAAATGACTTTAGTTTTTACTAATGACAGCCTACTCTTCCCGAGTTTTTTCAATTCCAAGAATCCACTTTACTTTCACTATCTTAGACTTAAGAGTCTTCATTCCGGCGAAATTAAAATACCGCTAATTTTACAGTAATTATGTGATATCTTCAAATAGATAAAAGATAATAGAAATGTGAAACAAGAGCGCCCTAGACAATATTATTTTACATGAGAAACCGTTATCACGACTCACTTATCTGCTTTCGATTTCCAGCCATTTTGAAAATCAGCATTTATTTTCGCGTTTCGAAACAGCTGAAAACGGAAAGCCACTAGGTGACTTGTGATAACGGTACCTCACGCAAAATAATATTGTCTAGGGCGCTCTTGTTCCACATTTCAATTATCTTTTATCTATTTGAAGATATCACATAATTACTGTAAAATTAGCGGTGTTTTAATTTCGCCGAGGTGAAGACTCTTAATTAATAACCAATGACAGATTTCCATGCCTTGTATGTGTGTTTCAATCAGTGTTTCGTTCAGAAATCTACAACTAGTTCAGAAATCTCCAGGTTTCTTCTAGACCTGTTTTTGGGGGGCACTGCCCCCCGGAGCTCTGAGAGTGCCCTCTCGGAGGAGATCAAAATAATACGTCTATAATAAAAGATCACATAAAAAGTCTCCGCGGCTTTTGCTTCATTTTTGAACAATTTTTAAATTGATAATCAATTTTAAACAATTAATCAAGTACATATTGACCATTATTATCTACGACTTTTTGCCATTTTTCGGGTAGCTTCATAATTCCATCGGTGTACAACTTCCGTGGTTTATCGTCGATAAACTTGGTCAAGTGATTTTCAGCGGCGCTTCAGTCGGCCATTTTCTTTCAAGAGAGTTTTGCAGAGATCGAAATAAATGATAGTCAGACGGTGCAAAGTTCGGGCTATACGGTGGATGAATCAAAACTTCCCTACCAAGTTCCTTCAATTTGTTCTTAGTCATCAAAAATGTGTGTGGCCGCGCATTGTCATGATGGAACACAACTCCCTTTCTGCTGGCCAATTCTGGTCGCTTTTTCTGGATTGTTTCGTTCTAATGGTAGATTTATGCTCAGTGCAGGACCGAATTAATGGTTTTGTCAGATTGAAATGGCTCAAAATGGATAATTCCCTTCCAATCCCACCAAACACTTAACATAACCTTGTTTGCCGACATCTAGGCTTTGAAGTCATGACAATGCGCGGCCACACACATCTTTGATGACTAAGAACAAATTAACTAAACTTCGTTGGGAAGTTTTGATGTATCCATCGTATAACCCAGACCTTGCACCGTCTGACTACCATTTGTTTCGGTCTCTGCAAAACTCTCTTGATGGTTAAAAAAAATGGTCCGCTGAAAATCACTTGGTCAAGTTTTTCGACGATAAACCAAAGAAGTTGTACAGCGATGGAACTATGAAGCTACCCGAAAAATGACAAAATGTCATAGATAATAATGGTCAATATGAACTTGATTAAAATAGATTTTCAATAAAGAAATTTTTTGTTCAAAACTGAACCAAAACACGCGGAGACGTTTTATATGACCTTTATAATAATAAATAGAATAGTACCAGCAGTGCCCCTCCAAATACTAAGTGTCCCCCGGAATATTTTCTCTGGAATAAATACTGTCTACAGCATGCAATAAACTTGCTCCATCTGGTCCAGTCCATGTGGACTGAAGGTCATTGTCTATAAAACACATTCGTTAGACCGCCGAAGATTCGCAGTCACATACGAAGAAATCTGCTTCAAAAATAAACATAGTAATACGTAACAGATTCTACAAGAACGACTATGGACGACAAACATTTGACGGTCCTTGTAATACTTGTAGTCATTTAAAACAATTGATTACGAATTACTGCTTAAAATTTATTTGTAATACTTAGTTTTTCAGTTACTCCCATCTTTTTCAATGTAAACATAGAGTAGTACTCACTTTGGATCATAAACTGGCATGGCATGGCATTCACAATTGCTCACCGCAAGGCAATAAACTAGGTCCCATTCACTTTGCTAATGATATCCCAGGAACCTTTTCTCTAAAATTTTATCGCATTGTAAATACCACATTTACATAGATGATTTTCCCCAATAAGACGTTAAGAATACAATTAGAAAAATGAACAGTTAAGAAAAATAAGTGACAAACCTACAGCTTACGCGCTACAGTTAGTGCAACAATATCTCAATATATCCTAATTTTCTCCTCAAGAATTGTTTCTTCTATCAGTACTATTACGGCACGACCTGAAAACAATGTTACTAGTAGCAATAATTAATTATCATTAAAGTACATGGATCAATCCAAATGAAATCGCCAACGATGGTTACTGACAAAATTTAGTTTTTCTAATTAATTTTTACCTAAGTTTGTACCACATTTAGAGAGTTGAAAACGGGAATTCATTTATTTTTTAGCCGCGCAGGTTTTGTCGTAGTAGCCATTTTGTATAGGCGCCTGAACGCATTTTGAACTTTTTAGTGCATTCCGTTAAACACTGTAACTTTTTTTAGGTTTTAAAGATAATGAGTTCAAACCAAAACCATATGAAAGATAATGGAATGGACAATATTCTGTGTTCTGTGCGCATTGAGACGTGCTTCAGAACGTCGAGCAAAGAATCTCTGAACATTGAGGTTGGAAACCTAGAAATGGCCATTTTGGAATGTATATTTCGAAACGAAATAAATGAGACACCTTCAATTCTTTGTCTACATAGATAATTTTCAAAAATCGCGTATTTTCACCATCAAATATGCTTATCTCTGGAAGGACAGAAGTTTGCACAAAATAAACGATAGTTGTGCAGTAACAAGTGGGTAAATTTGCATCACTGAGACTCGAGTAGTTTCAGGTTTTTCAGTTATAAGGTTTTTCTTCACTGGACTTAATATCATGAAGCGTCATTGGAGTGAATATAAACTTTGTAGAAAAAGTCAAAATAACACGACAGTAATGTTAAATGGGTAAAGTATGCATAATTTATGAATCATATCTTGTACAAAAAACAAAAGTGTCTGTTATTTCTTTCCTGCCTACAGCGCTGCTGTTAAGACATGAGTGAGGTAAAAAGTTGTCTAATTTGTGTACAGAGTTTGGCACTGATAATTGAAAGTACGATCTGAGTAGGTGTGAGTTTCCTACAAACCTTAGTGATTGGCACCCACACTTTGTCATTCGTACATACAGTAGGTTAGGGAAATTCTTGGGCCATGAGGATAGAAAAATTGATCAGAAAGATCATTATTTTCTCTGACTGATGTCTTCAATTCTCCTAATCCACCATTTGTGTCATAAATACAAGCTACGGTATCATTAGGTGCAAATGACAACATACTATCTTATAGAAGTAGGCCTACTGAAATACTTCAATCAGTACATTCATATGATTGTGAATGTTCCTTACATCTGATTTTTTTTTTTTTTTTTTTTTGGTCAGAGGTATATGATATGATCTGGTATTAATAATTCTCTTACAAGTAACAAATCTCGAATTTCTAGCTGTTTGACTGCACTTCTGATGAAACATAGATAAATTGTATGCCTGTGATACTATATCAACACAAAACCTGCACATCTGTTCAGTTTTTAAAATCGTGAATTTCACATCACTGCAACAACTTATAGCTCAGAAACTACCCAAGTCTCAGTGATGCAATTTTACCCGCTTGTTACTACAGAACTATCGTCTATTTTGTGCAAATTTGGGATTTTTTACTTCTGTCCTTCCTGAGATATTTGATGGTGAAAGTAAACGCTTTTCAAAAATTCGCAATGTTCAAAAATTCCCAAAAAATCAAGTATTATATAGCTCTCAGATCTGAAACTTGTTTACGACGTTGTCTATTATCTAGTCTCTATGTAGACAAAGAATTGAGGGTAAGTATAAATTATTTCGTTTCAAAATATACATTTCAAAGTGGCCATTTCTAGGTTTCCAACCTCAATGTTCAGAGCTTCTTTTCTCAACGTTCTGAAACGCGTCTAAATGAACGCAGAACATAGAATATTGGTCATTCTATTATCGTTCATATGGTTTTGGTTTGAACTCATTACCTTTAAAACCTAAAAAGTTATATAGTGTTTAACGGAATCCTCTGAAAAGTGCGAAATACGCTCAGGCGCCTATACAAAATGGCCGCCACAAACAAACCTGCGCGGCTAAAAAATAAATGAATACCAGTTTTCAACTCTCTGAATGTGGTACAATCTTAGGTAAAAAACTTAAATTTAAATAAAATTTGTCAGCAACCTTTGATCTGGAAATTGGTCGATTTCATTTGGATTGCCCCACATACTTTCTCTTTCTGAATTTTATCAATGCGCAGCTAATACAGCTTCTATTTACCAAAAAAGGCTCGCTCTAGCACATCTAGTAGTTTGTAATATAATTACGAAAACACATCTATATGTTCTTGGTTTTTAAATTTGTTATGAATGCACTAAAATTTAAAGGGCCTTATGCAGAGTCGTTTCGTCACGTAATTAGTGTCATACTAAAGAGTTCGACTAACATATGTCTCCTGCAGTAGTCAGGCTTTTAGTATGACGCTAACCATGCGTCAAAACGACTCTGCATAAGGCAGAAAGTGTTTGCGTTTTGAGTACATGTGCTTTAGTAGACGTGTGAAAAGTCAGAATTGGTTAAGGGTTTTATTGTATGCGGAGACATTAAAGAAGTAGTCAGGAGTATAAGTATATTGTAGAAAGAAGAAAAATGATAAGTCTCTGTTCAGATATCTATCAAACACTTCAGTCTCAGCTTACTAATAAGTGTACTTGATTGTAAGTAAAGATTTACATCTAGTCCGCACCACTCTCCTTGACAACTAGGTCATAAAAGGTACTATTATTCAGTACTAATTCTAGACATGTAAAATCTCAGGACGAGCCTACAAGAGAATTCCCTCAGGAAAAAACTTATCTTCTTCAGGTATCCATTGCAAGAGAAAATTATGTAGTCCTGGTAGCTCACTTTTGATGTGATGAAACAGGGTAATACGAGACTCCACCTTCGTCCGTGTGAAGATTTTTTTTTTTAGACTAATACATTCACGATTTCGTTTCACGTATCCCTGTATAGGCTTGGTCATTTCTGGTACAATTCAATTCTATGGCTTTCACAGAACTGTAATTACCATTTTTTTCTATGGTGTAATATGCTTCTAGTAGAAGAAGAGTAAGTAGATTATGATTGAAACTAAATAAAGACCTACAAATTTGATAGATCTCGCAGAATTAATTAAAAGATGGTAAATTAAATTCTTTGGGGAAAAAAAATTAAGAGCGACTTACTCGTATTAACCTGATATCTGGGAATTATTTGTGAATGAACAGCTTTAACAGACACATTGATATCGACTTAAAGAATCTATAATCCAGGAGATTGGAATTTTCGTCATCCAATCACTTTGTCGACTGTTGAAACTGGCGTCACATCAGACGATTCTCGCGAACTGTTTTAACAATGAAGCCCCAGTAATGGTCTATGAAAGATACAATTTTGATTCCCATTGAGAGCTCATGTGGTTCGGATGAATCCCTCGTTATGCCGTAGACCCAAGTTCCATATAGTCTTGGTACTACAAACGACGAAAAATTCTAATCCAAATAACCGAGTTCACGGTCGAATCAAGGTTTTTATCCACCGAATGACCTTCGTTTCTCTCTCTCTTTCAAAAGAAGACTTGACTGGTACAATCATATACAATTTGAAGTTCTGTGACGTCACAGGTTGCTGTCCCACTTCTCATTAAACTGCACAGAGAGAGGAAGAAACTGAGAGGCAACTTGACGTTGATAGAGGACAGTGATGACATACAAGGTAGTTTTGGGGATGGCAATGATTTTCCAGATCCGTGATTACGCTAATCTTGGGTTTTCAGATCAATGATTACGTTACTTCTGTTTTTCCAGATCAATGATTATTCTACTCTTGGTTTTTTCAGATCAATGGTTATATTACAAGTAATTTCTGACACCAATGATTATGCTTCTCGTGGTTTTTCAGATCAATGATTACGGTACTCGTAGTTTTTCAGATCAATGATTATTCTACTCTTGGTTTTTCAGATCAATGATTATGCACCTCGTGATTTTTCAGATCAATGATTACGTTACTCGTGGTTTTCCAGATCAATGCTTGCCACTACACTGTCAACGATTCTTTCATTCAATTCATCTACACCGGCTCCTCTCTTCCTTTGCTTCCGCAGTTCTTCCTCTGATCACAATATTTTGTTCTTATGTCATACAGTTGCAAGGAGGAAGTGGTTGATCTAGTATGAAGGAAATTTGTGAAATCAGAAAGGATGATTTTTGCTGCTCCAGCTGATACAACTTCTTAATCGAACAAAAATGTTGACCATACAGGTGAGAAACAGACTTTTGATAAACAAAAACCTTAACTCGGAGCGAGGGTGGCTAATCTGAGAGTTATTTGAAAAATAAAACTAAATTTTGCTTAATATATTACGTTGATGCCAATGAAATGACCACTTTGAACTGGTTTGGAAACCCAACTCAGCAACAAACATAGGAACGGGATATGGTCACGCGCATGTCACAAACTTTATACACGACCAACAAACAGGTACAGGAGTCCGGGTAGTTAGGACAGGGGGCTTGTTGAATAATGCCATATGGAAGTGCACCATGGAGAATACACAATAGCAAATATTTCTTTCTTTTTGAGTTCATACTAGGACATTCTACACAGCAAGCCGAAAGAAATAAAAGGAAAAAACAACACAGTGCGTTTGGGCTCGCAATGGCGAATGAGCGCACCAATCACCGTTTATTTATCAAATTTTGTTCCGGTGACAGTATTGCAAAATGATTGATACGGACAGCGATCTACAACACATTCGGATGAGTCCCTCAGAAACACTGCAGACGCAGGCCCTCGAAAACGTGTTCGGCCCATCACGGAGGAGTATGACATAACACCATAGCACTGTCTTCATCTTCTTCCAATCGATAAAGTGAAAACGTTGGACTGATGAGTGCCACACGCCTTGAGCAATTCAACAAGATTCAACATTGATCACAGTGGCTCGGTGGTACAGCACTTCCCTATGGTGCATAGGGTATCTGGTTCTATCCCAACTTGCGCAAAAGTGGGCATTCTGTTAGACAATCACCATGTGCATGGATATTCTTGGAGTTCCTCCCTTTTCCCTATCTTTTTCTCATTTCGTCACATCATCCGTTATTAACATCACTGTTTCCTTTAGCCTCACTGCATAATCATGGGATGTTAAACTCAAAATAAGACCCCAGAAAAACCTTCTGGATGTGTACAATTGTTTGGGTCAGGAATAACTAGGAAAGGTACATGCATTAGATTATCACTGCAGATAAAAACTGCATTTGCTATAACAATTGTAAGAACAACGGTCAAAACTTAGTGGTTGGATCGTAATCAACACTGAGGACGGTTTCTAAGCCAGCTCTCCACACACAGATTTTTTTTTCGGTATAATGGTCTATGTCGGGAGCGATCTATCATCATTGTCTCACACAAGGTGAAACAATCATTACACCTGAACTTAATAAAATGCATTGCAAACTTTTCCTCCGGTAAACAGCGATAATCAATAGGCATGGTCTTCTCATGTTAGACAACAGTGCTCCCCCACATGCCGAATAAAGGGCGATGCTGACTCTTCACGAACTGCAGTATGAAACCCTTCAACAATTTCTGCATTCCTCTGATATATCTCATACTGACTACCAAATCTTCAGGCATGTCATTACTTCTTAGGGGGAAAGATCGTTTATTGACAATCGAGGGGTGGAACGTACGGTCGAGAACTTCATTGTATCACAGACTCAAGACTTATTTCATCATGATAGCTCTGAGCGATAACGCAAGTGTGTGTTTGGTATTAAAGTTTTCATTTTTCTAGCATTTGTAATTTTCTAGGATCAATATTAACAGACGAAAACCATATAAAAGCAGGGAATTCGTGTTATTATTCCGTTCAAAATCTCTTGTCATCGCGAATTCTGTCGAGGAATTTTAAGCTTAAAATATATAAAACGATAATCATGCTTGTTGTTCTGTACGGTTGAGAAACATGTTCGCTTCCTCTGAGGGAAGAACGCAGACTGACTGAAAGTATTTCAGAACAAGATCCTGAGATAAATGTTCAAACCCAAGAGGAAGGGGAATGGGGCTCAATGGTAATGCGTTCACCTCTGGTGCGTGGGGTCCTTGATTCGATCCCGCCAGTTATGTGGTGGACAAACAATTGTTTGTGGAGGGTTTTCTCGGGTTCTCCAGTTTCCTCTCACTTTCTTCACTTCATTCATTACTTCATCATCACCGCCTCATTTAACCATGCCGCCATAACGTAAAAAAAAAAAAGGTTCCATTCAAAATGTGCAAACCGCTCAATACTTTTTAGACTACCTAATATGTTTATTTTTGTTCACTATACAAATCCATATTGTTGGCATATCACACTCCTAGGAAATTATAGGCAAGGTACTGTAGGCTCTAGATTTATAGTTAGAATTGTAATCCATACCTAAGTTTGTTGAGCTCTCTCGTGGTTAATCGGTTAGCGTACGCGCCTTTGGTGTGGGAGGCACGCGTTCAAATCCCAACGAGAGCGCATGTAGTTCTGAACCATGTTAAGTTGTAGATCTACATCTCATATAGCCTCGCTGCTGAAAGGGACGCTAAACTGAAAATCAAATAAAAAAAAATCTGTTTGCTCGTTTAACAAATCCCCGAAGTTGCCTTGCCATACTTTTAAGCAACTGTGGGGAAAAGACTTATGGTTTTTAAAGTAATATTATTGCATCACTCCTTTATTATTATTATTATTATTATTATTATTATTATTATTATTATTATTATTATTATTATTATTATTATTATTATTATTATTATTATTATTGCATCTCTACCCGTGGTACTTCGGCTAGCATGAATACATATACACACAGATTTCTTTTGTTCAAATGTTATAAGTGTTTGTACGTTGGTTCAATTTAATGAAGAAAGCGTATTTGAGATTCTTCCTACAATGAACATGTTTTAACGATTGTACTTTGAATATTGTCTTTGAATAACAAGAACTTGAAAATGTTTTTTTAAAAAATAAACTAAAAAAATATATAATTCCTTCATTTCAATATAAACTTTGAGAAAAGAAAAATAGAACGATATTCTACGTGTTAGAACTTACAAACTTGTAATAGAGTAAAAATAGAATCACCTTATGTATAAGAATAACATGAAACAAGAAATATCCAACATTTCCTATTTAAGCTATAACATTAAAAATTTTTCACAATGGTTTAAGTTTTCAATGTACAGTTCTAACTTGTTCAATTCCTGTTAGACGTAATACTTAAATTATTTTAGAGTGTACAGAGCTTTGGTAAAGATATAACTTTTCGACATGCAGGCCGGTAGCCAGCCCAAAAATCTAGGGGGAACCCGGTAGAAGTTAGGGGGGCCCGACCCAACTATATCATAGTTCATCACCATATTATAGTTCATTTGCAAGCCTACCATGAAATTTTTAGTGTGTCAGTAAAAATTTAGAGGGGGGCGGTCCACCCAGCCCCCCGTGGATACAGGCCTGTCCATACGTACCAGTGGTCGTTAAGGTAGCTATCTAGCAACTAAGGCACCGGGTTCAATCTACAGTGGAAGTGGGATAATTTTCTTGTTTGATGCTCGTAGGGACGCGGTGGCTCAGTGGTAGAGCTTTCACCTGTGGTACATTGGGTCCTTGATTCGATCCCAGACCGCGCCAAATGAACTTTGTTGTGGACAAAAACCGTGTTTGTGTGTTTTCTAGGGGTTCTTCCGTTTCCACCCACTTTCTGCATTCCACCATTTCCCTCATTTCTCATCATCAACGTCTACTTAGCGTATTCGGCATTCCCATTTCTTTCATTTCTCATCATCAACGTCTACTTAGTGTAGCCGGCATTCCACCATTTCCTTCATTTCTCACCATCAACGTCTACTTAGCGTAGCCGGCATTCCACCATTTCCTTCATTTCTCACCATCAACGTCTACTTAGCGTAGCCGGCATAATCGTGGAAAGTAAAACAAAGATTTCACTTGATCTCTATACTCGTTCCAATGCTGTTAGGGTCTAATCCAATCCATGTAAATGGTACCCAAGGAACCTGAAGGTTAAAGGTGATGGAATGTTACGCTGAATATATCACTCCTAATATATGCCCAAGCCTAGTCTACCCGGTCATGAGGGTTCTAAGAACTGTCCCAAATGGGGTGCGACCTACTAACTTCCATATCTACTAAGCTCTATTTCTGATTATTTGTATATTCAGTACATCAATATCTATGTCAATTATCTTAATATGTTTGAAAACATTGAATGAAATGACGTCAATAAACAGATAACACTGTCAGGTGTTCATCGTATGAAGGAGTTTGTTCTGTATTGCGTGATCTTTTTTTTTTTTCAATTAATATTGAAACTGAAAATGGTAATAGATTTCTACCACCTCCAGTTTTAGTAGAAATATTAGAATGGAGATGGTATATATATTTCGAATACCTAATACATTGCTGAAATCAGCTTCGCGCTATCTATTACCGATTTTACTCTATACCGATCGACGTTAAACCTGGAAGTGGTTAATTTCTCCCATTTCCTGTCTGAATGGAAGGTTAAGAGACAAATGATATATCTTAGAACATTAAATCGATTTCAAAAGGAAAACATGTTCTCTTCATCTTGTTTTTGCCTTATGTAGATTAATATTGAAACCGAAAGATATAATGGATTCTATCACTTTCGGTTTTAGTAGAGTTAAAGACGGAAATGAAATGTATTCTTGGAATGTTTAACAGATTGCAGGAAACTGCTTTTCCCTATCTATTACCACAGTGCATGCAAGGATAACCACTGTGGAGAACACGGTTGGTCGGGGCGATTGTCCCCCCCCCCCTCCCAGAAGAGGAAACTTTTCTTATTTTATATATAAACAAAACCCATCCCAGAGTTCGGAGCTCTTAAAAGTAGCTGTAAGTGGCAGTATTACAACCCACTGCCCCCCAGAAGTCCGTCCTGGATCTGCCTCTGGTGGAGAATCAGAAGATATTAATATACCTACTATCGTGTTCGCCCAGCGTTCAGAAGATAAGCGACAAGCTTCTTCAATGAAAGAAGTAGTGCACTTGGTTCAACAGTATCAGCAAAAGCGACGTGAACTTGCAATCCTCCATAGTGATCAACGTTAAAACAAGATAGCATTTACTTCTACCACTTCCGGATTAAGTGTCAGAAATATTGACAAATATAATTCCTTAGTTTGATCCTTTATATCCTGGCTAAAATTTATGGTGACGCATAGAAAAGTTCTTTGTTTTCCTCCCGGATGAACGGATATATGGACAGACTTAGTAAATATCAGTACAAAAGAGATATGGGAAAACAAATTCCTTAAAATCATTGTGGACCATTTCTTGCTAATCAGCGAAGTTTATTTTTCGGTAACAAACTCTTTTCCTGTAATTTCTGCCCAACCTTCAAATAGGACTTGCTTCATTCAAGTTTCTCTGTAATTTCATTATAATTATTGATCCTTATATTAAACAATACAATTATTATCAATAATATCCCATGAAGCTTTCCACTTTTTGATCGATTGTAGCCCTGTTATTGGAGGGAATGGGAATCATTGCTTCCACTCATGACTCTCATGTTGTCTTCAGTCATCATGATGGTTTTGTCAGGAGCTCGTCGCGTGTAAGCAGTCGAAATGTTTTTCAAAAGCATCAGTGATGTAGAAGCAACACTGGGTCGAAAATTTCCGAACAACGGGCATAGCGTTAAAAAAAAAAAAAAAAAAAAAAGCATGTGACCATACTAAAAGTGTTTGTACGCCTGAGAATGTTGAGGCTGTGAGACAGTCTGTTTTGCAGTTCCCGAAAAGTTCTGCAAGGAAACATGCTGCAGGTATTGGGCTTTCCTAAAAAGTGTAAGATGAATTTTAGAAAATCTGCATTCCCAAAATGTTTTCAATACCATTTTATATTTTTGAATAAACGAGTTTCTATCTTAAGTACGTTTTTGTTTTATTAGCTTTAAAGTGTGAGGGGTTTTATTGGACCATATTGTATTAGTATGTAACACGAAGTAAGTTTTAAATGAAGACACCATTAATGTTACATAATTTTGAAACAAACAAATTATGTGACGTAAAAATATACTCGATAAACAAAAAATACCAATAAAGAAGACAAAATCTTTTCAAATTTTCCATTCTCGAGACTAAAATTATACTGACAAGTGTCACAAACAATATCATCCTGTCTTAGTTCATTGTTAATGCACTCTTGATGTAGCCATTGATTGCATTCAACACACATTATCCACGCTTCCATATTTGGCGTTCAGAGCACCATGGAGTCAAGTCAAATTACCAAATTATGAGAAAAAGATACACAAATTCTGTACGATACGATTAAGTACATGGAAAGCTAACCTTGGTTTCTACATTAGAAGAGTTATTTACAACATTTAAAGAAGAATATTTTAAGCTCTAAAAGAAGCTTTACATAGATATCTGAAATATTGAAACATATTCAACATAACCAAAATAAATGGACTTGATTTCCTTGTGCATTGAACGTGTCATATATGTGTTGATAAACCTTTGGGATCAATCCAAAAATAATGTGTCGTCATCTCCAGCAAGTTCAGATAAAGAAATGGAAGCTTCAGTCACTTGTAACTTTAGTTTTGTCACTTGTGAAATTTTACTTCTCCATTGTTTCAGGCAGCTAAGATTGGCTCTCAAATACCAAACTGTGGCCACCGAAATATTCAATTCTCAGTCGGGGAGTATGTAAACGTATTACGGTAGTTAGGATTCCACTTTAATCTGTAGATCCATGTCTCATATAGCCTCGCTGCTGAAAAAGCGACGCCAAATTTCAATGAACCAATAAACACACAATTCTTAAGTCATCATTCTGTTATTATTCTGTTATTATTGGCAGGTCATTTGCTGCAACTTAAGAGACTTTCATTCTCCACGGTCTTACGCTAACCTCTTCGTCCGATTTCTGTTTTGATTGTAGCCTTCTTTGCCTCCTATTTGTCTTTCTTGCCACTTTTCCGATAAACACCACCTTTACGAAGACATTTATGTGTCGGATGAGGAGAATTACATGCAACAAAATTTGAAACTAGATCGGAGGTAGTTCACCTCTACCTTCTAAAGTAAAATACTAAAAAAATTCCTTCTAAAAATTTATTAAATTGTCAGAACATTTACAGTGTTAAAAAATTCCTCATATACTATTAATATCAACAATTTGAACATTGCTATTGTAATTATAAATTCATAACTATAAACAATTTATGGTGATGTTCACTATATTTCCATTAAATTACATTTTTTTTTTCAGTCACAAGTAGCGATGTATGAATGTTATTTGGCTGGAAAAATTGAGCCCATGATGGTACTTTTCTTTCGGATTACGATTGTGACGTTTGTATTACCAAAATCATCTTCAGCAGATTGATTCAATGTGGGATAGGTTTTTATGTTCGAGATAGGTACGGTAAGAAACTCCACATTGCCTCCAGCACAATATGTAACACTAGAGTCAGGGATAGAAAATTTTACCTCATACTGGAAATTTTCTGCTTTTTCTACGTCTCCCAAATAATGAACATAAAATCTGGAACTTATTTTATTATCCTGACGGTGTCTTATCTCACGAAGCAGAAACAGACCCCATCGTGGAACCTGACACAATGAGAAGCAGTCCGATACGATGTTCGGCTTCAATTGCGTTTCCCATGACGTTCTATTTTCATATGCATTTTTCGTACATAAACCAGCACCATGGGCTTGTACAAGATGGTCCTGGACAGTATTTTTATCGACAATTTTCCTGCAGTAATCAGCTGGGCATCTAAAGGTCGGGGATTTATTGTCTGTCCGCATTCTCTTCGGAGCATTGCCGTCCTTATTATCTGCTTGTTGAGAAGAACGTTTCATTGGTGGAATTTGGTTTGCCATAATCGTAGTTTGACTTATATAAAACCAGTTATCAATATAGGTATATCAATCAGTTTTAGGAAACACTACAAACACTTTCTGAAAGACGGAAAAAAATATGGATAATTAATACTGTATTACAGGATGGAGCATAAAATCATTTGGCAAGATTACATACGAAATGAATTGAAGGGGTGGATTCCAAAAGAGTCTAAGTCAATTTTTGTCAATTTTGAGATATTGGTTCTATTAAGTTCCCTTTGAATAACTCCGTATACTGAACATGGTTACACGTCAAAACTTCATAAATAAAATTAATTGTAGGCAAAAGAAAACAGCATTGTTTTCCAAGGTGTCCTAAGTCAACAGTATTCTCCGAAGTTAATTTCAGACTCATGCCTAAAAACACTTACAAAACTCTCGCTATAGATGATAATTTCAAGGCTGTCTTGCAAAAAGTAGGCAATTACAATATTTTTTTTCATGTAGAGTACATTTCTTTCACAGAAATAGAATGATGGAAATAAACACAAAAATGGTCTCCTGAAAAACTTACTTTTTTGACTTGGGCTGTTTTGGAATTGAGCTCTTCAATTATTTGTCAACTACGAAAATTATGAAATTACTATAAGTTGTGTCAAGTACGTATGTAGGAATTTATTTTGGGAGAAGTCCAAAGCTTTTGGGGATTTCAAGTTCAATATGAGGATAAATTTTGGTAAAAATTTTAAAATCACCCATATCATTATACTAAATTTATGTAATAGTCAGGATTTTGTACAGTCTGAACTTGCAGGGCCCAACTTCTGCGTACGTATCTCAGTTGTATCATAACATTAAGTTACGTTCGAAGTATCTCCCATTATTTTCATTTTTTTTTTTTTTTTTTTTTTTTTTTTTTTTTTTTTTTTTTGCACAGAAGACACGTTCATGCTTCTCAATGTACGATTTGTTTAACTCATTTAACTACTGATTCTTTAATCCATTGAGAAATGAATAACTGTTAATGTTAGGGTTATGGTTCACGCTATAACTTCATTATGTATTCAAAAATAACATTTTACGCTTTAAGACTGTAAAGATATTGGTACATCACCCAATTGGGACATCGTATGGAAGTAAACACTACGACTTCTTTAACTTTTGAGTTCACTTTGGGTTATATCCTCTAGTTATTATGGGTTCATTGTCACTGGGACTTCACGTGGATTGGATTCTACATTAAGAAGTAGGTTAATGTCTCACATATTTCTTCAATACCGGTCTTATCCACACAGTTTCACAACCGCCACGTTTTCTAACTATATTCAATCAAATGAGTGCTTTTATCCATGTTGCTGTGGATGTCCAACCGCTGAAGACTGAAAATTCTGTATTTATGATCCGTGGCTAATGGAAGTTTTCTATTTTCATTGAATTTTACAGGGCCTTTTATCTACAGTGATTTAGTTCCCCAAGAGTCCGTAGTGCTACCCACCTCCAGGGTTTCAGATACTGTTTCAGTTCTTTGTTGTTGTCTGAAGTGAACGAGTCTAAACACGAATGCTTCAGAACATTACAAATATCCATTGAGTAAGTGAATAGTACCGTCTTCGACGTACTGTCTCTACATCATTTGCCAGTAGCGTTCACAAATATACTCGCAAATGAGAAGGGCATTAGCAGATCCGTGGTGGTCAAGCCGCAAACTGAGTGGATAAAGCGAGTGGGTGCTTATGGAAAAATACCGGAGGAAAACTATGACGAAAAGTCTTACCACTCTCCGAGGTGGAGTAAGGTTGCTATGAAGAATTTTCCAATATAGCTGCCACGCGCTACTACTATTCGCAAAGTGTCACTTACACGCCTCATGTGCCCCTCATAATTAACAAAGAGCAATGAGTAATACATCTTTGTAAAGCTTATGGAACGCAGATTCCAACGATGTAACATTGTTTCCCATTTTACACACCGACGAGAAGAAGAAGAAGAAGAATTTTTAAAAATAATAAAAAACTCGATTTTTTCCAAAATATTTCATCTCTGGCAACCCTGTGTATACAGCAGCGCAACAAAAAAATTCGTTATTACATACCTTACATATTTGTGTGTAACATGTGCAACAGCCATTGAAATCTAGGCCAAAAAGGTATCCTAATATGGGATACCCTTTGTGGGCTGTATCACCGATTTTAGTGGAGGAAGTAGACTATTGTATGAAAACACCCTGTGACCTGCGACCATCCTAACTACCACAGTGTCATGATGTACTTTGTTGTAAAGCTTATAGAACGCAGATTTCAACTGTGTAGCATTGATCCCTTTTCCACCATTGATAGAAGAAGAAGAAGAAAGTTAAAAAATTATAATGAAGTTATTCATTTATTGATTAATTTATTATTGAAAATTATAATTGCTATATACGCAAACCGTATAACGGATTTTACTGGAGGAAATATACCATTGTATGAGAACACTATGTACCTTATTTGTTCCAACTGGAAAATTGATTAATAGAAGTGGAATATAGGCCTTAATATCCTAACAAATTTAGGTAGATAAAAACACTGAACCGCGATCTCATTGTAATGTATAATGTAGTGATGACTTTTTTAATGAAAATATACCTTAGAGAAACGATGTTGAAAAGTCTACAACTCTCCGGGAGTGCATAGATTCACTATGGTGAATTTTCCAATATGGGCGCCACGTTTCCTAATACTTATATGTAGAGGATTGTTCAATATTTGGAACCTTATTCTTTATATCAATTGAAAGCAAACTCTTTAACAAGCTGATTTTTTTTTTTTTTTTTTTTTTTTGCTAACGAATTTTTTGTTGCGCTGCTGTACACACAGTGTTGCCAGAGATGAAATATTTTTGGAAACAATAGAGTTTTTAATGATTTAAAAAAATCTTTTTCTTCTTCTTCTCCTCGGTGTGTAAAATGGGAAACAATGTTACATCGTTGGAATCTGCGTTCGATAAGCTTTACAAAGATGTATTACTCATTACTCTTTGTTAATTATGAGGGGCACATGAGGCGTGTAAGTCTCTCCTCGTTCCTCTCACTAATATCAACTCCAAACTATAGGCGTATCTGTAATCTCCGATAAACCACACAATATTCTATAGAAATCTGAGTGTGTTTACCTAATAAAAACCCAAGAAAATATACAAAATTGTGGAGAACACGTTCTTTCATTATTGGTTCAAAAAGAAATCTTTCAGTTTAACGTCCCACGATTATGCCCTTTCGGCTAATCAATTGAGATCACTGGAAATTCTCAGGAAAAATTGACGATTTGACAAGACTGTAGATTTTACGAAATTTAACCATAGAATTCAATTCAAATCTTAATGGTAAAAGACGAGGGGGTTCAGTTAGTCATGATAATTTGTTGACTTCAACTGCATAAATGGAGATTGTGGAAACCTCAATAAACGCATGTATCATATTGTTAAAATCGAATAGGGACCGCGGTGGCTCAATGGTAGAGCGTTCACCTCTGGTGCATGGGATCCCGGGTAAAAACCCTGCTCCCACCAAGTGAACCTTTTGATGAAAAAACACCGTGTGCGTAGGTTTCCTCGGGGTTCTACTGTTTCCTTTCACTTTCTCCATTCTACCATTTCATTCATTGTTCATCATCACCGTCTCTTTTAGCCTAACCGTCATCATAAACGTGAGACGTAAAACTCAAAATTTCATTTCATTTCATTTAAAATCGAATAAAATTACGAAAGTTCTCATGGAACACACATTTTTAATTCCTAGATGGTAGGAGATTCGCTTTCTCGTTCTCGGTTAATTTCAAACCCAAGTAGTGGAAACGATTGTGAATCCTCAAAAAGTAAACGCCATATCCCATTAAAAAAGTCAAATATTTTTATGAGAGATATCTTGCATCATAATTTTAAACTCGTATCACATTAGAGGGCTAAACTCCTCATTCATTCTTGACAAATTATTAATCCCAACCACCAGGCCCGTGTCCAGGGGCAGCCTAGGGGAGGCCGGACCCCCCCCTAAATTTTTGCTGCCCCCTCTAAAATTTTCACGATATGCTTGCAAATGAACTATAATATGGTTGGATCGGGCCAGCTCTAACTTCAGCCGGGCCCCCCTACATTTTTGGGCTGGATACCGACCTGCCAACCACTGTGAATTACGGAGAAAGGTAAAAGAAAATATAAATGATACTGTTTAAAAATTGCAAGAAATGTAGAAAATTTATGGTGAAACTGAAATAAATCGAGAAGAAGATGGCAGGAGGGTAAATTCACAACATCTTTGAATTCCTTGCAGGTGGGATAGTTGGCAAGCCTGCACGATATATTACTACAAAACCGAGAAAACAATTTTAACGAAAATTATGGTGGAATCTATTAAAAAAAAAAAAAAAAAAAACTCAAGGAGGGGACATGATATCACATTCTCATTGCTGGCAGATTTTAACTCTAAGCTATGAAATATCATAAAGAAAATGTTGAAAATGCATTAAGTTCTGCCATAATTTAAAAAAGTTATTTATATTCAGTGTTGTACCGTGTAAAATCAGCACCCGGGGCAAGTATATACGACGGCGCCCACATACATATCAGTGAGGTAGACAGACCAGCCGCGAAGAGCCACCATGGTTGGCACGAAGAGAAAGAAATTTTTCAAAAATAAACCCTGCTTTTCCTTGATTTTGAGCACTTTGTATTGCTTTTTCCCCCTCCATTTTATACAGGGTTTCCCAAATGTTCCCTAACATAGGGTAAATCTGTAATTGTCAGAGTTACAACAAAATGTAAGTGATGAAATCGTCTCCAAATATAATGTTTTCAATCTAAAGTGAAGGATTTTTATTTTAATCGGATTAGCCGTTTCGGCTGTACACTCTTTAAGCGCCCAATGTTAAATGAAAATGAAACGTTGCCATTTATCTGGACTCACAACATAAGTGAATGAAGTTACTGTTTGAAATGGGGGCTCGCCATCGACATGTTAGCGTAAAAGACAGTAACTTCATTCACTTATGTTGTGAGTCCAGGTAAATGGCAACGTTGAATTTTCATTCAACATTGGGCGCATAAAGAGTGTACATCGCCAATGGCTCTTCCGCTTTAGAAAATTCCTTCACTTTACATTGAAAACATATTTGGAGATGGTTTTTCCCCTTACATTTTGCTGTAACTTTGATAATAACAGAGTAACCCTATTTCAGGGGGCTTTTGAAACATCCTGTGTATGTGAACATGCATTTTTCACGGACGCAAAAAGTATAAATCTGACCCTGGTCAAATTGAATATTAGATTAAAAATATTGCTTTTGATCTCAAATATTCAAAGTAATTTTTCCTCACTCTTTTTTTTTCTTCTTTTGTTTTATTTTTTCCTCCCAAATTTTGCGCCCTTTACTTCGGCGCTCGGAGATGTCGTTCCGCTTGACCCCTCCAAGACACGGTAGTGTTTATATGGGAAAATTTTCTATCACGTCCATGTGTAAACTTGCTACAAGGGGATATATTTTTTTTATCCCTTTTATCCTCTTATATACCTCTGTAGATTCCAACAACCAACCAATAGAATTGTTTCTTCAAGTAGAAGGAAGACATAGAGAGTTTCATCAAAATCGGGTAAGTTTCATGAGAGTTATCGTGGAACAGAAAGACAAATCCACACACAAACAGATACATTGTGTCTATGGAATCGGATAAACTTCACCTCCACTCGCTTCAATTGTCTCATAATTATGTACCAAGGCTAAAGAAGACTATGACAAAGATTATGAAGGAAGTGGTGGAATGAAAAATGTAGGAGAAAAAGTGAGAACCCCGAGGAATAATAAAATAAACACTTACATGTTGTTGCCCACCAAGCAACCTCACGCACCAGAAATGGCCATACGCCTATGAAAATTCAATCGTTAATTTTCTCGCCGACTTGTAGAAGTCTGGCAATTCGTTCCGAACCGAGTTTAGGAAAAGAAACGTGTATTTCATAGGGATACTTTCAGACAGTGATGACTTCAGGGAGTGATCTGGGGAAATTCTTTTCTGGCGGGACCATAATATATATATATATATGCAATGTACCAGACATGTGCAACAGCCGACCCACTTAGTTCTTTAATCCAGCCCGCCGGTTTCGTTATTGAAAATGAATTTCTTACGTAATCTCTTAAACTGATCTGAAAATTTTTTCTTAGACACGTGGTGTCCGCCTTGAAAATATCCTCCGCGTTGGATAGCCAGTGTAGGTACCACCGAAAATTGGCAGACTGATCAAGTGTTCCTCTAAAATTGTAAATAAATAGATTTTTCTGCTTTTCTTCAGTAAGTAAATATTTTGGATACCGTTATAACAGTTTTCTATATTTCTGCGATATTAATATACAGCGAACGATTTTATAAATTGAATATGGCTGTTCAATTATTTTGAAAATGTACATTGTCTCGTACGGCCCTCGCTCCTCAATGCCAGTAAGTCCTCTGTGATTGGTCCACTCTCTGTTCCAATCTGAACATGCGCCTGATATATGCCTGATATAATATACTATCCTTATCCTGCTCGATGTAGATTCCCAGTAGTTTTGTAATACTACTTTTCACCCCCAGTGGATTGAAAGTCCCTTTCAATTAGCCTGGATAAATGATTAAGAAAGAAACAAAATACTTAAAAGAAAAAAAGAAAACTAACAAATGAATGGTGACTTACGCACATTCAGGAACCGTCACCTCACAAGGAGGGATGGGAAAATTCCCTTAAGTATGGTCCTGGTCCGCAGAACGTCACAAACTTGCCATCAACTGATTTCAGCTATATTTATATTGATACATTTTACAAACTCACTTTATCACAGATTAAGCATAGAGCCCTATGCCAATCGAATCAAAATTTCCATGTGTTAAAACAAACTTAAATACTGAACATTTAGGTACCTTACCAAAGCTTATGTCGTAAAATACCTTCTTATAAATAATTAAATAATGGCTTATTCGTTTCCTAAGTAATAGTTCTGATTCCCAATGTTGTTGTGGTGTGAGTGTATTATTGGCAAGTTACTACGTTTAAAACTGTTATATGACGTACATACGCTTTATTTCCATTGTTAAGGATTAAAACAGTTTAAAACGACCGTTAAATCTTACCATTCTGATTTTGAATGTTCATATAGATATACTTGTGTACTGTATGGCTCAGAGATTTGGACGGAAGTTAGGGGGTCGTGGTAGCTCAATGGTAGAGCGTTAACCTCTTGCGCTTGGGGTTCCGGGTTCAAATCCTGCTCCGTGGTTTTCTCGGGGTTGTCCCGTTTCCTCCCACTTTCTTCATTCTACCATTTTATTCATACCCCATCATCACCGTCTCCTTTAGCCTAACCGGCATATACGTAGGACGTAAAACTAAAAAAAAAATAATTTCATTTCATTTGGAGAGAAGTTAGAGAAGAAATATTTACGGGAGTTATGAAATGTGGTGTTGGAGGAAGATGGGAGAGATAAAATGAACAGAGAGAGCAACAACCGAAGATGTTTTAAACGGACAGGAGAGAAACCAGCACCTCGGGCATATGTTGCAAAGAAATTGTTCCTCTTCATACTGCGAAAGAAGGAAGGACACGAGGAATAGGAAGAAGAAAAACACAACTGATCGATAATTTGAAGAATAGAAGAAAATATTGGGAGTTAAAACAGGAGGCTGAAGATCTAGAAACATGAAAGAAACATTTCCAGGCCTATGCCTAAATAAATAAACAAATAAAACGCCTCATTAATCCCAGGAGCTAATAAAAGGCAGAATACTTACTACTACTACCACTACTACTACTTTTACTACTACTACTACTACTACTACTATTACTACTACTACTACTACTACTACTACTACTAATAATAATAATAATAATAATAATAATAACAATAATAATAATAATAGACGTGTCCTTTCAAGATTTAGAAATAAGACAAGAAAGTAAAAAAAAGAAAGAAGTTTTTTTTGTATTTAGTTTAAAAGTAAATATATATGACAAAAAAAGCAATACAATGTGTACTTGGGTTATTTTAGTGACGTAACCTGAATTTTAGTATACGTTGAAAAGCATCTCAGCTCACCACTTGCCTAACAGAGTTGTAAAATTATAATCTAAAACAGTGGTGGCCAATTTTGAACGCACCGCAGGTCAAAACGAAACAAGAATCAAGCTAGGGACTCATATTCCACTCTCCTCTCCTCAAGTTGAAGTGCATAAGTCATACACGTGCTAAATCTTTGTTGTATTCTCCATGTACTGTTTTGTTGTTTCATATGTCTAGGACAACATGTCTAGGCAAATTTATGAAGCTTCTGAGCTAAAGTTGTTTTTTTTTTATCCTACTGTGAGCTACCAATCAAAACAACTATAGTCCAGAAGGAATAACGTCGTTAGCTTACCGCGCTTGGACCTGCTCGTCACTAGGGGTGTGGTAAGAAAGTAGCCAATCACCACCAACCGTCTACTGCGCTCAGCGAGCCACAAGTGACCAAGCTGGCCACTCCCCATAAACGTTACTACAACTTTTCGCGGGAAGACAACGACATTGTATCTTCCGTACTATACCAAATATGAAATCAAACTATCCAGCTTAGCACGTGTCTAAGTACCCGGCTATTTGAAGCGATCGCAAAGCGTATTTATTGCTCATGCGTACTCTTGGAATACACTGACCATGTATTTAAATGTAGATGGCTAATCATAAACGCGAAAGCAGTAAAATCGCCGAGAAAACGTCAGCTCAAGAGTATTTGGTGCGGGTCGGAACAATAGACCGTCTGCTGTTTAAAAGATTTCAAAAGAAATGAAGAAAAGGAAAGACGTGTTGCCAGGCAGAGGGATTGTAGCAAGAAACAGCTGCTTGGAAGATGGTTTGTGCAGAGTATTGGAACTCTGCTATTACACACCTGGATCTGGCAAAAAGACCTGGAAACCCTGACTGGCTCACAGTATGATTTACACATCTGGTGAAAGTAAAATTACTGAATAGCCACTTTGACCGCGTACACTACAGGGCGTAACGCTTTATCGACTAGCCTAGGACTAATAGACACACGAAAAACATAATGTATACTACCCAACGTGTATACAATCAACTGTGAGATTAGGCTGATAATAGAATTTGCTTGTGAGAAACAAGCAATTGTTGTCGTCAGCGCCCCCTGTCGTTAGCGTCAGCTCAATGTAGTTGAGTTGATTTTGAGTTTAACGTCCCGTTCAGCAGTGAGGCTATATGAGACGTGGATCTACTAATTAACGTGGAATCCGAGCAATATGAGCTCCCGCCGGGAATCGAAGCCGGGTCCAGCTCAATGGAGAAATCAAGGTTAGCCAACCGGTGCATTAACGCAATCTACCGAAAATGTCCCAGTGAAATACTAGTAGCTCGCTATCGACGGTTTGGTGATGACTAATCTAGGACAGTCAGAGCCTAAGGCGCGAACATTTGAAAGTAACTGTCAGATATGAAATTTACATTTTTCTAAAAGTCGGTCCAGTGTCATTGGCCGTACGTTGCAGAATAGGCTCTGTAACCGAAAGGTGAAGAAAATAGTTTTGCATTTAAAAAATCACGTCTCGATTTAGGTAAGAGCACATTCGTGGCTAAGCGGTTAGCGTACGCTCCTTTGGCGTGAGAGACCCGGGTTCTATTCCCGGCGGGAGATCATGTGTAGGGACGTACGCAGGAATTTATTTTGGAAGGGGTCCAAAACTTTTCGGGGGGTCCAAACACAATTTCAGGCTAAATTATATTAAAAATTGTAAAATTGGCACTAAAATTAGACTACATTTACAAAAAAAAAAAAAAAAAGAGTCCGGATTTAGGGGGTCCGTACCCCCAGGACCCACCCCCTGCGTACTTCCCTGCTTATGTGGTTCGGACTTCATGTTAATCAGTAGGTCCACGTCTCATATTGTCTCGCTGCTGGAAAAGACGTTCAACTCAAAATCAATTCAACTCGATTTAGGTAAGACGTTGGGAAAAGAAAGTAACAAACCACAAATTTTTCATTTCGTTATTGGTGGGACGTCATTTGGCCATCGCTAATCTAAAACATGGCATTATAGCTAGGTGGCACACTGAAAGTGGCGTAGATAACCGTACTTAGGGAAGGGAGGTGGACTCCTACATTCTCTCACAGGCCTCGTTACTGTGGATTCTTCTGCATATCGCAAGAAGAATATTTTTCTACCTAGTCCATTAAGTACTAACAGCATTACCCGAAATAATCACTTCTCTTTTTAATTTTTGTTGATTTACACATGTGCCGTTCCCATGCCGTGATCCATGAAGTTCCTTTTCAGATTTTGATATTAAAAATTCATCGCGTTTCTTTTTTTTCTTTTTTTATTTACTTCACACATGACTTGGCGTGCCCCGACAGGCCGCCTTGGTCATGGCTCGGCCGCGATCCTTCGGCTTTTTTCGGAACACACGAAGCGGCACGATGTTTATCAGAAACTTGGAAATTATGTAGAAAGCACGGTACGGCATGGTATGTGTGAACAGTCGCGGTCATGGGACGGACTGAGCATGACAGAGAAACGACATGGGCAGTGCGTCCTATGTGTGAATCAGACTTTTGACTTTCGAACTATGGTATGCATAAGCACTGAAGATCTTATGTACCTCCATCGAGAGATATAAAAGCAAAAACAGTTCAAAAAAGCGACAAACAGTTTTCTAATATCAATCTGTTTCATCTAGTGTCCTTGTTGTTGTATCTCAACCGGAAGCAGTTGAAATCTAATATTCCTGGTTTCGGTGTTCATCGCAATAAAGCAAAATTCGGTAAAAGATAATGAGAAACATATCTTTATATGGATATTTTTTTCGATATATGTAGAACTAATAGATTCCATCTGGGCTGAAATTCTATTGTAGCCAAAGCGGCACAAATCTATCATTTTCGGTTTCAATGTTAATTTTTATAGAGATAGAATAGTAGACAATAACGAGAAACATTTTTTTTAGGCGCATTCAGCATTCCATACTAGCACATACAACTTTGACCAATCCAAAGCAATGAGTGTAACTAATGTGAGAGGGTAGTGCCATTTTTAAAGGATACAAGCATCATAGGTTCTATGGGCATTGATATAATTGATATTATCCTATACAGTAGCACGCACTTACCCATGTTACAGAATACCATCGCTCTTGTGAACTAAATGATACATTTATACCAACACAGTGGCGTCACTCTGTACTACACTCTATATTAATGGATTTATTTCTACCGATAATATAACATGAAACTCTGCCGATACTATAACATGAAACTACCAGGCCATCGGATTGGACGTCGCGCACAAATAGAGAGCTCACCAGGGTTAATTAACACACCCTGACTTCTATACGTGAACGGCAAGTATTTGGAGTCGTACGTTTAAGTAACAAAAATTGATTATACTTGTCATGCACAGAAACATATATTGCATAATATATATTCCTCATTTCGCCTTATGTACATTGTCGCTTTCAGCAAGATTGGTCGTGCTTCTGTATCCACCGTGAAAGACGCCACATCGAACCTATCTAGTAAGCTTAAGTCTCCAACTTTCCCTCAATACATAATATCTTATCACTTAAAGGTAGCCCGACGATATTAAACGTAATTGTTTTCCCTTTCTTTTTTGACGGTAGTCTTTTTGGTAATTCGTATGATCTCTTCCTATGGCAATAAAGAACTTATAATTTAAACTCAAGACGGCTACTTAACAGCAATATCCAGTTTTCATTATACTCGTGCAAGAAATGATCATATTAATGAACAAAGTAAGCATACAATGTAGCTGTGAAAACATTTACTGTGGTATGAAAAGAAGATAACGTCAGCGATAATTGTAAAGTTGGAGTACGGTTTCCTGCAAAACATTAAACATAAGAAAAAGTGTTTCGCATCGACTTTCAAAAGAACTATTCCGTGTGGGTTTTAGTATTGCAAACTACATTCGAGATAAAAACATAGATCTAGCGTGAATTTTGGGAATAAAATTCCTTAAAAGTGTATTCATGTTCCGAGATGACTGTGTCTCCCTTTGGTGATGATGAAGCTATACCGGAAATTGGTATCTTCAACCTTCTCTACTCTACTTACATTGTCTAGACATCCCAAATGATTGATGAACAGACGTTGGCGACACACAAGTACATGAATATGGAACATTTATTCGTTCCTTTGTCTCCACTGAAGACACTCTCAAGAAATTGACTCATATTGAAATTCATGACACCGCAAAGAACGTCCTCATTCTTCTTAGACCTGTCTTAGTTTCTCATCCATTTTGTTTTGATCTGTTCATCCCTGTCGTGTGTTTCTTCTCAGAATAATACGCTATGTGCGTGGCATATGTTTTAATGTAGTATGTCTAATAAAAGTATGCTTTTTATAATCTTATACTTTAATCACTTAAAAGCATTGGTGTAAGAATACTATAAATGCCAAGAATTACTGTATGTTTTAGTTTTTGATAAGTAGGCTTATATTGCATACTTGCAACAAGTAACACTGGTCCAGAAGAAATAGACTTACAAGGAAACCGATTCAAGTGTGACACGAAATTGTTTATGCACAAACAAAGTGTTTGTGTGTACAATTAAGCCCATTAGAGGGAAAAATTCTCGACATCAACCGTTCCGGATATATAGAGGAATAAGAGGAAGGTTGGTGCTACGATATTTTGTTAATTTTTGAATATGTAGCGATAGCACAAATAAAAGAGACTTTTAAAAATAAAGAATTCCTTCATCAACGAAACTTTACCAATACATCGTCTTAGACATGAGGGCTACAATACCGAAGAGTCCATAAAACTTCTAGGAGAAAAGTGTTTTGGAGGAGAAAGGCGACAATAACGAAGTTTCATTGTTACCTGAAGTAGGCGTGTAAGGTCTCTATGTTTAGGTTTCTCGGTATGTTGAATCGAGTAAAAGCATCATCAGATTAAATAGGATGAAAAAATGTAAAAAAAAAAAAAAAAAAAAAAAAAAAAAAAAACCTGGTGACTGTCAAACTTTCCAAACACATAATTTCTACAATTAACCGATAGGAACGAAAAATGGCCCAAAAGTGTGTTTTACTAGATAATAGTCGAGGGTGAAAATCGGATCGATCCACCAAAGCAATTGAAAATGACAGCCGTTTAAACTTTCCAAATAATCGTAATTTCCGCAATTATGAACCGATACGGATCAGTTGGAACAAAAATGGGTGTTTGCAATACCTTAGGCGATTAGGAACATCAACATAATGCAACAATAAAGTTTCAAACTGGTGCCGTTTGTAATTAGAAAGAACTACTTGTCCCTTGCAGCCCTGTGTCAAAATGTGAAATAGTATTTGTTAGACTAGTCAAGATTTCAAATAGACTACTCAAGAGACACCTTACGGCATTTGACCGGAATTTGAAGCAACCTATGCAACTTGAAGGAATTGAGTGTTCTAAAGAAGAAAATCATGGTTGCCAAATTTTCTAATGCGTGGTTTTGAAAAGATGAGTGTTGCCAACCACTGCTATATTGCCAGATCTTGAACATGACAATTTGTATTATGAAATGATATAAATTCCTCACCTGTTAATTATATTAAAACATAATATTTTATTACATAGTACAATAACTTTGCTTTGCAGTGTTGCAAACTCAAAACAAGAACCATTTTTTTCTATATATGTTTTCAGTATTTTAAAATAAAATTTAGTATCATTCATTGATTTAGTACAGAAAATGTAGAACGTTTTCTTCTTAAAGCACACGAAATTTAAGTAACAACTGTAAAGTAATAATGGGTTGTACCATACAAATTTATGCACTAAACGTTGTTGATCTCTTTTTAACTTTAAATAAGACTACTTATGATTTATGTGAATTTTTGTAATAGTGGTTGCACAAGATAACCATATTTAAAAATAATCTTAAAACACAGAACATAAAGTGGATTGAATACGTAAATAGATAAGCTTACAATTCCTATACTACTACTAATAAGTTTTTGTCACATTTTGAAAATTGTAAAAACGTAAAAGGTAATACATTTTGATAAATAGAATAATGAAACCGAAATTATAAAAGAATAGAAATACAGCTCACACTTACCTATATCAAATTTGTTGTTACAGTTAAAAGTAGCACGTCCACATTTACAGTTACTAGTACACACATTATTGTTACTTTCACAGTTATATATCTTTGTTAAACGCCCTTTATTACGTATGCAATAAATAAGTTAAAAACAACTTTCTGAGATTGAATCTAATGTCATTAGTATTGGTTTAAGAATATCAGAATAGTCAATTTCACTTTACTGTGTTGAGGGCACCAAAAGTAATAAATATTTTTCGATAGAGAAATCTCTGTAAATGATACTGGAGTTTCATTCCTCTGCCAACATGCTATTTGAATTGCATGAAAAGAATTTTTTTTCATCAAATGTTTCGTCTAGGATATCTATGTTATCGAAAGTGAAGTGAACAATTTTGTTTGCTTGAAGATTGGAAGGTATGACAGCTCCTATAATTTCACCCATAGATTGCAGTGTCCTTTCTGCTAATGCTGTATCCAGCTTTTGTAGTTGATAATAGCTTATTACATGACCTGTTTTGTGGAAAAGCTCCACCAGGAGCTTATTTCTGGTAGCTTGGTGAAGAGTAGACGCAGGACCAATATGTTTTGGTGTCAGTTGCTTTCCCTTACTTACATAATAAACAATATTTTGGGCAATGTTTAGGATGCGATCGTCGTCGCGAATTCTGTCGAGGAATCTGAAGCTTAAAATACATAAAACGATAATCATGCCTGTCATTCTGTATGGTTGCGAAACATGGTCGCTTAGTCTGAGGGAAGAACATAGACTGAAAGTATTTGAGAACAAGATCCTGAGACGAATATTCGGACCCAAGAGGAACAGCGATGGGGAATGGCGGAAACTTCATAACGAGGAACTACATAATTTATACGGTTTACTCAACATTGTTAGGGTCATCAAGTCTAAGAGGCTTAGGTGGGCAGGTCATGTAGCTAGAATGGAAGAAAGTAGAAACGCTTTCAAAGTCTTGACTGGAAGACCAATCGGAAAACGACCATTAGGAAGACCTAGGCGCAGATGGGAGGACAATATTAAGATGGATCTCGCAAAGATTGGAATACAAAGTAGAAACTGGATCCCTGGCTAAGGGTAGTAGTTAACGGAGAGCTTTTGTGAACGCGTCATTGTACCTCCGGGTTCCATAGGCCATAGAGTTAGTTAGTTAGTTAGGATGCGATCAATATCGTGAACAAATGCCACACTCATCATTACCACTTTCACGATGCAGTACATCTATTCCTCCAAATATGATTCATAGAAACGTTTCAAGACTTTCAGGGACTAAATCGGAAGCACTTTCTCGGCTAATATGAACACACAGTGACTTTGAATGGTTTTTCATCAGCTTTACTAGTGGGAATGAATGCCTCGTCTTCATTGTTCAATTCTTCGGATACATCATAAAACATACAAGCATATTGAAATAGAATCAGAAGCATGAACTTTGTTTCGACGTCAGTTTTTCGTCTGAGTATGAAGAGTACTGTATCCCCAAGTTCTGACTGCAGGCGATCTTTAAACATTGAGCATCGGCTTATGTAGCTAACGGGTATGGAAGTTGAGTTTTCTGCCAATTCAATGTAGCGACCTCATACATAGTTTAGTTCCAGAATATCTCCCCTCTTTATGAGACATTGTATTTCCTGAAGAAGCCACACCATTGGTATATCACATGACTTAGATTTTCCATTAGTTCTCTGAGCTTCCCTCTAGTATGACTTACGGCAAGTGGAATGATATTTTCCCTCTGTGGCAATTAGATCATTTACTCCTTCTAACTTAACTGGCGGTGTTTTATGAGTCTTTGCTTTCTGTAGGACATTGTCATTAACTAAAAATGTGATAATATTAAATAACTTGTCCTTTTTTTCTTTCTGACAAAATAAACACTTTCTAAAATCTAAAGACTGTACATCACTTCTTAATGTTCGTGAAGAAGAAGGTGCACTGTAACTGTTACCCACACTTTCACTATTATTTTTTTCGAGTTGTTTCCCCTTGTAACTTTTGATGACCTGCAGACAAGCAAATTAAACCTACGCTCCATACCATCAATTTTCTGTTTATGAGTAAAGTCTGAATAACAAGAATACTGCCATGGAGCACTAACATACGTATTTTCTGCAACTACGTTCTGAATCAGGAGCGTCATTTCAGGTTTTGCTTGGAGGGGGCAAGACCCTTTGATGTAAGTAAAATTTTGCATTTTTCATAGAATTACTATTATTTTATTGATAAGGTCTATATAAATCTCAAACTCAGAGAGAGGCAATTGCCCCTCCCTGCCCTCCCTAAATGACGCCCCTTTTCTGAATGCGTTCAACATTTTCATTTGATACATCCCGAATCTTCAATCTATGCACAGCACACACCTTCACTTTCAATATTCCATCGTCATTGGGCACTCTTACATGTTCATTCTTTGTTACTTGATTGGGGTCCCGGGTTCGATCCCAGCCCCAGCCAAGTGAACTTTGTGGTGGACAAACACCGTGTGCGTGGGTTTTCTCGGGGTTCTCCCGTTTCCTCCCACTTTCTTCATTCCACCATTTTCATTCATTACTCATCATCACCGTCTCCTTTAGCCTAACCGGCATAACCGTGGGACGTAAAACTCAAAGATTTCATTTCATTTTTTCTTTGTTACTTGACAAAATATACATTTATCCGGATCTTTACCTAGAAATTTACGTTTTATCGATGCTTCAAGCACTATTATCTTATTTATAATTTACAACGATAATATAGCTACTATGATGTTCTTCAAGACTACCTGAAAAATTGACTGCAAGGCCAGTTTTTATAATTCAAAGATTCATAGAAGAATGTGCTGAACATAATACTAAGAAAAAGCATCTAGTGTAGAAAACTTTTTACAATATGTAGTAGAACCGAATTGGCAACATTGACACTTCTAATGAGGTATCATGAACATGTTAAAAATTAATGGTTGACAATTTAAACATAACTCAAATATTAATCAAAGAAACAACGAACTACGATTTCACAACAAATTTCTAATAATAATAATTAAATATTAACTTCATAATAAACACTAATGGATGGCAACACTGTAAAAATGTCCCTACATGTTAGAAAATTTGGAAACCCCTTTTTCCACATGCGAACAAATCAATAGTCTTTTTTTTTTAAAAAAAAAAAATGGTTGCATCTAATTTCCCAAAAATGCCGTTACCATCTTTATTTTGCCTCTTTTCTGAAAATTTGACTAATCTATGTATTTTTTTTCCTGGCAATGCTGATTTAAATGAAAGCATTCGAACACTAATATAGTAGTTGATTTTGTTGTGACAATTACTAACTAACTGCTGTTCAGATATTGGTTTTAAACAAATGTTTCAAGAAGGAACGTCGAAAAAAACATGTGAATGACCGGACACATACAGTACATTATCTGTCGTTATGTAGAATAAAAAAAGGGGGTATCAGTTGATCCTCTTTTTTTTCTACAAAAACAGATGTGATTGTTCTATGAGTACGCTGCTCTTCGAGGGTGGGAATTGCTTGCTGACACTAAAAAATAAGCATAGACTTCTGTAATGTGTCAATTGCGAGTGCATCGTAATAAAACTGTTCTTTGTGTTGGTGTTGAAAATGGTACTAAATCCCGTTGCAATTGTGAATACGTTGCAGAAGTCGGTGGTGAAGAAATACGGCATACGAACTGCAGACTCGAGTCCGTCTATAGAGGAGGAGGAAGTTGTACGAAATTTGTTTACAATTTTGGAAGACCTGGTCGAAAGCTCATACACTTCAGTGGAAACTGTTGAATCGCTTTATGTTGATTGAGATGTTAGTGAAATGAGTGAAACTAATGAAAGTGACAGTGATACGTTTAGTGACTCACGTGACGTGGAAGAACGTGAGATTTTGAAAGTGTGTTGAAGGTGAAGGACTTGTGTAACAATGGACGAATAGTTAAATCGATTATGAAACTGTATCTCAAGATTAAACTTAGGAATCAAGTCTACAGATATAATAAAATGTGTGCGACGGGTCGAACGAACAAAACGAAAATCAAAACTGTGAAAAAAGAATGTGTTCCAGTTATTTAAGTCTACACGGAAGAAAGACTTGTCAGTCCATGACAATGATTGGGCATGAAAAACTGCAAGAGATATGGGTTTATAATCATTTAAAGTGACTGAGTTCTTTATTAGGAAGCTAAAACAAGTTTTCCGTGTGACGTTACGCAAAATAATACAAGTAGTAACATCAAGGCGTGTAACAGACAAGGCGAGCGTCCATCAACGAGCAACGACTCATACATCACATGGCAATCTGGAGCTACCAAATTGTAAGAGAGCCATAAACGCGGACCAGTCAGGATTCTGCATGGAATACGTTTCAGCACGCACATTCTCCAATATCGGTGAAAATAAAGTGTTTATTAGGGCGAACAGTCTCAACAAAACTACACACAAGCACACCATAATGCCTGCAATCACACCCGATGGTCATTTATTGAGTACGTTGTGCATCTCTACAAGAGACTACTGCCAAAACGTTTGGTTTGCAAGTGGCTATTCAAGTTGCTAGATATACTCCTCGAAATGTTTTTGTATCCTGCAGCAAGTCTGATAAAATGAAGAAAACGCATGACAGAGAATGGATGGAAAACTGCATCGAACAATATCTTGAAAGAATGACCATATTTCTGTTGGACAGCTGGTTAGGACAAAGTGAAGACTATGTACAACAACTTCTTATGGAAATTTCGGACAAAAAGGTTCCTGCAGATGATGACTATCATACTCCTAATTGTATACTAACTGTGGAGACTACAATGCGGTTACGCTGATGAGTATTCTTCCTGGAACCACCGCGATATGTCAACTCAATGATGTTTATTTTCTGCACCAGTGCAGAATTTTGTACGAAAATTGTATGATCGGATCGCCCTTGATGATATAGGAATAGTGTCGGATCGCTATTTCATAATTAATTTACATTCTTTAGTACATAATCAATTGCAAACTTTTGTCTTCCACAATATGACTTTGTACTCATGGCGAAATTGGGGCTACAATATTAGCGTAACTAGTAATTCCTTTCTTAACATCAATGAATTGTGCTTTCTCTGAAGTCCGTGACAGCGTCAACTGTCAGAGTGGAGGCTGTGTGGACGAACAATGTCTCTTATGTGCTTATTGCCGTAAAGCATTGTGTGTCAAATTTCTTCAACACACAGTGCTTCCATTGATCTAGCGTTTACAACTTGGTATCGTTTCACAATGTTTGTTCTTACGTACGACGGTATGAGAAGTTAGTTTACTTTGTAACGGCAGTATGGTTTACATGCAACAACTTTATGTGATATTCAGTATATCAGGCGTACAGGTTTTCGTTTTTTTAAGTGAAAGATACTATTTTTGTTTACTGATCTATACTTGCGTTTTAATATATGTCACACAACTACACATTATCTTATACTTACGTTTCTAACAATATGTGTTCATGTTTCATATTATTTGATTTGTTTTTCTATAGCGCTTTTGGACAGAATATGACTTTGTATTTTTGTTCACATAATAACGTCTCTTGTTTCACTGGCAATATAATCAATACATTTTCATATAACCTCCTCTCATTTTCTACGAACTAAAGACATGACATATTAGCAAGCAATATCATACAATTTTGTTCTTAGTGTCAATGGCGTTTGTTATTCCTCAAAGCCCCTTCTTTTTTCCGCCCCGGGTAAAAGCTATTCCACCCACCTCAACATTCAACACCACTTTTATTCGTTCTGGTGCATCTTTCTTAACGTTTAAGTGCAATTTTCAATCATATTAACTCGCAACATAGCCGAAAATCCACAAAATATCACAGCACCAGCTTTCTCCTTATCTCTCTATATCTTCGGAACAGGTGAGATCGAGGGATTTTCCCTCTAATGGAACTCATTGTTCACAAAAATACTTCGATTGTGCATAAATTTGTCCACAATTCCGTGTCACTAAGATCTCCCTTCAAGTTTAATAAGTAATAATCCACAAACAAATTCAGTATTTTCTAACACCATGCAGCTTAATTGACAATATATATATAGTTGAGAGCGAGAAATCCTACCTTGGTAGAATAATAGATAATAAACTCTTCTTTGAAATACCTGAAAAAAAACAGAGTCAAACAGGGGTTAGTAGTAATGGGTTGAATTTTATGAAAATAATTCAATTTTAAAAAAGTATCGTATAACTTTATCTATATACAGGTTACTCAAAAACTAGCACATCGCATTGCACGACACATAAATAAACATTAATTATTATAGAAAGTGATCCGGAAATATAGCGTTTAACAGCTGGTTACTAAGACAGTTGGGAAAATGTGAAGCGAAAGGCATGTAATATTCGAGCTTTTGCTTTTTCATCACTATTTTTCAGTTCATTGATGTTTAGTGGGGCTTATATGTACGCGAGAAGAAACATCCAGTACGTGGAAGGTTAGTGTCGGTTCTCAATGACAAGCTGCATGCAGAGAAGTTAATTTTGCCTGTTGCTAAGGAAGCAGAAGCCTTTAAAATAGCTACATAAAGCTTTATTTTAAAAAAATAATGTTAAAAGTTCTAGTAAGTCAAAAATAAGATTCAGTTGTAATATATGTTGATGAAAGGAGGCAAAGGATTGGTATTATAATGGAGCATATCCTCTGCATGCATGTATGTCAGGCTGACACACATTGCTTGTTACAGTGACAACTCGTGCCAGCTTTTCTTGATCAATGCATTTAGAGGATAAATCGACAGTGATTGTATTGATATTTCGACATGTAGTTCCTTTGTTATAAGGAAAGTCATCAGACAAAAGGACTACCGTCTGGTTCATCTTTGTGTATACATCATAGGTTTAGGTTACCTAACAAACACATTTTCTCAGCTTCTGGGACATTTAGTCCGGTATAAACCTAATGGTAAAGTACCTTTAGTTTTAGATTAGCACAGTACGTGTGTCAAAGGTCCTGATATATTAAAGAAAGTCTCAAATGCTACCACTACACAGTACTCAAAATTGCCAATTCTTAATGTATCTTTCTTCCGCAGTTTGAAAAACAGTTCCAATTTATTATACGACAACTATGTTTGTAGGAACCTGGCAAAATGTTGTTAAAGAAGACGATGAAAAAGTCAATTTCAGTTTGAAGAAATCAACCTCTGTTGGATTTTTCGCATGTGGATTCCGAAAATGATTGTTTTAAATTGTAATTTTAGATTATTGATTATTACGCGTAGTGAAATACAGTATTTGAAATACAGTAGGCTGCAAAACAGATTGAAAGCAAAGTTTGTTATTGACGAGCTTACATTGTTTCAGTGTTATTGTATTTCAACTTAGTTGTAATGAATTGCAACAAAGTTTACAAATAACTCATATGTAGATAGTAGAAACCTTACATCTAGTATTTAATTGCGTTTTATGTTTGTCGTACCAGGATACTGATTTCAAAGATGTGAAGGATTTCATTGTTTATATAGTGTTGACATCTCACATAGTAAGTGTCGATTTCTCCCGCAAGACTTCCAAAATCCTCAACATTCCGTTTACCTGTCCTTGCACTTACAATTACTGCATTCACGGGCAAGATTTTGTTTCGTAGCTAGTGCAAGGATTATTGTCAAAAATTATCGCTTTTGCAGAATAAAAATATCGTAACTTTCAGAGTAGTTTCGAGTTGTTTCTGAACGTGTCAAAATGTCCCTAAATGACCCTATGTTTTGTAATAGTTGAAGTAATCTAATCTGGACTAAAGATTTGAGAGTGGAGATTGGCAGTACGAAAAGATTTTGGTACCGCAATACACGTATATTTTTTAAAAGAAGAAGAAATTGTGATTACTACTTCAATGTATGTGAAAACCAAACGCTTACAAGTTGAAGAAAAGTTTACGTTGTTATACAATTTAACTTTGATTCCGATTTCCTGAATTTTGATGAGTTTTCTGTAGGCTCAAAACGTACAAGATTGTGCATAAGTGTTCAGAATACATTTTCAATGTTAAAATAATCAAAGCAAATGACTTTAATAAGTTTGTTAGTGTTAATATGAAAGTAATAATGACGCAAGAGTAACTAGCTATCTCAGCCAGGATTATCCTGCCACAGTTAAATTCTCCCAAATGTTCTGAAAAAATGTGTTAAAACAAGTCTTGAAGCCAAATTTAAATTTTTGTGTAAAATCAGTTATCAAATTTGAAACTTTCAACTGTGTGTGCTAGTACCCCAAATACTATTAACATTTCGAGATAATCACTTCATTAAATGCGTAGATGTTTGTGTCCGGTATTACTTATGGTAATTGGAAATTGGAGAATAAATACTCAATCTTATATATCGATGGCACGACTTTAATTAATATGCATTTAAATGAATTTTGAAGGAAATGAGGACAAGTCTAAATACTTCGTGCGAATTTGTAGCAATGAATGAGACATGAGAGAGAGACTTTTTTGAATAAGAAAATAATAAATATTTGATACGAAATAAATAAGGAATAAATAAATAAATTAAGAGAACTACGTATGAAGACACGAATATATAAAAAAGTTAATTATATAATAAATAAATGAACTAAATAATATGTATTACGGTATATGTATCGTAACCTACAATTTAACCAGTGCAGTTATACCAATTAATTATCTAGACTAACTTAATGTTGTGCACACATATATAATCCACTGTTCCTACTATTTACTACTTACAATATACATATATTATGGTCTCAAAGCCTTTTTACTGTATAATGCAGACGGAATCTCCTAACTGAACAAACATGTTATCAAAGAAAATCTAACAAAAAATGGAGAAAAAATGTCATAACCAGTATCTCAGCTAATTGAAGATTGAGAAGGATGATGGAATTATACCATCATATGAAATATCTTCGTTAACGCCAAGAATAATTCAGTTGTAATTTATTGCTTGATACTTTATTTTGAACAAAATATGAACCATATAAATTTGAATCCAGTTGTTGTGTGCATGTTTAAGTAGTGTTTCTGCAGGGATAGTTGATTTCTTATAGATACAATTTTAAAATAAATTATCTTCATATACAAAGATCTGCAAAATCATAGGTTACCTTGACTCTCTGGGATGAAGTCAACTCATTGAACGAATCTGAATGAGTATATTTTCTAGTGGTGACTCAAGGGTTTTAGGAAGTGTCGCCTATTACGTGTCATAATGATTACCATTGGTAACGTGGTACTACAAATGCTAAGAAATCGTTACGTGAACGAAAGGAACAACTACAGGTAGGTCTCATGCAGTGTAACAATTTTTTATTTATGCTTCTTTTTACAGATGCTTTAATGTGCGACCACCAACACTACCACTAGAACTGGTACGATTCAATGTTGGTGGTTTGGCGTTGGGCAGAATACGCGATAAACTCTGGCAGTGAACTTAAAGCCGTAATACTCACAGAGATTTTAACTAGTATACTACACAAGTAACGAAATTGCAGATGTCCATATAATGTACCGTAGGGGCAGTGAACGAGCTGCTCATAGTAGTACGAAGAACGAATTCCGTACAAACAACTGTAAAATCTTCAAACACTGGAACGTTAAGTACCAGTGACTTTGCAGAAAAATTGGTTCTTGAGATATGATGTAGACTGATGAGGAACGGCCACAATTCCTTAAGTGGAAGAAATCATTTTGTATGCTGTTGATTACTTTCAGCCATAAACAGAGAAGTATTGTTCGTAGCCTGGATTTGAGACCATAGAGATTTTATATGACGTCGTAGTGATACTGTGAGCGTCCACGCTCACAGAAGAATCAGGATGATGTCCTTAAATCATCAACTCACTTGAGGGTAAGGCCAGTTGGAAGTTAGCGAGCCTAGCGCGACGAAGCCTAAGAGCGAGCTACCCAGCGGGAAGAAAAGGAGAAGACACCCACGCCTCGCTCTCATTCGACTCTCATTCGGCTCTCATTTCGTTGCTCATTTGACTCTCAGGAACCAGAGAGGAGCACTCAATTCTTCGCAGCGGCAGGAACCAGTGAGGAGCTCCAATTCTTCGTAGCGTCAGTGATCTGCAAACTTATCATTTTAAACCAATATATAAAACAAGTGACCAACGCAGTCTTCAATAAAAGAGCCAATCTTTCGAAGAAGAAGCTGAGGAAACCATCCGGGAGAAGACAGCGTCCAAGAAGGAATCCACCACGTGGGTTAAGAAAAGGCAGCCATAATTGTGATCCTTGAGCGTCTTCTAGCAACTATAAGTTAACTAAAACGATTTCTTGGAAACGGTGGATGAATATCTTAAATTACCATTTCTACTTTAATTCAATCATATTTATTTTATCACCCTCCATTCTCTTTGCATTCTGTCCATTTTATTATTTCATTAAGTCAGCTGACATCAGTATTGCAGACAGAATTTAACTTTCACTTGTGTCTAACTTACCTTAGTTCAAATAAATAGTTTGTAATACCTAAACAGTTCTCTTGTTTAGTTATTGAAACAGTGTGCTTTTGTGTGTAGGTAGCCGCTTCACGGCCTATGTCTCTGTATGATATTTCTCTCTGCCATCGCGTGTAACCTCTGTTGCTATCGAGACCGGCAGTAAATTTGTTTATTGTTCAGGGTTTGTGTTTCCCTGGTTTTATTGATTGGATAATTTTCCAAATTATCACAATCAATTAAATCGGCGTGCACAATACCGTATCATTCCATTTATAACGAGTTCAGCGGTTGATAGTAGAAGATCCCCGTCACCTGGCCTTACTGCGAACGTGTTATTCACCAATGAAGTTGCATTTAAACGAAAGGGACTGTTTAACAGTCACAGTTATTACACATGAAAATCCACATCTGACATGACCAGCAAAGATTCTAGTTTACTGCGGTGATGATACACTTGATTAGACCACACAATCTATCTCGTTGCTTGAACGGACACATGTACAATATCTCCCTCCAATAGGCCTTGTTACCATTGCTAACCGAGCTAGTTCTAGTATGATACTGCGCCTGCTCACTGCATCGGCGATGCCAGGATTCACGTCTATGTTATGTATTCTCATCGCTGCATTGGTCGAAGGACGATCGGTGTCCCTCGACCACCGGGATCACCCAATGTTTGTATATCTTGTTGTTAGTATGTCTGAAGACCACCATGTACAACAAAACCCGAGAAAGATTTCGTTACCAGACTCGGTTGTAAGTGGAGTGGGTAGAAAAATACTTGGAATTTTAAATGTGTACGAGCATTCATGCGCCAGACATTGCGGAGAGCGGGTTCACGGTGACTCAGTGGTAGAGCACTTACGTCTGGTGCGTGGGGACCGTGGTTCGACCCCCGATCAAGTAAGTACGTGGTAGACAATATCATGTTCGTGTTTTGAGGAGTTTTCCAATTTCCTCCGATATTCTCAGTCCATCGATTTTTCCATCATCATTCATTTGCGTTAATCAGCCGTCTTCCTCAACCTAAAGGGCATAATCGTGTCTCCCTTAACCTAAAGGGCATAATCGTGTCTCCCTTAACCTAAAGGGCATAATCGTGTCTCCCTTAACCTAAAGGGCATAATCGTGTCTCCCTTAACCTAAAGGGCATAATCGTGTCTTCTTCAACCTAAAGGGCATAATCGTGTCTCCCTTAACTTAAAGGGCATAATCGTATCTCCCTTAACCTAAAGGACATAATCGTGTGACATTTAACTAAACAATTTCCACATTTTGATACTACCGTAGACTTACAAACTATGAGAATAATATATTGGAACCGGATGTGGTAGATCCATAACTTCCGGCTGTAATAGAGGGACAAGATCGAAGATGGAGCCTGTTCTTGGGACGATGAATCTATACCATAAAACTATTTCTCCCAATGTCTTTACTCTATCAGTGCCATTACCCTTTCAACACTGAGACCGGAAGTGGTAATAAATTTCTGATTTCCGGTTTTAGTAGAGAGATAATGGTGGAAACATTGATTCCACCATGGAAACATTCTTAGAACATTGATTCTATTTCAGAAACCATTTCTTGCTATTCACAACGGTTATAGGTCTATGGTGATGAACATTAAAACCGGAAATGTGTGATCTCTAGAAATTGAGATTTGAATATAGGTTTAATGGAAGAGTTGGAACCTACTCTTCGGACGCTCATTTTTTTTTTTTTTTTCAAAAAGCCGCTTCTAGACAATTATTGACGTTTTTGTTCTATTTGATCAATGTTTAAGTCGGAAATGTGTATTGTTGGGTCACGGAAGATATATATAAGGGTTTCTCGCAATTACGTATCGTCCTTAGTTTCATACTTGTCGATAGAAAGATGTCGTACTAGAAAACTTCGTATACTTATGCATAGCATAGTCTGAAAATATAAATGACTTCAAACCTACGTTAAAGAAATATGGCAATTCTGCAAAACAGAGAAAAAATGATAAAGCAATGAAACAAATAATTAGAAAGGTGGAATCAGTGAATAAGACTGCGCACTGGACATAAATACTTGGGTTCTTTGTACGTGCATTTTTTCTCTTTAAATATTTTTAAAATTTTATATTCAATTACTTTAGAATTTATGTTATAGCACTCATGGATCGATTAAATATTTAAATTACTGCACTTCAAACTCAAATCGCTATAATTTTTAAGAAATGATTATAAAAACTAATGTGAGTCAGTATATTCTCGCAGAATTCAAGTGAAATATTGACAAGATTTCGTAGTTATGGACCTTTCTCCCGCTTACTTTCTAAAAGATCAAGCATTTTTTTTTTCGTTTCCTCTGTCAGTGTGGCAGGTTGAAGCCTCCTGAAACCTAATCAGCAGACGATCAGAGCGACATCATGCGGCTTCATCCGAAAGACGTTGTAGCTAGAGAAGAGCCCGTAATCAGCGGCCAGTATCGCTCCATTTGGTAATTCCTGTATCCCAGTCCCCCCCTCCCCCATCATTCCACGGCCACGCTTTCCTCCTATCGTGTGCTTCCAGGTCTTCCTTTAACAACATTGTTGCCAGATCGCTTCCATTTGCAGTAAAGTTCTTTTTATTTCCCTTTTTTCTTACATGGTTAATTCGTAAAGAACAAAACAGATCGAGGAACTGTCGACATCCGTAAGCTTATGACATTTCTCAGTGCAATTTACATCATGTCTTCAGAGTAATGATTGTACCATTGCTAGGGTCTTTATGTTCCTAATCACATGATTTCACAAATATACAATATGTGTGCACAACGATAACAGCTAGGAAGTATAAATACTCCCTTAAAGAAAATTATTTTTCGTAATGAAATACTTTATTTCCAACTTGTTCGTGCATGCAATTGCAATAAATTTAAGTGAATGCATGAAGTATTTCCGAAGAAGAAACTAATGACGGTTATACCTGTAATCTAATTAATATCTTTAGGGCACACAATTCGAGGAATTTGAAGCTTAAAATATTTAAAACCATAATCATGCCTGTTGTTCTGTATAGTTGCGAAACATGGTCGCGTACTCTGAAGGAAGAAACGTAGACTGAAAGTATTTGAGAACAAGATCCTGAGACGAATATCCGGAGTCAAGAGGAACAGAAATGGGGAATGCTGGAAACTTCATAACGAGGAACTACAAATTTTATGTCGTTCACCAAACATTGTTAGGGTAATCAAATCTAGGAGATTCAATTGAGGAAGTCATGTAGCCAGAATGGAAGGAAGTAGGAACGCTTGAAAAGTTTTAACTGAAAGTCCAATCGGAAAACGTCCATTAGGAAGACCTAGGCGCAGATCGGAGAACAATATTAAGATGGATCTCTCAGAAATCGGAATAAAGTAGAAACGGGATCCAGTTGGCTAAGGATAGTAGTTAACGAAGAGCTGTTGTAAACGAGGCATTGAAACTGTGGGTTCCATAGGTGATAGAGTTACTTAGTTATTTAGTAAGAACTCATAATTCCATTAGCAGCCTTTTCACCTTTCCTAGCTATGCTTCCATAAGTGGGATTTGTTTCGTATCAGCTAATAGTGGGGGAGCCTGCATAATAACCAAAGGAGAAATAACAACAGAGTATTTCTCATATATGTACTGTGTCCTGCGAAAACGAACTAAGCGCCACTTTCATACTTTTAAGAAAATTACGTATAAAGGTTGTTGTCCAGCATTAATGTAGCCGTAATCAAAAGTGAAATTATGTTTTTTTTTTTTTTTTTAAAGATGTTGGTTTTCCTCTCTTTTCCATTGTGCAAAACGTCCTAATGCTTATCAGGAACCAATCGTCGCATTTACGTGGATTTTCAAAGTTTGGCGCATAGTTTATTTTTGCATAACACGGTACATATGTATTCAGTATTCCAAAAAAGAAAGAGAAAATGCAATTTTCACCAGTGGCGGATCCAGGAGAGGAAACTATTTTTAATTTTATATATAAATAAAACCCATCACAGAGTTTGGAGCTCTTAAAAGTAGCTCTAAGTAGCAGTACCCCCCCCAGAAGTCCGTCCTGGATTCGCCCCTGATTTTCACTACTTACTAAAGACCGAAGGTGTAGAAGCGTTCTGTAGCATCGGATTTCAATATTGATTCCTATAGAATAGAAACTGTAATAGGTAGTGACAAAGGGTATTTTTCATGTAAAGTTACTGTCCCAAAAAAAAGGTCAAGTTTCAGTTTGAATCCTCTTTATTAAAAAAACAGAAGTTGTGAAAATTCAATATTTTCCCTTTTAATATTGGATTTTTAAGGAGCATAATCGAAAAAGATATCGAGGAATTCTTTGACCAAGTACCAGCGACACAGCGTATACCACGTAAAGAAATTTGGTTTGATTTTCGATAAATCAATCTCCTTAACAAACTGAATTTTAATAAGCTTAGGCTTCTATATAGTATTTTATCTTAAACTAAATAAAGTATACTTTTAGATGAATAAACATTTGATGTTAAAGAAATAAATCTTTAGAGTTTCCAATTAGAAAATGATTTAGTTTCATTTTAGCATTGTATTCCATAGACAGACTAGTATTTTAGAACCCGATCATTATACTAACCCGCTAACCTTAACAGTGCTGCGGGTAGGTCTATCGAGCAAGGATAAAATCCGCAATTACAATCATAGGATATGAGAGGAACCAAGTATAGATTGTCCATATGTTGGGATCAACTGGATAGATCTCACCCATTCCATTAACGAACTGATTCGTAAATTTTGATCCTGTACATACTTGCTAAAATTAATTATGATGCATCAAGTAGTTCTTCGGACTGTCTGTCTCCCAGATAGACTCTCGGATATACTGAATAAATATACAAGAAGAAGACATAAGTCTGGCAAGATTCTAGTGCAAAATTTACCTGTATCTATTGTAGTACAATGAAACCTGATAAACATTCAAAATATAACCCCTAGTGTATGACTGTCTGCTCACACTTGCCTGCCAATTCCTTGATTCCACGTCGATACCACGTCTAGTTATTAAAGGCAAAGTATTCAATCACTGTCGGTTCCATCTCTTGCTGGTTGGTGAAGTAACGTGAATTCAAACGTTACTTCATGGACCGAAACATGCAGTAATAAAAAGGGGCAAAATTAGGGTCATATGCCGGATGTGAAATCATTTCCATGCCATTAAGTTCGTGAATTTCTCTTTTGTGCGTTTGTCGACCCGAGTGCGGTAAGGAAACTAAAGTTGTTCCTGTTTCACTACAGGACTGGAGGTACAAGAATCAGCCATCCTCCTTAGTTAAGAACAGGACATGTATTTTCTAAGTTCAATTAGAGCCAAAAGGAAGTCTGTCATTGCGCATGCTTAAATGCAATCCTTTAATTGATGTCACTTGGTTGCGCTAGTATTGTGTAATTACTATTTTATTGTTGTCCCTCACTGCAATATTTTAGTTTTGTGTGGTTCTTAGTATAATTATACCTGTCGTAACAAACCATTTTCCATAAGATGCAATAATTCAGTATACCATATGCATTAAATGGAATTATACAAAAATTGGTTAAACGGTAATGTAAAAGGAAATGTGGAAACTTCGGGTAAACTAACGAACACAACGTTGCAGCATCATTTAGTTTTGTTTATGGTCGTTTAGAAGTAAGGCGGAACAGAAAATAGGTTTTACTAGAATTCCATATACGAGGGTTCGAACTTTAACAATGGTAACTGATGCAAAATAGATACATATTACAAAATTTTATATTGTACAGTTTTACATGACTTCCAATGTAGTCACCAGCATAGCGCATATACATAACATGTTGCCAGCGATGTTGAAGTCGTTAGATTCCTGTAGAAGCATCTGTTCTGTCGATAGTTCTAATGGACTGGTCTACTGCCTGAAAAATATCTTGAACAGTTACGAAACAAATGCAATGAAACAATCGTTTATCTTAGGAATCCAGTCAAAGTTACAAGGGCTTAAGTCCAGGATATAGGGTGGATGGTACAGCGTTTTCCAATCTCATCGATTGAACAAATCAGTGATACCTTGCACTATATGTGCCATAACGTTGTCCGCCAAAATGATGGGTGGGCTCAGCAAAAAATGTTATTGCCTCTTTCTTAAGACTGGTCGCAACTTGTGTTCCAGAAAGGAACAAAAGTACTGCGCGTTGACAGTCCGATGTGGGGAATGGTATGCGTTAATGATGACAAATTTCCGTCAACTCATGCGGAAGTTATCGTGATGCAATTTTTCTCATGCTCAAGCGATCTTTCACAATATGTGGAATAATTGTATGCACTGTCTCTTGGGCCAGCTTACGAATAGTATGGAGTCGATCAGTAGCCAGTAACGCAGTAACAACATTCACGTCTTGTTCACTGAACGGGGACGACCAGACTATTTCATGTCTCCCACAGTTTAGCATTCCTTCTTGAAGACCCTTACCCATTTTGCTACTGTTCTGTAAGGCAATGCAGATTCTCCGCAAGACTCTTGAAGACCTTGATATGATACCCCTGTGCCGTATTTTTATCCAGCTCTGTTCTTATTTTGAAAACATAGTGACAACAATAACCTTGACTTACATCGCCCGCGTACGTCTCTGTGTGTAACGTGGACAGCCCACAACACGAGTCTCTGTTCTCATTTACTGCCCTTGCGCGTGACGCGATGTCGGTGACATAAGTATGTAACCAACATCTGGTACGAGGAACATTATTCGATGCCGTTCTGTAGCATCTCTAAAGCAGTGATGCCACTATTAAAGTTCCAAAACTTATGTATTGCAAACTACAGTATGTTCGCTACAAATTGCGCAAGTAAAGACGGGGAAAGACATGCAAGTACTTTATATTATATTTAACTATATAATATAAAGTTATAAGTTATATAACTTTATATTAACTATATATTATACTTTATATTATATTATATTTTCGATGATGCTCAACAGATCCCTACTAAAAATTGTTGATAGTGCTGTTTTTATCTTATTCCTACTCACAATAATAGATAATAACACAAATAAACGTTAATAGATCTTAAAATTTGCTTTTCTTCTGACTGTCACCGGGGGTAATATTTTCAAAAAAATGTTATCATTTGCCTCTTGACAAAAAAAGAGCTCGCATGTCCTTTTATGATGTTGAGGAATTTTATACTGCTAATTATGCCTATCTGTAATTATTAATAAATTCGACTCTAATTTGTTTAGAAATTCAAATAGGAAAAGATGAATTATTTATGATAATTGTGATTTTTTTTTCAAAACTTCAACACTATTAATTTCAAATTTAGGATGTATTGTGGGTCTGTGATAGAGAGAAAAAGGGAGCCCCGGTCAGATTATGAAGTTTTCTTGTGGATACAATTCTGTCAATTGGTTTTCCAGACATTCTTCTGTTCCCTCCGACATTCTTATTTCCTTCAATTCTTTCATTAAAATTGACGTTTATTACGAGGGTAAAACAATAAGAATCTGCAAGCACTTTTTTTATAATTTATTACTATAAGAGTACAATGTTTTCATCTATATCACTTTCCAACATTGTTACCCTACTTTTCAATGCACCTTGTCGACCGTTGCACAAATTTTTACATACCCTCTGCAAAAGACGTTTTTGGTTGCGCAGCAAGACACGAATGTACCACTTCCTTCGCCTGTTGAGCAGAGCTCAATCAACGGCCTTTGAGGGGATCTTTAAGCGGACCAAACATATGGTAATCCAATGAGGCGAGATCGGGACTGTATGGAGGATGCTCCAACAGTCAGGATGCTCTTAAACCGGCAGATACCAACTTCTACACAAATCATGATGTAAGTTTACACCTGGCGCGCATCCAGAAACTTCTGGGAAGAGTTACAAAGTTTGTGGGAATCAAACACTACAAGTCAGTAGGTCTATGTAGTATTCGACCGGTACTATTCTACTCCTGAAAACACGGTAAGTAATTGTGGAATCCTTGGCTCGAACCGGGCCAAGTAAGTTTGTGGTATATTTTAAAAAGTAGATCTACTAAACAAGTAGAAGTTTATTTTTTAAAAAGTGAAGAAATGTACAGTCATGTCCAAAATGATTTTCGCATATCTATAAATATGCTGATGTAGGAATATCATTTGATAACGAATTCGCCCGGTATTTCTTATAATGTTAGTATCTGTATAATCGGCAATGACATGTATGTGGCAAATTTCATGTCAAAAGAGCAGTAAATAGTAACAATAAAACGAAAATAAAATTTTCTTGTCAATTTAGCAATATTTTGTTTTACTCATTCTAATTTTGGTATTTATAATTCTTTTCCTATGAAATTTACCACAAATATTCATTTCAAGATTATGCACATAGTAACAGTATTAGAAGTACCCTGCAAAATCACTATCAAATTATATTTCCCCAACAAGACACTTATAGATATGCGACAATCATTTTGGACATGAGTGTACGTCGAGTAACGAAGTTGTTCTTTGGGGGGGCGAGATCCGGACCCGATGTACCCCCTGGATGGGTGCGACTTTGGCTTACAGCATTTTGTATACATATTGTAAACATTGTTTGAATTTTGACAGAAATACTCTGCGGTAATCACAGTTAAGTTTTTTTGTTAATGTTTTCGTGTCCCTTTTGTTATCGATGCTATATGATACGTAGACTTACGTATTAAAGTATAACGAACCAAAGTAGCGTGTTTAATTGTCTCCCACCGAGAATCGAACCCGATAAGCTGTGCACCAAAGACCCGTGACCTAGCCACTAGAATATCAGAGAGAACAAACATAGTTAAGTGATACGTGTAATTTTGCATTAATGTTTACTAGATCACTGTTATATTATGTTTACTGCAGTTTTACCTCAGTTAGGATACATATATCTGTAGTATGAATGTGGCATTCCCTCTTGGAAAGTTGCAAAAATTTTATTGAAGCTGATGCGTCTTTGTATATATGAAATGTATATTTTTTGCCACATTGATAGTGCAACACTGTCGTATCCTGCGAATCCATTGATGCTGTACCCAGTTACTGATGGATGAGTGTGGGAAGTCGTTTTGATAGTACATCGGGGTGCTATAGAGTTTTCTGCCTCGGGCCTTTTAATGCCCCCGTGGAGACAAACTTGTGTGTTCTCAGCGGAAGGGTTTCTCCTAAAAGGGTTATAGCCAAGAGGATAAGAGTTCCCCCCTCCCCTTCTAGCCCTTTCCTTTCACTGCCTATTTCTCAAATCAACCCCCCCAACCCACCTCTCCCCAATTTCATCCTCTCCACAGCTCATTTCACGAATTTAGTTCGTTGGACGAACAGAAGAAGAAGAAGAAGAAGGGATGCCGCGTCGCATCGTATGAGGAAACTAACATTTGTAATACTCTAGTGGATTTTCGGGGTTGAATGGGAATGAATACGTACACTACACTAATGTATGTACGTATCTAAACATCCAAGCGAGGATTACGCATAAAGGATTCTGAAAGGGCGGGGAGGGAGAAGATTTTAAAGACTCGAATTTGCACACCGAGTAGTAGGGTAGTGTGTAAACACAACCCACTGTCGATTCGTTGAACTAATTGGAACAAGCGTTTTGTAATAGGATCATTGTGTATATATATTCTTCAACAGATATGCTATTCTTCTTACGGTTTATTGCAGCTGAAATGTTAAGTCATCTAATCTCTGAAGTATTTTCAAAATAATCAGTAAAAGAGTTTACGGATTAAGTTTAACAAGACAGAGATGAAGTACGTAAGAAGACTATTTATTTATTTATTTATTTATTACGTTTAAGGTTTTTCACTAGGAGATCTTCTTCCTTTTTTCTTTAATTTTGTGATTAACTTAAAGGTGATAAAGACTATCAGAACTTACAAGGAGAGGACATGAACATGTCATCCTGACATCCGAATCAAACCTAGTCCATTCGATAAACATAACAAAGCTATGTTCATACACAAAAGATTAGGTGCCATGGACAAGGAGTAAGTCCCTGGGACCCATTAACCCTCTTAGTATAGAGAAAATCGTAGATTCGCAGTGAAATAGCTATTGCATCAACACTGTTCAATAGAAAATTATGGGTTATACTTCATTCTCTTCAGCATGAAACAAGCTTTCCAGAAGTGCTATGTATTGTGGTCCATAAAGTACTTAACCAGGGAGAATTGAGAGAATGTCGGGAAAATTCCCTCCAAAAATCCCTTCCATCAACTTTGGACCCCTCTGGAGTTGCCCCGGTTAAAAGCACAAAATCCAAATGTATGTCAAAAATTATGTGGGGGATAAGAAATGTGTGAACCACGTTTTGTGTTGATAGGCAGAAGAAGAATGAGAGAAAAGCGTGTATTGGTATAGGAGGGATTTCTGGAGGGAATTTTCCCAACATTCTCCCAATTTTCCATGTTTAGGTACGATATGGGCCACAATACATAGCACCTTTGGAAAAGTTTTTTCATACTGAAGAGAATGAACTATAAACCATTACTTTCCAATGAACAGTGTTGATGCAATAGCTATTTCACTGCGAGTCTACGATTTTCTCTATACTAACAGATTAATGAGCCCCAGGAACTTACTCCGTTGTCCATGGCACCTAATCTTTTGTGCATGAACATATCTTTGTTATGTTTACCGAATGGACTAGGTTTGATTCGGATGTCCGGATGACAGGTTCATGTCCATTCCTGTTAAGTAAATTAAGTAACGCAATATTTACAAACTGGTTTTAAAGAAACTACATATATTAATAACAGTTCCTTGATTTCTTCTTACTCAAGTTAGAGAAGATATATTTATAGAGCTTCAAAATGCTGTGTTGCTGGAAGATGGAGAAGAAAACGGATAGGAGAGAAGAGGTCACTTTCAGCCAGCATTCTTCGTGGGAAGACCAACTGAATTGGACACAATCTTGCGAAGAAATTGTCTTCTTCATACTGTCATACAAGAAAAGATGGGAAGAAAATCGAGGAATAAGAAGAAGACGAACTCAAGTGATCAATAATTTGAAAAATAGAAGAAAATATTGAGAATTAAAAGAGAAAACTGAAGATAGAGAAACGTGGAAGAAACATTTCCAATCCCAAACCTTTAAAAAAAAAAATCATCCCCAGGATATGCCAAAAGACTAATAGAAATCTTGATAGCACAGATATCAGACACTAGGACACCCAAAATTCTGCATTATATCGATAATCTTGAAAAATAGCTTTTGTTTGTTAAATAATTTTGCGAATATCAAATTTCATAACTACAAATTGTGTGTGTAAGAATGTGCGTATCACTGTTAGGAAATGACTGATAATAGTAGACACAATATGCTAGTATACAGTACTATATGCAATACATAAAAAAAATTCTACCAGCAAAACAAAAACTGTCAATTATTAGCGCTACAAAAGTTCTTTTTCCTTAAAGATTCTCTCGGAGACCACACATAAGAATTTACACTCAAGCGTGTTATATTGTTCAGCCCGATTTGTTCTATCAACTGATGTATGTTACATACTTGGACAATATTTTAGTCTAACAGAATGAATTGCGTTGATTTTGAGTTTAACGCCCCTTTCAGCACCGAGGCTATATGTGACGGAACCTACTGATTAATGTGGAATCCGAACCACATGAGCTCCCGACGGGAATCGAACGCGGGTCTTCCACGTCAAAGGCGCGTACTCTAACCGCTTGGCCACGAACGAACTCTACTTAAAAAAAAATACCGAAACTTAAAACGTAATGGTATTTTTTGGGCCATACCTCGTTAGCTATAGTATGTACAAGTTGTGATCTTGCTAGCGCCATAGTGAAGAACTCGAGGTGAGAGGGTATATTCTGAAATCAGTTTCATCTTACTGAGTAAGTGGCATGTTTCTCGTAGAGCATCCATTTTTAGGTTAATTAAATTAATTGGATCTTTACGAATTTTCTCGAAAACTACGCATGAAACGTTTTATATGGTTCTGAAAAGTTATACTTCATGTTTGGACAAAGTTTTCTCCGTTGTACGTTGATGATAGTAAAGAATATATGTTCTATTGTTGTTGAGTTGACTACAAAAAAAAAAAAAATAAATAAAAAATAAAAAATCATGTGGTATGATATTATTTCGTTTGACTTGATTTAACTGTATTTCGTTTCATTGATTTGATTACATTCACTCTATTTTATTTCATTTCGTTTGATTTCATTTGATTTTTATTGGGTTGATTTCATTACATTAATTTCAATTCATTTTTGAATCGATTTGATTTAATTTGATTTCATTACACCAGCCCTGTCCAACTCGGTGCCCGCGGGCGATATGGCGCCCGCCAAGCATTTTCCTGGCGCCCTCTGAAATCGAACTCAAAATACGCAAAATTTCTTGTCTTGTGGATTGCTCACTTAAACAGGAATTCCCTTTCTCACTTTCCAAACTTAAAATCTATGGTGGAAAAGGAAAATTGTGTTGGTTGTGATCTTTCAAAATTTTCAAAGCATTTGGAAATTCTTATTCTTGAGTTTCGGAACAGATTTGCCCAGTTTGTAGCACTTGAACCAGTGGTTTTGTTCATCAATAATCCATTTGTCTCTGTTGATGTTATTGATCTTGGTAGTAGGATATGTGAAGTGTTTGGAAATTATAATCTTGAAGATTTAGAACTTGAAATCCCAACTATTCAAGAAGATATAGTTTTGAAATCTTCCTATGCAACTTGTACTAATATATGGATTCTAATGGACAGAGTAAAATTCCCCCTTCTGAGCAGTGTTGCTAAAAAAAAAAAAAAAATTATTCCTGCTTTTTCTCAACTTATCTTTGCGAAGTCGCATTTTCTGCCATCAACATGATCAAAAATAAGTACCGAACCTCCCTGACACCCTCTCACCTGGATGACGCAATAAGGGCAGCCTGTTCCAGCTACACACCAGATTTCCTTCAACTGGCAGAAAACGTGCAGTATCAGTCTTCTCACTTGGTATGTATCAATTTTCAAAATAATAATAATAATAATAGTGATCATGATAATATTAATAACAAATAAATAATAAGTAGTAGTTGTTGTACTAGTAGCAGTAGGCTTATTTCTATAGTAGATTTGTATTTTTTCGAAAGGCGCCCGCACGTCGGAAAACAGGAGCCAGTTGCGCCCGATAAGGTGAAAACGTTGGACAGCGCTGCATTACACTCATCTAATTTTATTTCATTTCTTATCATTTAATTTGGTTTGATTTTATTTGATTAGATTGATTTCACTACAGTTATTTTATTTCATTTTTCTCATTTCATGCTGTTTCATTTGATTTCATTTCATTCCATAACTTTTGATTACTGTTTAAAATGGAAACTAAAGTATTACTCTGGTTTTCATTCGGAGCAAGTACTCTCACTGAGAATAAAACTAGGGATCAGGGTGTTTCCTGGCATCGAACGGGACGATGCGTTATTTCAAGCATTACTTCTAGAATCATACACCTTTGATTCAATATTAGAAAACCTAGGATATGAATAGCCGCCATTAAAATTTTCGTTACCCATCAAAAATGTTAACTTATGGAATGAATTAACGAACTCGGTAAATGAATAATGTCTTTAGCTACCTATTGTAAACAAGCAGAATTCAAATAACTCGCTCTGTTTGACGAGATATCGTGCAGAGTAACGGAATAAGAGTCACCGTTATACGCAATTATATTAACGTATTAAGTCCGTTAACTAACTTCATAGGTATGGTGTTGAAAATGGATCTAACCTCCAAAAATATAGAAACCAATCAAAAATTAATACTGCAACTAAGATTAATAATAATAATAATAATAATAATAATAATAATAATAATAATAATAATAATAATAATAATAATAATAATAATAATAATAATAATAATAATAATAATAATAATTTAAATATTATTTTAACGCATAACGGGCAATGAATAGGTATTATTGAGCTGAACAAAATCATATGGCTAAATCTAAATGCTCATGCGTAGTTTTTGACTAAAAGCTATTTTTGTTTGTAAATCTATATAAAAGAAATATACCCCTTACCTATTAACATGAAACAGATATTTTTCAAGTATTTTTGAAGATTTTCATTATGATACTAGCAAGACACACAGTACACAGTATGTTTAAAATGAGATATAGTATATAGTTAATAATAATTTTGTTTAACTATAATATAGTTTAAAAAAAGAACATTAGTCAATAGATAACATAATGAACATAATGATATACTTGAGAGATGATGACGTGGTTTTCGAAAAGAGGAATCTTTTATGATGCTTAAAACTGTGTCACTCGTTCCCAATAATCTAAATATATATATAAAAATGAAAGTAACTATGTTTGTGCCTTAATAACTCTTTAACCACTCGACCGACCTCGATCAAATTTTCAACATAGATGACCTTGAGACCTGGAATGGTTTATGTCATTTCTCTTTGACGGTGCAACTTAGAAAGGGGGGAGAGGAAGATATATATATATATATATATATATATATATATATATATTATATACAAGTGATCGAAAATGGCCGATATTAGTGTCGAATCCATAGTTTTCGGCGTGACACTTCCGATGCCGTTGAAATCCAAAATTCAGTCCTTTATGCCAAAAATGAAACGTATTCTCCCCGTGCGTATTCTGTTAGTAACTGATAACTTTGGCTTTTGCTTGAACGGGTTGTTTATTTATTTATGCTTAGTATACATAAGAAATACACTGTTAAGTATCAGAATGTAGCTATTCATGTTTGTCTTTTCCTAATGGAGAAGATACTTCTAACAGGACATAAAAAAAACTGCAGAATTATTATTATTATTATTATTATTATTATTATTATTATTAATAATAATAATAATAATAATAATACGTACTTTCATATTCCTCAAAATGCACACAAATTAAGCAAGCTCACTGACTCCAACTTTGTAGATATGAAGCATTGATTCTGCATATTAGATATTAGAAATACGTACGTGCAACATGTAATCAGTTGAAGAACCTAATACACGGAAACTTCATTTATACACACACACACAAACACAAACAGGAAACATGCGAAATACATGTGTATAGATTATCAACCTATATTTATAAATTTATATATGTATATATATGTATGCTACAGCTATTTCGTGGAGATTATTACTTCTCGTGAAATTGATCATTTCCGTCACCTACATAAAACAGGAAAAGGGACGTTTTCATGTTATTTTTTTTTATTTATTTTTGTCTTACTTTTGAAATATATATAGAGAGTCTATATTTCCCTTCCAAGAAGCTGATCAACCTAATTTTGCTTTAATGAGAAAACGTGAAGGAGGAATGTGCTATTGAGTTATTGGCCAGTAATCAGCTACTAACATCATTACGACAAAAACTTCATAAACGCAAACTATATTCGTACATCATGTTTGATGCAGAGGTTTACTAGTATTTATATTTATATATATCAACAGTAAAATACTTTTAATATCAAACCTTTTATAAACTGGATTACAAAGAAGAAAATACTTTTCTGGAGGCGTAAAACAAAGAGGTTGGACTATGACTAAAAACATTGGATGCTCTTCCTAAGGTTCAGGGTTAAAATTTCTATAGGTAAAGCATTAAATCGTGCACAATGTTTTCAGTGTTAATTTAATTTATTTATTGTGTTTCGACTGCAAAAACATTGTCCTTTATCATTTCTTCATTTTACCAAACCAAAAACAGTATTTTTTGTTCTTCTGACAGTTAGTGAATTTTATAAAAGCATTTGGTACTCCTCCTAAGGTTGAGAGTTAAGCTTTTATAAGAAAAACATTAAATCGCGTCCAATGCTTCCAGTGTTAATATAATTTATTTATTTATTGTCTTTGAGTAGGAAAAACGTTAACTTTCACCATCTCTTCATTTTACCAAACCAAAAAATATTTTCTCCTTTATAGCGCATTTTATAAAAGCATTGATTTTTAAAACTTCTTTTCGTCCTCCGTTTGGTTTTTCCTAAAATATCAAGCACACTATATACGGCATGAGTTCAGATAAACTCATCCGAATAGAGCGAACTTTGACATGTTTGTAGATCTTGACCTGATATATAAGCGTGTGAAAGCCATTATAGGTCTAATATTATGCAGCCTTTGGGTTTTCGAGTTATGAGCAGACGAATTTTGCGTGATTGCTTGCAAAACCAAAACCCGTACACCCAATGCATCCGATCAAGATCAAACTTGAAATGGTAGTAAAACATGATCAGGTGAAATACTACGAAATAAGCATGAACATGATCAGGTGATAGAAGCATGTGAAGTGCCATGAAATAAGCATGAACATAATCATGTGAAATACTATGAAATAAGCATGAACGTGATCATGTGATATAAGGATGTGAAATTCTATGAAATAAGCATGATCATGTTATATAAGCATGTGAAATACTATGAAATAAGCATGAATATGATCAGGTGATAGAAGCATGTGAAGTGCCATGAATAAGCATGGACATAATCATGTGAAATACTATGAAATAAGCATGAACGTGATCATGTGATATAAGCATGTGAAATTCTATGAAATAAGCATAATCATGTTATATAAGCATGTGAAATACTATGAAATAAGCATGAATATGATCATGTGATATAAGTATGTGAAATACTATGTTGTCCAAGCCTTTGGTTTACGAGTTATGTGAACTCCAATTTTACGTCATATTTTCGAAATAAAATATCATTTGTATGTAACTCATCTGATCGAGATCAAACTTAGCGTGGCGGAAGACCTTGATTTGCTATACAAGTGTATGAAATACGTTATCCAGGCTTACAGTTCTCGAGTTATGTGGATTCATATTTTGCGTCTTATTTTTTGGAAAACAAGAATCCCTACTGTAAACTCACTCGATCAAGAACAAACTTGATATGCTGGTAGAATTTGACCCGTTATATAAGATTGTGAAACATTATGTCGCACAGCCTTCGGTGACCGAGTTATGGGAATCAAACTTTGAATCACATTTCAGTAAACAGGAATTCACATACTTACACGGAAATTACCCAATAGGTGTCAAATTTGGCATGGTTGTAGACTTTAATATACTATATAGGCGTGTGAAATATTGTGTTGTCCCGAGTTATGCATAATGGAATTACTAAATGACTTCATTGGAGATTAAAAAAACAAATACAGTTTAAATAGCTATTTTAAAGCCTAGTATTGAGCAGAGGAGGTGAGAACCAAGTGAAACATGATCTTTTACAACTATAAGGCTATAAATCTCTAGGGTATCTTTTCTATTTTTATTATTTCTAATTTTTATTTAAATGTTTTTGTTGTGTTACTTTTTTAAAAGTAGCTTCTCATATTTAGATATTATTATTATTGATTAAGTGTTTTTAAAATCTTAGATTGATTAAATTGGGTTTCTTCTAACTGCAACTTTTAGACATTTTTGAAACAAAACAAAATATTGAAATTCAGCACTGATATTTTTAAATGTTTTGAACTACGTGTATCTTCTTATTTTATGACCTGCTGTTCAGAGTGCACTTCTGTATATTTTCAGTATTAGTTTCGTTTCAAAGGTATGTATTGTCTCAGATTTATTTTCAATATCCTGTATATCACGATATCAAAGTTCCAATGATAATTTGTAAAAGATACAGTTTTCTGAATATCACATGCTCCAGATTCTATAAAAATGGATGCCGTAACCAAAAATATGTATCATTGTACAGTTCGCGGCAAAGAAAATGTTACAAAACGTCCAACTCACTAACAAACTCTTGATGCGTGTCCTTATGTATTCAGAAACACAAGTCTTGCTCGACCACTTTCTCCTGGTATTCAATCCAATTCTTCCTCCTCCCCCTCCTCTCCTAGTGTAAAGCAGTCTGTGTAACATAATAAACTCTTTCCATTCAGATGGGAAAAAACCCACGAATCATGCTTACAAGCTTTATATTTCTAAAACCGTCTCTTTCGTTCGTTTGTTCTGAAATGTTTTTTTAGAGCCTTAACAAAAATAAAATGTCACAAAATGGTCCCATAGGTTCATAAACGCCTTAAGCTAGGAAGATACTCCTTGTGAAATCTATGGAAATTATCGCACACGGCAGTAGATTTTGTGCTTCGTAAGGTCTGTAAGGCGGGTGCAGAGCTTTGAAAACTACTGACAGAGATGAGTGTTATTCAACATTAATTTCGTTTTGTTTTCCAGTAATTGCAAGCAAATTTTCCAGAGGCGTCATATGAGCAGGACAGGAGGGTGCAATTGCGCCCTCTCTTGAGTTTGATAGACACATATTGTTTGATGAATGTGTAATAAAACATTGATATAAGAAGTGAAACTATTACGTCGGTAAAGAATCCTCCCCGAACGAAATCTAAAATGACGCTGTTTTTAGAAACAAACCTATAGAGTTACGATAGCACATTGCTTTTGCGCTTGTATTTGGTTTCAAGAGTCGAAGGTTCTGTACCAAGCCATGTACGTTCATAGCCGACGACATTGAGAGAGAGAGAGAGAGAGAGAGAGAGATTGAAATATGGAGACAGAGAGAGATGATTTACATATGCAAGTTTAGAATTGAAGAAAAAATAATAGGACAGCATCCTTATTATCACAAAATTTGTGATTTTGTGAACCAGAAGAAGGAATGTTTCAAAACTGCGATGATCAAATCGGACAGTTGTCGAATTAAAGTAGACAACTCTATTTAGATCATCATATAATTGCGAAGGAAGAGAAAAATCTTAAGATCTGGGAAACTAAGATTTAAAAAACAATCTTCCGCTTCCGATACGGGTTACCCTCTTAGCTCCACAAACCTCCTAGCTATTGAACTTGATCCATTCAGCCATAGAGAACTCTACTCAGTCATTCATATACTTTTCCTTTAGATATGTTGAGAAACTAATAGAATGTAATACTCCAAAAGTTGACTCGATGGATGCGCCGGTTATATTGAATGTAGACCTCTTGTAGCTTAGAATAGGATGCATAATGAACTTACCCTTCTTCATGAACACTTTTTAAGGCAGTAAAAGTTGATTAGTACTGTATTAATTGAGTTGTATTTGATGGAACCGTCTGATAAGGTAGTGCCAAATACTCAGACATAAATTACCTTTTGAATAGCTTTAGTGGAAAATGAAACAAGTCTTCGTAAACATGTTAGACTTAATAAAACAAGAGGTTGAGAAAAGCAACGGAAATGCGGGTAAGAGTGCCACTTGGATGCGAACATATAACTTTAAAAAACAGAGTGTTTACGTCATTATGTGTTAGATGACTGGTTAGTGTAAGGGACTCCTATGTGGATTGTCCTAGGTTCGAATCCCAACCGTTTTTTTCTTTTAGCAACGTTCATATTGTGCATTCCAGATGTTCAATTTTGAATTAAATGTAGTTTCAGCTAATTTAAGCCGATTTTTTTTTCAAATATGAGTTTTGTGCAAGGTGGTAGGTAACTCCACCGGCAAACTTTGGGAGGTGATTCCTTATATGAAATGAAAGAAAAAAGTTCTAATAAACATGGGACGAAAAACAACTCCTTTCAGAGTTACAGACTGCCGAAAATTCGAAAACTCACGTTTCGAAACGCTCTGCGTTAGAAACTAGAGGACCGATCCCAAGCGGGATATGGAATTACAAAGGAACTAGTATGCGAACTATCTAAATATTCATGTTTTACCATCCCCCGTTATCGGCGAAACGAACTGGAAAAAGGAAATTGAGGTATAGGGATACTCCTTTAAGTACTAATAACGCGTTCGTTTCGCCGATAACGGAGGATGGTAAAACATGGATATTTAGATAGTCCGCATACTAGTTTCTGTGTAATTCCTTAAACCGCTTGTTATAGGTCCTACAATTTCTAAGGCAGGGCGTTTCGAAATATGATTTTTCAATTTTCGGCGATTCATAACTCTGAAACGAGACGTTTTTCGACCTATGTATAAGAACTTTTTCCTTTCATTTCATATAAGGAATCACCTCCCAAAGTTTGTCGGTGGAGTTACCTACCATCAGAGCCGTAGCTAAGGGGGGGCCAGCGGGGCGCCCGCCCCGGGCGCTGACAACAAGGGGGCGCCGAACGAGCAAGGGGAAAGAAAAAGTTGTGTTGGACATGAATAAAAGACGAGTCGCCCCCAGAAAGTATTGGCGCCCTATTAGATCAATACTGCTGTCGGTTATCAATGAAATACGTAGATTTCTTAAAAATTTTCTTGCTCGCTTCGCTCGCAATCCAAAAGTTTGAATAAGTCACAACAAGTTTTTACTTATTACTTAAAGAGTTATAGATGATTTCTTAATGACATGTGGTATACAAGGTGCCGAGTAATGACTTATAGTGTACGCAGGAGCATTTTCAAACTCAGAAACGAGCAAAGTCGTGTTCGGCGTTTTGACAGTGATGAGTTTGCTTAGTTCCAAACGTTTTTCTACCCCTGGGGACTCAGTGGTAGAGCGTTCACCTCTGGTACTTGGGGTCCCGGATTCGATCCCAGCCCCGCCAAGTGAACTTTGTGGTGAACAAACACTGCGTGCGTGTGTTTTCTCGGGGTTCTCCCGTTTCCTCCCACTTTCTTCATTCCACCATTTCATTCGTTACTCATCATCACCGTCTCCTTTAGCCTAACCGGAATAACTGCGGGACGTAAAAATCAAAGATTTCATTTAATTTTTTTCCCTATCCAATCCGATTAATCACGACGCACAGTGGAGCCAAGGCACTGAATTCTTGGCAAAAATAAGAATTCGCAATATGAAGCAGAAAATTGAAAGAAAACCAATTAGTTTGGTGTGTGCAGTGGCTACAATAATGTTATTTCGACATTATTTTATCAAAAAAAAAAAAAAAAAAAAAAAAATAGAGTGTTACATCATAAAAGGAAATATTCCTTATATTCGAGCCTAAATAATATAACAGATTATATGATTGGCATAAACAAACGCGTGGGCAATATGCTTTGATTTGGCAACTTACGATTGACTTACATTCTTACGCATGAAAGGAAAAAGTGTACTTATTCTTTTTACAACTGAAGAGTAATAAAATTGAAGAAAAGTTCTTGCTTCTCAAAATTACTTTCAAGTTGTGGAGGATTCGTTATGACAATGAAGATGCAAGGACGCTTCAATACATAAAAATTATCTCATCACAAGTTCTCGATATATTATCAGATGTATGTAACATATTTTGATTTACAAGCATCAGTAACCTGTTCAGCTTGTTTCATATATTGCATCGTGCATTACGTGGGCTGATTTCAGGGCTTGATTGGAACACTCTGAGCTGGAGCGAGCGGAGGATCATTACAGTTGATTCCAATGTCACTTCTGTGCACGCATCGCATCACAAAAAACGCAATACTGAATTGATCAACACCATTTTAAATATAGTTCTACCTTATGGTCCATAGATTGTTTGGCAAACATTGACGTTTCAAAATATCGCCACCATTAATCACACATGTTTGACTAGAGTTTAGTTCTGTTGGCGAATGCCAGAGAAGTATGATTGGATGTTGGTAACAAGATGGGTCCTACGGGGCGAAGCACCAAATAGGTTTGGCGGCAAAATTCCCAGAATCGATCTATATTCAACTTTGTCACTGCGTGCATGGGGATCACACGTCTAATAATCTAACACTTGCTCTCACATTCATCCCACCTCAATTCAAAAGCAGCATTGCATCCAAAATGCGGTTTTCCTCAAACATTTTCATGCGCTATATTTCCCAAAAGTGCAAATATGTGCAGGTTTTCACTTTGCATACAGTAAGAACAATGTTTCCGCTACGATATATTAAAAAATCACAGACATAACATTATTATGCCATATTTTCTACTAAAATGCCATTATATCGTTTGACTACAGTTTATATGCTTTCAGTACCACAGCATTTTCCAAATATGATATTAAGTAAAGGATTACCATAGGGATATGATACTGATATTAACATCATTCCAAATATGATTATTGATTACACATTACCTCAACATTCTAAATATACAAAACGATACATACATGTCGGTAGTGTCACCATGTTTACCAGTCACGGAATATCTACATGCAATGTAGGAATAGTCACATTCAAAGTCAATTTCCTATCTTCTGTCACTAAGCAGCACCTTTCCTGCTTCGGTGGATAACCAAATTTACACGTCCCATGAATTCATTGTAAATAGCTATCACTTCTTTTCCTGCACACTATCTTATGTGTACACTATTAAGGTTTCATTATAGCAAATTATATCAAGTCAATCTTTTATTTCATTCTTCGAGTTTTTGCTAAGAATTGCCTGGTTTGGCCCCACTGTGCGACGTTGAGAATGAAGGTATGAAAGTGAGAAGAGTGAAGAGACACATTCAAGGTGCTGTTTGCGCGGGAATATAAAAAATAAAAGTAAACGAGGGAAACAATAACATTTTCGAACTTCAAGTAGTTGTAGAATAAGGGCTTAAGGGATCAGAACTTAGCCCGACGAAGTTCGACTTTTTTACACACACTAATCACTACCAATGATTTATTTTAAAATTCCATTGACATATCAAATGCTTCCAATTTGGAGGAGTTTATTGAGGTCATTTTTCATCAACTTTTTATATCGGCACCATATTATTTTGTGTATGCGTGTCTAGTTGTGTGATGTTTTTATCTATCTACATACATACAAAACATAAGTACACACATTCTTCATATACGTACGTGTTAGTATATTTTAATATGTTAATTAATAATAAGTACCTTAAATTCGGAACTTTCATTCATTAAGAAATTAAGTAATTACTATAATTTCAGACATATGTAGTAGCCAAAGTATATTTTGGATTTTAAGTACAAACATTGAACATATTCTTCACCTCAATCGATCAATATTTAGAAATTCACAAAGAAGGATCCTTCTGAATTTCCATTACATTTCACAAAATATTTTTTTACCGTTAAGGGACCGAAATTAACATACTATTGATGTGGTCACATACAGAATAAAATTAAAAAGTTTACAATTATTACTGGAAATTAATACTGTCACCCATTTGGAACAATTTAAAAGCACATAGTTTTTAATGTATTAAAATTTCATTTCTTATCAATAGTATGAAATGTTGTAAATAGTAGTAACTTTCCATAAATGTTCTCCTAGCGAATTTGTATACAACCAAAGGTAGTTTTGTCAAGTTTAACAAAAAGTCCAAAATAAGACTCTCGAAAACAGCTCTTATTTGGAAAAGGATACATAATGATCGTTTTTGGTTGTTGTAATGGTCTTTCCAAGAAGATTAATAAAAATTCAGCGTAACAACAAAAGCTGCTTTTCTTATATATATATATATATATATATATATATATATATATATATATATATATATATATATATATATATATATATAGATAGATAGATAGATAGATAGATAGATAGATAGATCAGTTTGTTCAACTTAACGAATACTATCGATAAGCATATGGAACACTTTCGACTCTTTTGGTTTCCATTATACCCTAATATATTGTTATAGAGAAAGGAGAAATGCAATTACAATGTTATATGTAGCCGAAGAAGGCACAAATCGATTAATCTAATACTAAATTGACAATTATCTAACGACTGAATGATGTTTGTGAAGCATTTGGAAAACGAGTAGAAATCAAGAAGAAAATTGAAAGAAAACACACTTTCAAAGAGAAAGAGGAAAGAAATAAAAAAAGAAACACTAGAACGAAGATAAGAAAAAGAGAGATTAAGGAATCGTACTAATTAAAGATCCGCCCAATTCAAGAGTCCCCCTGTGAAGGAGTGAGCAGAAGCAAATTTAACACTAGATCCTGAACTAACATAATTAAAGATCTTTGTAATGAGTTCGATTGATTTATAATGCTCTCTGCCTCTTTAGGAGTTCTTCGGGGGAAAACGAGAGAATGAGGAAGAGAAAAGAAAAGGAATATTAGAAGACGAATTATGGAGGGTCACAACCTCTTTAATAGATTCCTGTATAGCAGAATTTAAACAGTAAAAGTGCTATTTGGATTTTCTACGGATATTCAGTTATCAATTTAAGCTTACCTCTGTGTGATTTACAGAGTAGTACATACACTATCCTAACGTATTTGATTTACTTGAAAACTACCGTATTTATACTATATTTAAACCATAATTACGATATTTTGACTTACAAGAGAGGTCAGCATTTGTTTACTCTTAGTACAGTGTACTTGTTTATAGTGATTCTTTGTAGAAGTAAAATTCCTTCAAACAGGTGTTTTCCAACTGTAAAAAAAAGTTCACAATTTTCTTACTTCGTGTATAATGAGGATCTACAGTACAAGTATTATGCTTATTATGTAAAACGCCCATGTAGCTTTACATAACCTTCCCGTTAAATAATGCTTGTTCTTCAGATCTGTTTAAAGATTGAGACATAATATGAAAAAAATTATAATAAAAATTGCAATAAGAAAATAAATTTATTCTTTGCTGTGTGGCTCAAGTAAAAATTTAACATGCCACAACTTCCGAACGGTACAAAGTACGGTAAAATTCAACTTTAGAGAAAATTGTGCATGAATGTAATGTATCAGTTGCACCTATTCCCGTCTGAAATACCTTAAGTTGAATTCACTATGGCGGATCCAAGATGGCGGCCGTGGTGAGTAACATGTGTCAGAGAAGCAGTACTTGATCCAATATGTTTTGCATATGCCCACATTCATGTCCAGTTATGTGTAAAGAAACTAAAAGCAATTTTATGTCCGAGCGTTATAGTGGTGTTTGATTGAATTCCGGATATATGAAGACCCGTCAATACGAAAATTACCTCTATAGGCCGCTAAAATTAGTACAATACACATTGGGCAGAGAAGAACTTTGAATTTTAGTTAATTTTACATGAATCTCTAGGGAACACTTCGCGAATGTACCGTACCTTATAAGATTAATCTTCATTATTTGTTGTGTTTTGCCCATGAACACCATATACGAACATTATAATTAATTGTATATGTAATGTATTTGCTTTACATACTGCATGCAAGAAGAAAGAAAACAATGATCACCAGGGACCGGATCTTGTTGACCTAAAATTTTCTAAAAAGTGACCTATAAAATGACACTAAAATTCCCCTAAAATGACACTAAAATTCACAAAAATTGACCTTAAAACTTGAGTTTTTTTAAACGTTTATTTTGTAAACATTGGCATTTTTTGAATATCTATTGGATTTTAATGCCATTTCTCACTCATTTTCAAAAATTTTGTTTCAATTAGTTGCAGTCTATTCATCATTTGTGTCTTTGGTATTAGAAAAAAAACAATAATATTAAAATTAAACTTTACACAATTTAGTAAATAGTTAAGCATTTCTTTTCATTACAGATATATAGGGCTGTATCCAGTTAAGCAACATATAAACATTTTGTAAGCTGTGACACAACAAACTCAGGAACTTACTTTGTAATCGTCACAAAATTTAGCTCATACCTTATTCAGCATTACAGATGATAACTGTAAACATGCGCAAGTTCCCTTGAGTGAATGAGTGCCTGTTGTCCGCTAGCACACTCTTAAATTTGGAAAAGCTCCTTTCAACGTCAACAGAAGCTATGGGCGCATACTTGAAATAAACTATGTCATTGGGGCTTAAATCTTCAACTTTGAAGGAGGATAACACTTCCCCTTGCAGTACACTTGAAATTGCACACAAAGTATTGTATCCATTGTTTCTTTCCAGCATATGTTTCAATTTACACAGAATACTGGATTGCCTTTGCATATTGTAATTCAAATGAGTTAACGACACGTTTTACTACGTCACAATTTTCGCAGTAATAAACACAAGTGTCGATCCACTTTGCCCATCACGTAACAACAGGTTGTGGTGGCAAAGAAGTGTTTTGTGCGGCAGATTTGAATGCCCTTCTGCGGGATGGGGCCTTCTGTGAGATGGAGAAATCTTTTTGACATTCGAAACCAAGGAATCGATTTTAGGAAAATATGCCCGTACTTCTTCTGCCACTAGGTGTAAACCATGAGCTAAGCACGTTACAGGGACCATTTTTGGATAAGACGATTTTATTGCATTACCAACCTTAATTATATACGGAGCAGCATCTGTTACAAAAAGAAGAACATGGTCATGTTGGACACCTTCAAGCCAAAGTAGGGACATAGATTTATCGAAAAATCTACATATTGTAAAATAGTTGACAGATTCCAACACTTGACTACTTAGCAAAAATATTTTGCTAGGTTAGGCGACTTTCATTGATCCAACAATAACATTGGCTATATACCGTCCCTCCACATCACTCGTCTCGTCTATAGAAACAATTTTCTGATTCCGAAGTTCCTCTTTTATTTTTGTAACACTTTTGCATGTAATTTTTCCTAAGAGTCGATCCGTCTGGAATGGAACGACCTGTATGACGTTCCAGGAAATCCCGCTATTTCACATTGTTGAGTTTCCAAAGAGGAATGTGTGAAGACACGAAAATTTCACACAACTCTTTTGAAAACTCTGAGAATTTGCCTTTACTATTCGAAGCATTCTCCACAAGCAACAACTGTCAGCACTTCTTCGTATATTTGTTTTCTACTGCGCGTAAATGTTGCGGCTGATATGATTTTGCAAAGTGTATCTTTTCTCTGCTGTCACTTTTACTTCACATACCTTGCAAAACAATACTGAACCGTCAGTACAAAAAACATTCTCACCAAATTTAGTAACAATCTGTCTTAATGAGAAGCTGTAGATGGTTTAGACCTCGGCATTGTACGTACTGAAAAAGTCAATTCACTTCTGAGTTGAAACTAGGAAGCACACTTAAAGATAAAAGTTCGCAAGTGTAGACTGCATACACGAGAACAATAAACAAAAGCCCTGTTTAAAATCTGTAAGTCTTCTATTTTTAGTCATTTACGTGATCACATCCTTTATGGTCAACAACCCGAAACATCTGCTTTGGCCATCTAACAACCCCCACCCCTCGTCAATCAATGCAGTTTTTCCACCCCAATAATCAGGAAATAGGAAAAGAGATTATTTACCTTCGTTTTTTTTTCAAATCCGCAAACAGTGTTCATTTTAATATTTCCTTATGTAGAAGAAAAAGAATAAAAAGACCATAAGTGACCTAAAAGTTACCTTAAAATATTAAAAAGTGACCAAAAACTTCAAAATGGCAAAAAGTGACCAAAAGTTGAACCTAAAATGAAATATTTTTAGACCCTAGAGTTGATGGATAACGTTTTTATTTGAACTTGCCTTGTCCTATGCGTAACAGAAAAAAGTTGACTTGTCAACAAGATCCGGGCCCTGATGATCACACATGAATTAGAGACTCCAACAGGAAGTAGGCTCAATCTTGCAAACGGTGCGAGATATTGAAAAAATAATCAAAAAAATCTCCCCTTTATGGTAGCCCTTGCCGAGTTTTATCAAGATGTCTTTCACTTGTGTCTGTAAAGGGACATGTACAGATGTGAGGAATAACAACGAGATTCGTTTTCATATGTGAATGATGCGCTGTGTAGAGAGCGCGGGTTCAACTAGTTCATTACATAACTCTACCTTAGGTTTCTTTTTTCTTACTTTATTTCTTTCCCCTTTGTTTAATTTCACGTCCCATGAGGCTCAGAAAGACGGCGATGATAAGATAGATGATAATGGTGGAATAACGAAAGTGAGAGGCAACGGAGAAAAAACAAACACCGTGTTTGTTCACCACAAAGCCCACTTTGCTGTAGCTGGAATCGAACTTGATATCCCATTCGCCCAAGATGGCCTCTCTACCACTGATACCTAGACCCGCATAGATCTCTATCAGAACAAATGTTTGCACTATTCGATTTCGATTTCAATTTGAGCTTAGCTTTGCTTTCAGCAGCAAGGCTATATGAGACGCGGACCTACAGCTTAATATTTCATCCACATGACTTGAGCTCCTGCCGGAAATCGAAAACATGAACATGTACGCTTTCAACATAGCCACGAGGGAGTTCGTATGCATTATTCCATGTCCTTAGGAATGGGCAAAACTGGTTTTTATAAAAACCGGAAACCGGTTTCTAGAAAAACCGAAAACCGATAAACCGACATTTCGGTTTTCTCCAAAAATCGGTTCGGTTTTTCACCGAAAACGGTTTCGGTTTTCTCCAAAGGCGGTTTGGTTTTCATCGAAACCGGTTTCGGTTTTCTCCAAAATCCGGTTTGGTTTTCACTGAAACCGGTTTCGGTTTTTTCCCAAACCGGTTCGGTTTTCACCGAAACTGGTTTCGGCGAAAACTTTTGAAAAACACATAAAACTATTTGTGTGGAAACGGAATCAGTTTCCGGAGAACAACGAAACACTATTCTGATCAGAAATAGAACAAATTCTGGAAAAAACCGGGACCGGTTTTGGAGAAAACCGAAACCGGATCCGATGAAAAACAAAAACCGGGTTTGGAGAAAACCGATAACCGGTTTTGAAGAAAACTGAAACCCGTTTTGTAGAAAACCGAAACCGTTTCCTTTGAAAATTTTCAAAAATCCGTTTCGGTTTTTTTTTAAACCGGAAACCAAAAAACCGGTTTTTGTTCCCACCACTAGTTTCTACAAAAGAAATAGAAAGGTTTCTACAAAACTTATGCAGATGTTTATCAGAATAATGGAAATTCATGAAGTTGAAACAAGCAGTCTGAGTTGACAATGATTAGGCAGTAACTGCAGCGCCAGGCCGGGTCGTTGGTGATAATGTGTTAGGCAAACTCCGTACTATGTGAAGAGGAGTAGAACTGCAATGTGCAGTGAGCAGAGCAGATACTGATAGTGTAAAATGACTGATACCGTCCTGCCTGTAATTATTTATCATTCTTTTAGAGTACCATGTATATACATTCTATTTTCAAATGAGTTTCCAGGCACTGGCGCCATATTACAGAATAATAATGCGTCCATTCATACAGTTGTAGCTTTTGTGGCGTGATTTAAGGAACATCGGGATGGAGTTGAACACCTTTCCTGGTCCGTATAATCTCCGAACTTAAACACAATTCACCGTGGCCCGTTTTCGAGATACGAATCTGGCGTATATTACTGTTTTCATACTGTCTCACGGAACTGACAGTGAGTGATGCAGTGCACACGGAATGGTGTAGTATTACAGTTGAGTTGATTTTGAGTTTAACGTCCCGTTCAGCAGCGAGGCTATATGAGACGTGGACCTACTGATTAACATGGAATCCGAACCACATGAGCTCCTGCCGGGAATCGAACCCACGCCAAAGGCACGTACGCTAACCGCTTAGCCACGGAGAAGTTCTCTGGTATAATATTACACTTCTACCATTCACGACCTATATGACTCCACATCGCATCAGTTTGTCGTGAGGGCGAACGTAGCTCAACGCCAAATTAATCCGTTGAACTGCATGTTTTCAAGTATGTTTATTATTCTATTAACCATCTGTAGCTGTACGTACTACATTAACAGTACTTAGGATCTAACTTTGAATTAACGTTTACCGAATATGTTCTATGTGTTTCTCCTAATCCCTATTCTAAATAACAATTAGTTAGTGTTTTGTGAAGAGCTTACTAAGTATAAACCACAAATCTGACGACCAGTAATTCGGAAAGCAGAGACTTGACTAATTAATTATATGGCCTATGGAACCCAGAGGTTCAATATCTCATTCTCAAAACCTCTCCATTGACTTCTGTCCTTAACTAACTGGTTACAGTTTCTATTTTGTATTGCTATTTCTACGAGATTCACCTTAATATTGACCCTAGGTGTTCCTAATGGTCATTTTCCGATTAGATTTACAGTTCAAATTTTGAAAGCGTTCCTGCGTTCTTTCACTCCGACTACGTGACCTGCCCACCTGAGCCTCCTATAGACTTGTTGACCTTCAGTATTTGGTACATGGTATAAGTGACGCAGTACCTCATTATGAAGTTTTCGCCATTCTCCATTCCCGTTCCTCTTGGGCCAGAATATTCATTGCAGGGTTCTATTCTCAAATACTTTCAATCTGTGTTCTTCCTTTAGAGTAAGCCATTATGTTTAGTAACCATACAACATAACAGAGATGATTATCGTTTTATACATATTAAGCTTAAATTCCTCGACAAGACAAAAGATTTCTAACTGAATAAGAACACAGGTTCCCTGATTTAATCATTTAATTTCTTCGTGGGTATTGATTTTTTTCCTGTTAATATTGGACCGTAGATATTTGAAAGTGCCCACTTTGTCAAACGTATTATTAGAGTTTTTGACTTATTCATAATTTGCATGCGATCCCAGCGAATTTGCATGTCCTTAGTTTCTTCTGCATTTACTTCTAAACTCGTGTCCCTGCAAGTGTTTAATAAAACTTTTGCATTTCTTTCCATTGTTCTTCTATCGCTCCCTATTATATTTACAGCATACACCATAACCTGGTGAATAGTCCCTGGTTGCTATCTTTTATTTTCTATAGCGTACTATAGAACAAAGTTGAATAATAATGGCCACAACGCATCTCCTTGTTTCAGGCCACTCTGGACGTGAAAACTCGTGGATAAGTATTTTCCTAGTCGGAATTTATTTTGAGATTCATTTAAGCACATCTTAATCTATTTTTTTTTATTCTATAAGAGTGTTGTAGGTTTCCCACCTAACCGAGTCGTAGGGCTTTCTAAAATGAATAAACATTTGCTGTACTGGAGTATTGCATTCCACTTATTTTCGAGTGTTTGTCAAAAGGGTAAAGATCTGGTAGATAGTTGATCCATTTCGTCTAAATTCGCACTTGCTAACAAAATATTTGAAAGGATTTTATGAGTTGTTGAAAAAAGGGAAATCTGTCGACAATTATTACAATAAAATTATCATAGCCGGAATTTCGCCTACTCCCGGAGATTTGTTTGTTTGTCTTATAGCAATTTCTGTTTATGTTCTGTTAGGCTCCGGATTAGGCTTCTGTTAGGCTCTCAGCCTATTTAAATGCCTATTGCTTCTCCAAAATGAATTTGCATTATACATAAATTGAACATTATTTAAATCATGAATTATTAAACTTTAAAATTATGTATTATCAGTGGCGTATTTACGATTTTGTTTCGCGGGGGGCTTTGCTAACTTTCGGAGGGGGCTTTGCCTGAAAATATGAAAATTCAGCAAGATATTTCATATACTTTACAGCCCCCCTAAATACGCCACTGTGTATTATAAAATGTAATTTTCATAAAGTAACAGAAATTACGCTATACCGTAAATCAATGGGCTACAAAAAAAAAAAAAAAAAAAAAAAATTGTAGGCATTCATCACTCTTAAGAGCTAGTCAGGAGTGATTGTTATGAGAACATTTGGTGACGGAAGAGTATTCAAACACTAAAATATGTCTATCTAACCCAAGGTGCTGGAAAGTTGTAATGGAAGAATTTTACTTTTGTTATATTTCTGGTTTTCTGTTATATAATCAACCTATCTGAGATTACACGTGTGTCATACGTATGTATGTTTCCATGTGCATTGTATTAAATATGTATTGAACAAGAGAGAGAGAGAGAGAGAATAAACAGCTTGTGGTATGTGTTGATTTTTTTTTAAAGTAACTGATCAAATGTATGGATTCTTTTTTATTGTTATTATTGTTACTGTAACTACAGTAACTGTAATTATATAGATCTGTGTGGTTTTGTTATCTATCACATGCTCTGTTATTCAAGTGATGTCATGTTTTCCCCATGAGATAATTTCTGTTATTTTATTTGTGTATTAATTTTTTGTATATACTTATGCATTTATATGTTTTGTATTCGATTGATTTTTAAATACATATGAGCCGAATATAATTTCGTTGACCTGTAAAAAAAAAAAAAAAAAAAAAAACACACACACACGCACACAATGGATGGATTTTTTTTAAAAAAAGGGGGAGAGGGAAATGTGGTTTGAAAGAAACATTGCACGTGACAGTCCCTGCCCCAAATACATACATATATACTTTTAATTTATTTCTTATGGTGCTTTTTAATCAATGAATTATTAAAATGAGTGAACTCGCTTCATTTTTCCTTTCTTTCTCTCTCTCTCTCCTTCCTTTTCTCTGTTTCATTCTTTCCTTCTCTCTTCCTCTTCCTTTATCTTTCTCTCTTTCTTTTATTTCTCGCTAGACAGAAAGCACAGAAATCTCTAAAAAAGGATGTAACTTTGTTTCTTTGCGTTGCGATGTACGAGGTATATTAGGAAAGTAATGGGACTGCCAACACTGTGCAGGAACAGACAACACTGGTGACACCACCTTCACACAGCAGTTAAGCCAACTCTTGCAGTTGACTCAGTACAAGTTTGAACTTGTTCCAGTTGCTTCACGGTTGTTGAAAGGGTCTGAAGTGAAGTTATGTTACGAAAATGGACCGGCGAAACTTTGAACAATGTTATGCCATCAAATATGGTTGAAGTTTAGCAAATTCGCTACTGTGACTTAGGGGCCGTCCAGATATTACGTAACGCTATTTTTGACCATTTTTACCCTCTCCCTCCTTCTTGTTATACTTCGTAACGCAAGACCGAGCCCCTCTTCCCTTCATTGCGTAACACTTTTTGATTTTTGTTTTTCCCTCATTTAGCAAATTTTGGGGGTTATTACAATAAAAAAAAAATATTTTTAATGGTAGAGCTTTTTATTACAAAATGCTTTTATTCTGAGTAAATTTGTAGTGTCTTTTCGCCAGGGAATCAAAGTATTAGAAAATGGTAGACCGTAATAACATTGTAACTCCATAAGGTTGTTTCATTAACCAGTCTTTATTCTTCCAAATTGCATACTATCGTTTTCCTAAGAAGATCCATCCCTTTAGGTCACAATAATTGGAGAGGATGAAATACTGCCGAAAGATGCAAGTGAAATAGGATCTAAAGACCCGATATCGATTTTTTTTCGGGATCCAGGATGCTTCGTGTATTTGAAGTTCGCCAGGGTCGAAGATGCAAAGGAGTTCTCTTCCTCGTCAACAACAGATTAGAAATGGCTGCATACGTGAAAAAGCAGTCACATCTCGTTTGTGATCAAGCTTTCGAGCATCTTCCTTGGACTTAGGACTTCAGTTTATCTCTTCTCATATGATTCTTGTCCTGAAGTAGTGTCCGAATAAACAAAATTTCTCCAGAATTATTCAAATCCAAAAATTAAAAGATGCAGTATGAGATGAATATCCGGCGAATTAGGGTTTTATATCTTGTATTGCTCTGCAAATCGTGGATCGTTCCGTCCCGCAAAATAGTAATTTACGAAAAAGTGTTTATTCTGTTTCACATGCGAAGTCCCTTAGAAAAGTAGAGTGGGTAATTATTCAAATAGAGAAGTTTTAAATAATAATTCTGCAGAAATAATCATACCAGTGGGAACGCGAAGGCTTTTTCAAGCGATGGTTGCCATCACTAAAATCTAACTCCAGGAAAGTGTGTGGCGTAAATGGAATGCTACGATAGCCACAAAACAGATTTATTGTAATACACGCAAGGTTCGTCACCAGTCACGCTAATGTCTAGTAGCGCCTTCGAATCCCTTCTGCATGATTCAATTTATATAGGCTATAGTTCGCTGTTTTCCAAAACAATAGAAATGTTGATTTATTTGTTTATAAAAAAGATAAGAGCTGGATAAAATTATTTGTTTAAAAGATTGTATACAAACCTGTGAACAAAAAGAAAAACTACAGAAAAAAACCTCCGTTATACGTAACGAAGATGTAAACCCCTGCTCCCCCTTGTCACACTTCTTAACGCAAGGCCGAACCCCCTCCCCCGATTGCCACATTACGTAATATGTGGACGACCCCTTATTAAAAAATTGCAAAGAGCTTATGATAAACATTCCTATATAGAGTATACCTTGGCACAAACGGTACAGTTCTTTCTAGAAAGTTAAGTACATGTGGAAGACAAACCTCGTACTGGAAGACTTTCAGACCCATAAAACGATGACCACGTGAATGAACCGGTGACCATGCCTCTTAACGATGTCAGAACGTCTATTGATGGGAAGAATGAACAGCAGTGAGTTAAATTTGATCATATTTACCGTCTAACAAATTTTAATACATGATTTGGACACAAGAAAGGGATGGCACGTGTGCGATCAAGCATTGCACAAACTTGGAAACTGCACCACGTCAACTCACCATGTAACATGGCAGTCTCCATCCATACATTTTTAACACAAGAAGCATCCCTATACTTCCTCATCCTCCTTATTCTCCGGCACTCAGTTCTTATGACTTGTTTTTATTTTTCTTCCTCAAGTCTACTTGAAAAGGCGCCATTTTGTACTTTGGATACTATCGAGAAGAGTGTAATAGACAAACCGAAAGATATTCTATCAAAAGCTTTCCAACAATGCTACGATGAATGGAAACTACATCTTCATCGCTAAGTAGCTGTCCAAAAGAATTATTTTGAAGAGAATGATCTTGATTTGTAAAAATAATAGAATTCATTGCTAACAGAAAATCAGACTCCTTACTTTTTTTTTTTATTTATCCCGTAAGGAAATGTGCTGCAGTAAATTTTATTTCTTTAGATTAATCACCCTCTTAATTTAGTAGCATAGTTTATCATGTGATGTGAAGTAAGGCAGAATGTAATTTCTTGAGGCCAATAAATGAAATGTGTTCCTGATGAAACATAGGTGATAAGTTGATAATTTGCCACTTAGATGGATCTGGCCTCTTGTACTTCCAGCGCTTCTAACTAGAAAGACGTACAGTCACTTCCTAAACATTGTCCTAACCACATTGCTGGACGATATTTCATTGGAGACGAGGAAGACCGTGTGGTATAAACAAGATAGTGCTCCTGTCCATTTCACTAGAGACGCATGTGTAATCCTGCATGTGAACTTCTGCAATAGGTAGGTTGGACTCCCTGGTCCAGTTATGTGTTGACTACACCGTTCGTCTAATTTGGACCACCCCCACTATTTTCTTTGGGGATATCTGAAATCCATTGTAAATACACAAGACACCAGTCTCTGACCTGCCCATCTTAAATGATTGCATTCAAGTAATGTTCATCCACATCTGACACATGCAAATAATTTTTACCCCTGTTCGAGATTACATGCAGTGTCATGTCTGTGCTTATCTTCAGGCCGACGGTCAACACTTCGAATATTTGTTGCATTGATACTTTGATATGTTTCATTAAATGGTATTGTTGCTGTGATTTCTTTGTCCTCTGTTCTTGTCCATAGCCCAACATTTCCAGAGCCATCTAGAGGGCTAAGTATCAACTTTTTATTTATAGTTCTCAGGAACATATTTCATCTATTGACTTCAAGAAAACGTCCTCTGCCTTACTACCCACTTATTCTGGTACACCCTGTATATATGTATAACTGGAGAGCAGGAGAAAGATACTTACAGTATTGTCGTTCTACAGTGATTGCAGGCAGTATTTGTGTGATTGTTAGGATAGAATTATTACACAACGGAATAAAACTATTCCACAACATTGTATTTTTTTGTACACGTAAAGTAGGCTACATAAATATGTATTCTTTCCCAGCGGAATAAATCTACTACCTGGCAACGGATAGCACGACATACTTTCTAGCTCCAGAGAAATCCGTTTTTCACTCTTTTCTCGAAACTTATACATGAAAACTTACCCAGAAGTAGCCTATATCATTTTCTTCATATAGATGCCGCTTATCAATTGATGCAAATCCCGCGTTTTCACAATATTATAATAAGAGACAAAGAATGAGATTTTAGAGTTAATAATAATTTTGGGCTTTAATTTATTTCCCATTAACAGTGTAAATTACCTCGTGGTTATGTGGTTACCACACGCGTCTTCGGCGCGGGAGGCCCTGCTTCGGTTCCCGGCGGAAGCTTATGTAGTTCACATACAACTTTAAGATGTAGTGTCACGTCTCATACAACCTCGCTGCTGAACGATGTGCTAAGACCCAACACATTAATCTCTTGTATATTGCTGTCTTCCTAGTGTCATAATAAGTGTTCGAAGTGGAAAATTGCAGAGGTGGTATGTTTTATTATGATTCTGACTCAACATACCTGTTATTTAAATACTGTCTTGATAACTGAAAAACCAGAAACGGTAAGACCAGAGGCGGTATGACATACCACCGCATACCGTCTCACTTCGACCACTGGTCATAATGATGTTTGAAGAGGTTAAACGTATAATTTAGTATCAGTTTTATCTTGCTAGGTAGCGCGGTTGTCGATTATCAATTTTTAGTTTTACGAGAAGAGAGTTTTACGATTTTCGCTAAAACTATCCATGAGGGTGTACACTTATCCATTTCATTCTTTTCAGCTCAGCTAAGACTATCAATTGCGATATGCCTGATCTTTGGACATGTTTTTCTCGTTAAGCGCTAACAATAATGGAGAACTAATACATAAGAATTGACGTAGCACAATTAAAACAACAGCGTTGTTGTTTAACACTCACTAACATATGGGTGAATTTATTGCAGATGTCACCGAAGTAAAACGTTGACTACTTATACGTTTTAAGGTATACGACACAACATCAAGTATACAGTACATTATCCAATGCCAACATAATTTGCAACTCACAATGTGAATCTATAGGAAGGCATTGATGTAATTTTGAGGACTACAGCTCACTGGCTACAGTAGATGGCAGGCTAATCGTAATACAAAAGCAAGCTGGTAAAATGCAATAGTTTGAACCTCGTGTCGTCATTGACCTCGGTCGCACTTAAACAAGGTCATTCTAACCGCCTTATTGGATAAGGTAGCAACCGCCAGTGCAACCATAATCTTCCACGTGATTTCACTAACACCAAACAATATATCGTCACATGAGAACCAGAGAAACGTAACTCCATAAATGCGGTATTCGTTTTCTTCATGTCTGGGCATAATTCTGAAAGCCCCACTTGGAGTAAATAGAACGTAACGCCATCTGTTCTCCTTGTCGATCGTCTGTAGTAATGTAGCTCAATTAGCATCTTATTAAAAACACATGTTTCTAAGAAAATAATATTTTTGTCCTCTTGCATGTAAACCTACGAAAATGAAGTTACGTTCCTCTGGTTCTATTGTGACGATATAGAGGCCGGTCTATATATATATATATATATATATATATATATATATATATATATATATATATATATATATATATATATATATATATATATATATATATATATATATATATATTCTACTCGCATAATTACACTTGACACCTACAGTATGTCTAACGTTGAGAACATACATGTCTTCGGTGATGTCAGAATAAAGTGTAGTGGACGAAGGTAAGAACGACGGACGGTATTTCGCGACAGGGACATTTTTCTCTCGGATATACTTTCGGCTGTGCGTATCACTTACTCGAGATCTCTCGTTTTCTCCAACTTCTCATTGAGCTGAGCGAAGCGAAGCTCTTATACTCGGGTTAGCCGTTTGGTTGTCCGCGAACTCCTCCTAGACCGTTGGGCCGATCTCAACCAAACTTAGCACGCTGATAGAGTATGTCGTGCTGAGTGACAACATAGGTCGAAATCAAAAATCCGATGTACCATCGAGGAATAATCACCGAAAAACGCTTCCTCCTAGACCGTTTGGCCGATCTCAAGAAAACTTAGCACGCTGATAGAGATTATGTCGTGCTGAGTGAGAACATAGGTCGAAATCAAAAATCCGATATACCATCGAGGAATAATCACCGAAAAACGCTTGCATAGACTTAACATGGGGAAAAAGTTTTCACGCGATTTTTTTGTCAATAATTAAAAATGGCATTTATTATTGCATAATGGCCAGGAACGATTACGTAGTTTAAGTTCGCTCTGCTCATTTCATTGCAATCGGGTACATCCATTGCATTCCTAGTTGTATCATTTCTTTCATCATGATTTACTCGCAATATCTACCGTATCTACTATTGGATAGAAAAAAGTGAGATATCAGTGAATGTACTATGCTATACCCGCTCTTCGATAAATAGGTTTTTCGAATCCTTTGCCCTGGAGTTAGTTTTCGCAGCATTTCGGATTTCTGTATCTCTGCAATTATTTGTTCATCAATTTGTTCGTATGACATTTATCGTGCTTAGATCACCGTTATCAAATGATATTAACAGTTATAACTTGTTTTGCAAGTGTTATCAACCACTTTTCTTTGATGTTAAACTGTGCTATTTGTGGTTGCATAATTGCAGATATTAATATTAGTAATAATGTGAAATTTACAAATGATAATACTCACGTAAACGACGTAAGAGCTTAATAACCCGATAATTAGATATTTTCTATCAAAACATATTTTGTTTTTTTCTATACGTGCTTAAATCAGGATTGTGCTACCCCAAATTTCTCTATAAAATTTGTTACGCCAGTACGACCTAACTCTGAAACATGGATATTTAGATAGAAAGCGTATAGTTCCTCTGACATTTCTTTAACCAACTTTAGAATGTTTTCGAGTTAGACAGCCTTAAAGTTACACTTTCCTCTTTTTCGGCATCGTATAACTTTGAAACATTGCGGTTTGCGCCCTATGTCCATATGAGCTTTTTTTTTTTTATTTGTTTAGGTGAGAGGATTTTACAGTGGATTTTGGCTATAATACATTAACTTCCCGTATGTAGGGCGTTGAAATGAAACGCGTTTGGTGGGCACAGAGCTACCGGATGTAGGTACAGAGGCTAATAGGTTTCCATGCAGACGAAATACAAAGAAGACAGAACAACACAATAGTAGCTCAGAAACGTTTCACTGTCAGAGGCTGATATGTTTGTCTACAGTGGAAACGCAAAGGGGGCGGAACAACACAGGGGCAGTGTAGAAACGTTTGATAATTCAGAGGCAAATAGGTTTCTTTACAGGAGAAATGCAAAGGGGGGAGCGGAACAGCATAGTAGAAGCGCAAAACGTTTCATTATACAGAGGCTGATATGTTTCTTTACGGAGGAAATGCAAAGGGGACAGAACAACACAGCAACAGCGCAGAAACATTTCATAATACAGAGGCTGATAGGTTTCTTTACAGTGGAAATTCAAAGGGTATAGGACAACAGAGGGGCAGTGCAGAAACGTTTCATAATACAGAGGTTGATAGGTTTCTTTACAGTGGAAATTCAAAGGGGATAGGACAACAGAGGGGCAGTACAGAAACGTTTCATAATACGGAGGCTGATAGGTTTCCTTACACGGGAAATGCAAAGAGGACAGAACAGCACAGAAACGATTCATAATAAACGAAACGTTTCATTGTCAGTGGCTGATATGTTTCTTTACAGTGGAAATTCAAAGGGGTCGGAACAACAGAGGGGTAGAGTAGAAACGTTTTATAGTAGAGATGCTGATAGGTTTTCATACTCCACAAATGCAAAGGGAACGGAACAACACAGAAACGTTTCATACTATAGAAGTTGATAGGTTTCCATGTTGACGAAATAATTTATCAGTACAATGTACTAGCAAGTAAATATGTTTTGTACCTTGTGAGGAATAATGAGCTAATATTAACATTCACTATCCGAAGTCACTCGAAACAGTATCAACTTGCGGATATTTAACTTCTTAAGCCGGAGTGCTGTCAACCCTGTGAGGTGTTCAGGTAAATGAAGACAAGGTACCTTTAAGCATGAATCTGCGAAATAACTGTCATTGATTGCTCCATAACGTTTCATGAAGGACGAGAAGAAGCAATACTAAATTGTTGAAACAGAGGACAGACGTACAGCTTTTAATGAAACAATTCATTCCGGTAGGCGAGTGAACAATCAACCCTCTTGAGGTAACTGTACGTGGATGTTGGTAGTACCGACACGATAGGGAGTACTTATTGATGACTAGGATAGACACACACGACTTATTCCCCGAATTCTGTATGTAGGCAATTCGGCAGTCTTGCAATGTAAGCGCTTAAATACTTCTGGGAAACACATAACATTCACACCCTTTATGTACTGTACAAAGTTCAAAATGCCAGTGAACACGTTCCATTTGAATGAATGGGAGCCGATCCTTGGGAAATAAGGGGCCCTGATCCCCCAAAGTTTTCTTAGGCCTCTCAGAATCAGGATATATTTGCTTGGACATATATAACAATGAAACATATATAAGAAAGACATCCCAATATTGTACAGAAATCGGCGCCACTGTTCGAACTCCCTTAGTATGTGGAGTAGCAAATAAAGTTACCAGAAAAATGAAGAAGGGTCAAATGTTAATACAAATGCATACATTTAGAAAATCATATTTTTTAAAAAAAATGCTATTGCGAGTAGAGCATGTTTTAGTTACAATATTACCGTCGGGTATATCACAACGGAACTGCCTAAAAAGTGTAAATCTTAAGTGCTTTTAATGGAAAATATAATTGAATAGTTTTCATTTTAAACAGTTCCAATTATTTCTCCTCTTTTTGTACACTACTCTTTCTCCCTCTGTGCATATCTCTCTGTTACATCTAGATTGGTATTTGTCACGGGACTCTCACATCGCTTTGAACAATGAAGCCATTGAAAAAAAAATATATATTAAAACGAGGGAGAGACAGAGAGAGGCAAAATTAGAGAAACACCCATTATTAGTCCCAGATACGCATAGGGACGTTCTCATTATTAAAACAGAGAACGCTGTTTCCCAGCATGCTTTGCTTCGACAACAATGACACGTTGGTCCCATTTGTCACGATGAGCGAGTCTTAACGGAACGTAATTTTACTTCTGTGACGTCACAAATGAACATAATGTCTTTTTCGTCGGCTCTTTTTATTCACAATATCGTCTCATTTCCCTCAGCACAAATTATATGCATATATATATATATATATATATATATATATATATATATATATATATATATATATATATATATATATATATATATAAAGAGAGAGAGAAGAGACAGATGTTGATTATTGCAGCTTTTAAAAAAGTATATGTGAGGAAAATAGTCGACAGGAATTTTAATATTTACCAGAATGTTCCAAAGTATGATATTCCTTATTCGTTTTGTATTTCAACATACAGAACTATAATAACTATGTTTATTGTCAAACATTATGTGTAACTTTGTTACTATATATATTTTCACCCTTATATACAAGAGATGGTGAAACCACAGCACGCGTACCGCTAAAACCTCTATTGCTACTTATACACCTCCTCAATTAATTACATTTCATTAAAGAAAATCAAAACTTTATAACATGTTAACGATAAGCAGAATTAGTGATTGTGAGGTGTAAAACGAAATTCTCTTTTAACCTACAAGGATTAATTTTTCTTTCTTGTTCTTTCTTTCTTTTTTTTTTTTAATTATTTGTCTTCATTTATCCTGATCGATGATGGGTATGGGAATTCTATGTAACTAATCAGAATAGCACAATGTGTAAATTACATTGACCAGGGGGTAAAAGTGAAGGGGAACGCGGGAGGACGGAATACCTCAGTTCCAGAAAATATTTGCGGCTTCCCTCACTTTCTAAAACATTATAATGGGCAAAGATAGGCACAGAGGACGGCGTGATCTCATGCGTGCCCTTACCTTCACAGATCCACTTTTACTTCTGACATTGACCAACAAAATACATCGGGCATTACTTTGTGTTCGAACTTCCTCGTTTTATCACTTGTGCTATGTTCTGGCCTGAATCTAACCGTTGATTACTGGTGTCTGGATTTTGATAATCAACTCATTTTTCGTCTGATGTCATAATTCGTTTAACGAAACGCTAGTCCGTGGGATTGTTCAATCGTGCAGTGCATACTACCACTCCTCGTTGTGCCTGTGGGGATATTCCGATATCGTCTTTACACCTTAGCAACGTTAGGCATTTTTTTAATGGTAGATTTTGAATTACCCAGCTCAGCAGTCAACATACGGGCGCTGGTGCTAGGATTCACCTTCACTTGGTGGTGGGGTCTTCCTGCACGTTCTTTTTCTGATTAGTCATGGTCACCCACTTTAAATTTTCTGAACCATACATTTGCTGTGACGTAACTTGCTGAATATTTCCTTTTCGCCTGACAGATGTTTCGTGCTACTTCACAGACTGTCTATTTCAGTTGAGACTCATACAGAAAGAGTTCACAAGCCGTGTTCTTTGGTGCTTCATATTTCAGATCAAAAGACCACCTGAAAGAAAACGAAAACCCTCCATTAACGAATACCTACCAAAGAAAAATTGCTCTTTATATTGTTTGGCTACTATGTCTCTTAAGCATTAATGTTTCCAAAGGTGCCCCAAGTTCATGCTCTGTCATGACGGGAAATTTATGGGACACTCTAGTAAAAATGAAGGCCTTTTACTGTGTAAGATATGTAGCAGAATATACACTTGCAGTGAAATTAACGGTATGTATATATATATAGTCTATTGAAAGAAAACTTATTTTGATGGTCTTAAAAGGGATAAGCTTCCATATTCGTAAGCTGTATTAAGGTGGATCACCACCCGGATGTCAGTACATATTTTAGCTCGTTCCCTTAACTACTGCGCAATGAAACGTTTACATATTATAAATATTGTACTATAAGATAGAGTTATGTTTCAGCTACACCACAAGACACTGATTCATTTGGTTGTGTAGTCTGATATCGAAAAAGATAACAAATAAAAGAAAATATTTGATTCATTTTACAATGAGCACACAAGATGGCACTTACTGTTAGATCTTAGTAGAAGTGCTACGTTTTATGAAATGTTTATTTGTATGTGTAAAGTATTTTAAAGTAACGATCTTATTACGAAATAGATATATTGTTTGACCGTTTTTCGTGTTATGTTTCACACTTTATTTAAATATTAATTTACATTTAAGGAAATAGGTTTTGAGAAGAAATTTGCGCAGAACGCCATAATACGTTGTTGCCAAATTTGTACGTTTACGGTGGTAGTCACAATAAGAAAATTCTTGGATCGTAGCGTTGCAGTTCGAGAAGCGAAACTTAGCTGTGAATTGCGGTAAGGGTCAAAAAGTAATATCTCCAGTAACTATCCAAGCAGAATTCCATGATTATTTCCTTTATTATATGGTAATAGTAAACACTCGGCACTATCTAGCAACGCCGCACTATTCAAGCAGCATTTAGCATAGCACCGAGAACACCTAGTGATCCACCTTAAATGAAAAGTAATTTAATTTACTGCGAGTAGTGCTTCAAACAGAAGGAAAGCTCGGCACGTCTGTATTTGGTTGTATTTCTAATGACAATCACCTGATGGAAACTTGTAAAATTTATATAGCGCAATATAGAAAACGATATTTATAATATACATACCTAGTTCATTGTTTTACATTTGATTCCTGCTATTGGTGTCTGCGATAAGACAAACCACGTTTCATCGTTCTATCACTCTGCCTTGTTTGTCTCTCTCTGTCAAAAGACATATTTACTATAAACGATATAGTCCTTAGTTAGAAAATTTGCTATATCTTCGTAATATACTAATTGACTTTCAATGCAAATTGGCAAGTATGTGACCTAGGAAACGAAAATATTTTTCGGAGTATCTTTCGTGCAGATACCTCGCACTGGGACTCTGATAGAGGTTTCTAAATTTAAATATACATTTCTAGAGAAATATTGAAGGAATTGTACCGAATTTCTTCCGAATTTATGCACCATTACAAATGCTTGGGGTATCATTGAAAAGTCTGAAATTTTCTGAAGATAATAGTAACAAACCATGAACTTAGGGTAAGAAGGGTATGTCTAGGAGATTATTAAGTACATCTTTCATATTTCAAAATGCCGCAAAATATTTCGAAAAGTTCTATCTTCACATTTACCAACTGTTTTTCAATGAAACTTGACAGAAATATAGTTTAAAACAACCACGTGTAAAAGATGGCCCCCCAGACCAGTCCCAACGCAATGAATCCTTTTATCTGGCCCTCGTGATGCCTTATTAAAAACATACTTTTTACATATTACATAATATTAAACTGAATTGAAAATATTTCCTGGATAATTTATGTCTACCTTGGAAAACATCATCTGGGCTGGAACATCCAGCGTATCACGGAAAATTGAGAGGCTAGTTTAGAACATGAAGAATCGAATTCCTAACTAAAATGAGGAATAAAAATATTTTTCCTGTTTTCCATTAGTGAGTAAATACCGTATTTTTCTTGCTGTTATAACAGTTTTTGTGTTCCTGTACGGCCCTCGATCAGTGTTGCCAGACCAGTCAGTTGGAAAAGCAGGAGAAAGCAGTAGACACATACAGTGGTGGCGTTTGAATGTAAATCCGGGGGAGGAGGACAATAAAATTTGCCATTATTAAGGGGGCAGTAGTCGAAACAAGCAATCCAGAATTCATTTCCGATGAACTACGTTGAGCAAATGAAAGTGAAAAGTCCCGATTTATATTAATATTATTTGATACAAACATGTGTGAAGTAAAACGTAGTGAAAGAGCAAAGTGGAGTGGGAAAATGTCTTTTCATACACGTAGGGATAACGTAGCTATATTGTGCAGTCATACGTGACCGTGGCGTAAGACGATTTCTTGCTGACTATCGCGGAGAAACGATCTAAACCACTCTTCCAGCCCAAGTCCTAATTTAAACAACACTTACTTGTAAATCTTACAGAAAGTCATAAAAACGCTAACCATAATGCATATAGAGAATGACGTACAGTTGTATTCTTTGGATTCATATTATATACAGTAAAGCTCTATAACTATATGCTCTACAGAGCTTTGTGTATTATAACAGAGAAATTTCGTCTTTTTATGTGAGGAAACATTGAAGATTCAATAATAATAATAATAATATTTTTTCATTTTCTCGAAGTAAGGAAAAAGCAGAAGATTGTTCACTTTTCATTTTCTTTCGCAATAGATCAGTAGAACGTAGAAAAAGCAGGAGATCTCCTGCAAAATTAGTAGATCTGGCAACACTGCCCTCGATGCCGGTAAGTTCTCTGTGATTGGCCCACTCCCTCTTCTAACTTGCACATACCTGGTCTAAAACATGTAATAAGTACATTTGGTGTATACATATCAAACTGGAGCCCCAAAAGGAGTGCTCAAATTGGAAAAGAACATTTTTTGGGAGGGGAGACTTCTCGAATTTTCACAGATTTCACCAAAATTGTGCACCGTGAGATACGTGTGCATGGTATCATTCGAAATTACGAATTATTGCAAAGGTAATGATCTACGAATCAAAAATCTACAAATAATTAGGGTAGGAGCGGAAACTTGCTGACAGCATAAAATTTAATTAATAAACCAGTAGCAGTGGCATGTATACACCACGTAAAGGAGTTTGGTTTATGTGGTGTGATGTTTTTCTCAATCAGTAATAAAACCGGAAGTTGTAGTAGATTTTAGCACTTCCGGTTTTAGTAGAGAGATTAGGGTGGAGATGAATATATTCTTGGGAGTCTTAATTGATTCCTATCTATTACCTTTTCTACTCTATAGCAATCAACATTAAAACCTTAAGTGAATAAATACTGCCACTTCCGGTTTTGGTAGACAGTTAAGAATGAAGATGAAATGTATTGTTAGAACATTTAATTGATTGCAGAAACAGCCTTTCGCTGTCTATTATCTAATTTTACTCTATAGCTATTAACGTTAAAACCGACAGTCTTTGAATTCTGCCGCTCCCAGCTTGAATAGAAAGTTAAAAGAGGGAGGATGGTGCCAGGGCTGGATTTAGGGGAGTGCAAAGGTGCGCGTGCAACCCCCCCCCCCTTCGTTGCAAATATACACTATCTAAAATTAGAAGCTAGCGATGAAAATTGCAACACATTCCGAAACTTTCTGAGATTATGTTTCCGTTGGGGCTTAAAAGAAAGTAGAGCTTTACAAAGGCAATACTTTAAGTTGATTTTCTGAAGGTTGAAGGAAAAGGATTCACCAAGCAAAACAATATAACATTTGTTAAGTACGGAATAAAACAGAAGGCATGAGGAGAGAAGGACAATTTTATTCTGCATTCTACTTGCGACCCTCTTTAAAATACTTTCCTCCGTTCTATACGTCAGTGTTGTCAGGGGTAAAGAATATTGTCAAATCTCACTTTGACGAGTTTCAGTATGATTGGTTATTTTGGTAGTTATTGGCAGGCCCGTATCCAGAGGGTCTAGGGGGAGCCGCCCCTTAAATTTTTGCGGGCCCCCTCTAAAATGTTCACGGTAGGCTTGCAAATGAACTATAATATAGTGATGAACTATAATATGGTTGGATCGGGCCCCCCTAACTTCAGCCGCCTTCCCTACATTTTTGGGTTGGCTACCGGTCTGGTTATTGGTGCATCCCCCCTCAGACAATCCTGGATCCGGCCCTGGATGGTACCTGTTCTTAAAACACTAAATTGATTCCGAAAGTCACTTCATGCTTTCTCGTAGCGTTTTTGCTCTATTTGGATTAATATTGAAACTAGAAATCGTTGTGGATTTCTGTCACTTCCGGTTCACTTAATCGATTTCAGGAAACTGGTTCTCGCTACTTATTACTGTTGTTTGTTCAATAATGATGAACAGTGCTTTCTATTTCTATCATTTTAAGTTTGAATATCACATTCCTCAGGGAACTCTATTCCTATCTTTTAACTTATGTACATTCTGTTCAGAAATGATGGTAATTCAACAGAGAATATTTCGTCTCCAGGACGAACGAACAAACACAAAAGGAGACATAGTAACTATAAAGGGTGTCCCACAAAGAAAGCAAATTTTAAAATACCCGCCATTTCTGTTCTGGTAAGTTGGCAACATTGAATGTTACGCTATTTTCATTTGTTTTCATCGTGGCTAGTAGTCAAGAAGCCCCGCATAGCGCATGATCATCGTCTGTTTTCTGTAATGTTTTCTGCACAACATTTCCCACGTTTTTACTAAGTTTTCACTACGGCAACACGCCATTCCTTCTTGAAGAACTCCATTCTTACTAGGGATGGCCACAAAGTTCCGGTTCCGCGAGGAACCGGTTCTCGGAGATCCGGTTTATAGAACCTGGATCAGAAAATCTGGTTCCAGAACCGGATCTTAGGAACAGTTCCAGACCTGGATCCGAAAACCCGGTTCCAGACCCGGATCTTAGGAACCGGTTCCAGAAATGAATCCGAAATCCCGCTTCCAGAACCGGATCTTGGGAACCGGTTCCAGACCTGGATCCGAAGAACCGGTTCCAGATCTGGATCCGAAAAACCTGTTCCAGACCTGGATTCGAAAACCGGTTCCGGAACCGAATCCATTCAGACCCGAAAACCGGTTCCACCAGGAACCGGTTCTGGCCATCCCTAATTCTTACCCGTACAGAAAACAGATGACAATCATGCGCTATTCGGCGCTCCGTGACTACTAACTACAAAGACAACAGATGAAAATCGTTCAGCGTTCAGTGCTGCCAACTTACTACAACAGAAATGGCGGGCTGTTCAAAAATTACGTTCTTTATGTGACACCGTGTACAAAGGCGTTTTGATAACCCAACTTTCTTTAAAGTGTGATTTCCAAGGAATTAATACTATTACTGAAAAAAATAGTAACTGAGTCTCTACGGTACAGTCCACGGTCTAATAGGTACCGATCGCTAATATCCACGAGTGAGCTCTCCAGAAATTGGAAGGTTATTTCATTGCATAAGGTTTAGCGTTTCTTTGAACACTGAGACTGTATGGCGTGGAATTGTAGTTTTCATATGGGATTCAAATCACTTAATGCATTCAAATATCAAGGCGCTTCTTCCGTAGCTAAGCGGTTACGGCAAGCATCTTTGGAGTTTGAGACCCGGGTTCAATTCCCGGCGGGAGCTCATGTGGTTCGGATTCCACGTTAATCAATAGGTCTACGTCTCATTTAGCCTCACTGTTGAACGGGACGTAAAACGCAAAATCAATTCAACTCAAGGTGCTTCTATCGGAAACCGAACTGGAGACTCTGTGAACTAAGGGCGTGAGCAAACTGGAATACTATTATACCTTGCTTTTCACAAGTACTACAAGTGAGATAGATATTTTACTACTGCTTCCTAATATCAACATTATTATTATTATTATTATTATTATTATTATTATTATTATTATTATTATTATTATTATTATTATTATTATTATTATTATTAATAATAATAATAAACCACAGTGCCATAGTGCTAAAGAACTCACCTTTGATGTGCAGGGTCCGTTGTTCGATCCTAACTCCCACAAAGTAGGCTTAGTAGTGGATAAAAGCAGTGTGTGGTTTTCCTCGAGGTTCTCCCGTTTCTTTCAACTTTCTCCATTTCATCATTTTTATCCTTCCCATTATCACAGTTTAATTTAGCTTCGGAGCATAGGCATGGGACGATAGTGCAACACGTGCTCTTGAATGGGATGGCAAGTTTCGAGGGACGGTAAAATCTGTGATAACTATGGTATATTATTTAAAGTAAATATTTTGTGTTGGTAACAGACATCATAGATCATGGTAGGTAAAATTTTACTAAGCTCACCTTCTATTTAAGTAGTAGGCCTACATTCACAAATCATGTTTAGGTCGCATTAGTTTAAGGTCACGTGGACAGTGTTAAAGCAAATAGTCAAGCAAATCCCAACATGGATTGCTTGATTGTTGTCAAATACAAGAACTCAATTTTCGAACAGGATCGGACATGTGTTCCATTTAGTTAGTTAAGTTTTGATATGAAAACTAGTCTTAGTTTTTGTCGCAAACAAGTTCCTTATCCTTGAAGGTAAAACAAGTTTTGCTTATATATATATATATATATATATATATATATATATATATATATATATATATATATATATATATATATATATATATATATATATTACAGATGATAGAAGGAAAATAAAGAAATAATGCTGAAAGAGCTAGTTGCACTGGAATTACAAACTGATACATTGAGATTGAAGCTTGGTATTCAATTCTATGAAAAGGACTACCATCTTTCCTTTGCAGGCGTGTTTGATTTATGCGTCACTAACATAATAGATTATTATTTAAGGAAAGAAAACAGACTCAATAAGATTGTATTTTTAGTGTTTAGGTCATCTGAGTGCGAGTGCTCTTTCCCTCCCCTTTGTTGTTCATGGTGGGGTAGCATATTTAAAATCCTGGCTTTAAAACTTGTTTTTTCTGAAGAAAGGGGGCAAACGATGCCATTGCACAGAGCAGTAAATTGCCTAGGGCCGCCCTGGTATAAAATAATAAAAATAATAGTAATTGCAATGAGATATGGATTGTCCGTAGTGTAGAGACATCAGTACAAGCTGTTTACAATCAGAAAGGAATGTTTTGGACTAAAAGCGCGAACATTAAAGATTTCTTATCTGTTCCGCCTGATACAAGGACCGAGTAACTAAAAATTCTAATTTCATGTTGCCCTAACGACACTTGCACTTTTCCGCAAACGAAACCACCACTTCTTATTATTATTTTTACCATAAAATAAGAAGACAAAAGTATGGCATTATTGTACATGACAAAAATATAGTACAGATTATCTAATAATATCACAATCCAGGGCGCTTTATAAAATAAAAGAAATATTAATATTCAATCATGTGCAGTGATTATGCCACTAATACATCTATATAGGTTAATTCTGCTTTTTCTGCTGCAGGTACTCCGCAGGACAAGGATTGTTAGTTAAAGTGTACATGTATAAAGTTAACCAAGAAAGTTCTGTCGCCTTTACACCCACTACTTTTGAACACCGGTATGCCAACTAAGACGTACCTGTAAGATCAAAAATAGTCCCCATCAGAGTCAACGACCTTCTGCCAACGTTCTGGAAGGCCATGGGTTCCATTGCGGTAGAACTTGGTGGGCCGTGAAGCGAAGAAGGTATCAAGTGCATTTTTCATCTCTAAAAGGGATTTGAACAAGCATCCTCTAAGGTGATTGTCCAAGGAACGGAACAAGTGATAATCGGACGGTACAATGTCCGGGAAATCTGCTGGATCTAATAGTGTTCCCCATCCGAGAGGTAGAATGGTGTCCCGGGTTATCCTAGCCACGTCGGGCATAGCGTTGTCCTGTAACAGGAGGACTCCTTTGCGATTCAGAAGTATCGACTCCAGAGTTTTGAGTTTTTCTTGAATACGGCTCAACTGCTGACAGTACACAGTTGTATTGATGTTCTGACCAACTGACAGCAGTTCCTGATGCACAATGCTGCAAGCTGTTCACCAAACACACATGAGAACCTTCTTCCGGTTTCAGCTATTTTGGAACCTGTTTATGGGATGCTAACCAATGATGACGGCGATGTGGAGCTTCGTACAGGACCCACTTCTCATCAAATGTCAACAACCTGTCCAGAAATGTCTCCTTCCTCAGATGACACAACAAAGAAATACAGGTGTCTGCTCGCGTTGCCTTTTGGCCCGGAGTCAAATGAAGCGGGACCCATCGACCCAACTTGTAGTGCTTCCCATGCATATGGCACCGAATGGTTTCTCCACTCACACTGCGTTGTTGTCCCAGTTCCTTATATGTCTGGCCACTTTTGTGCATATGTTTGTCTTCCGGCACGTGGTGCATCTTCGAGTGTTTCGTCACCGTCCTTAAACTTGTTAAGTCATCGCTGCACTGTCCGCGTAGTCACGACACCCTCACCAAAAGCCTGGCATATATTCCGCCCCGCTCCAGTGGCGTTTGACCCCAGTTTAAACTAGGATAGCATACACGCTCTTATGACGCTCTGTCGAAGTCCCATGTTCGTTCACTCTGTCCTTACGAAGTTCACGATGTAACTGAACTGCCATAATCAAATAGTATGTTGGATATACCTACACCAATAACTGCTCTTCGCCATATTGAAATTCACATTCAACTCTCGGTGCGAGGGCCAATGAACACAGATATCCACGAAATGCGACAGAACTTTCTTGGTTACTTATATAACTTTTCTTGGTTAATTTTCTCCTTTCCATGAGAGAGTGAGAGTCATGCATCACTAGCGGATGGATTCGACTATTGTTGTTGATCTCCATTCCAGAGGTAAAACTGGGTAAATCATCACAAACAGCCCTTATAATGATAACAAAACCAAAGCTAAATTTGTAGAATTTCATCACACGAAGAAATTAGCAAGCAGGGTTCATGTAATGGTTAAACGTAAAGTCTAATACGTGATTATCAGAAAACTCTATCTTGTAAAAGAATAAAGTACAAATCTCTTATATATTATGACAGTTCCTAATCTATCTTTAATGATTATTAAACCATGATTAATCTAAAACGAATGATCTGTAAGTTTACTTAGTGCACGTCAGAAAACCAAATAATTCCATTCATTGTGTTAGCTAGGCATTAACTGCTGACAATACAAAGAGTTTGGAACATTGAACACGCTCTAGTGCGCCCTCTAAGAGTCAATTTTGTCCGAAATTACACTTTGTAAGACCACTATATTGCAATTTCCGGTCATATACACACATAATGCACTCGCTTTTGTCCATATACGTATACACATTGCATGTGTGTGTGACTGCCGCGTGAATGAGCATCTGCATCATAGACATTGCATGTTTACAAAAGCTTCCAATTTCCAACACCGCATGCCACATTAAGTATAGTGTAAGTTAGTTACAACGAAATTATTTTCAGAAATAAAAGAAAAATATAAGAGAGAGGTAATAGTTACGCTATCATATCAGTCAATAAGCTACAACGATATTTTAATACTTATTTTAATATAACTTTTAATATGTTATTAATCTATGAAGTGCAAGGTCCTAATTCGATCCAGATCTTGGCTGTCGGACAGGTAATGAGAGGTAAAAGTATCAGGCTCAGTCACCCTCCCTGTCTGTCTAGTGGCTAACGCGTTCGCCTTTGGTGTACGTGGTTGTGGGTTCGATTCCTGGTCGAAGGACCTTTAGAATTTTAACTGTGCTAAATATGTTTGTGTTCGTGTTCCTGTCCAGTTTGGCAAGGTTATAAAATACCTATACGAGGAAAACTCGAGTGCTTAGGAAGGATGATCAGTTGATTTTTTTTTTTTTCTTAAAGAATAATGACTAATGGGTGAGCCTTTGATGTATGGTCTCAGGTTAGATGCCTGGTGGGAGAGCCTTTGAAATTTTAACCGTCCTCGATACTGCTGTGTTCACGTCCCGTTGTTAAATGCATCGGCGGAAATCTGATTTTAACATTAGTGGGTGGAAGACGAGTAAAACGTTTCTATATGTTTTTTTTTTTTAAGCGATGTTCAAAATATTTATAAAGTTGAAAAACAATGCTGTGGAGGACCAGGGAAGCAGAGTTGATTTCAAGTGAATGCCACTCATTCTAGCTTTGGAACTTCTTGTATAAAATAACAGTATCTGATGAAGGCAAAGTTAATTTGCCGAAACTGTAACGCTATTATTTATTAGTTAATATATGCTTTGGTCAGAATTTGTCTGTTATTTGATTTCAAGATTGGGTGTCGGGCAGATTTGAGGCTTATTCTGTGGGGGGGGGGGGGAGATGAGACTCATCTTACGGTAGATGAATCTGATTTCTGAGGTGAACCTGTTGTATAGTATACAGCAAGGGACATTAATTTCATCTCACTTTCCTTTGTGACAATCGGGAACATCATTTTGACTCACCCGGTATACTATTACATACTTCATAGTTTATTTTTTCTCTATATACTTGGATGCAAGTCATTGACTCCGAAATTGAATAGACTAATTGGGACTGCGGTATCTGAGCGGTATAGGTCTCACCTCTGGCGCGTGAGATCCCTGGTTCGATTCCAACCAAGTGAGCGATGTGGTGGAAAAACATAACGCACATGGGTTATATCAGGGTTCTTCCGTTTCCTCCCACTTCCTTCATTCTACTATGTCATTCATTACCATCATCACCGTCCCCTTAGCCTCGGAGTATAATCTTGGAACATTAAACTCAGAAAAGAAAATCTAACATCGTGTGGGCAGAATACATAAAAAAAAAATAAAAGGGAAGAAAAAATAGAAGAAAGCGACACTGAACGGTTATAAATTTCAGAAAAATAAAGAGAACTTCGGAAATATAATTATACATATTACTTAGTATATAGAATCAAATTTTGGTTTACAAAGCCTATACTTCCAGAAGCGTCAGGCACAAGTACAACGTATTTAATTACGTGTAATGAATTCGTCCTTCATAAGCTTAATAACAAACCATTCTCTCTCTCTCTCAAACAGGGTCTTCTGTCTATTTTTCCAAAAGCCCCGTGGGGTTTCGTGGGCCACAGACTGGCAAACCATACACGACTCCAATTCAATAATGGATTTAATTTTATCCGGCATAGTCTGGATGTAATTTCTGCACAACTCATAATAACGAACGCAGCTGAGCGCGATTCCAAACTTACAGAATAGAAATTCCTGCGGCATCTCTCTTCAAACCCGGTCTGTAACCGGCTATGATATTACACCAGCGGAAGTTTTTGGACGAAAAAGGAAGTCGTAATTTCAGCCTCTACACTATATTCTGAATGGCAGCATACCTACTACCTTTTCTAAACCAATAACACCAACATCGCAACCAAAACTCTGGTCATTACATATCTCCCTATTTCTTTTCGTTTTAGTAATATCTACCCTTCCAATCCCCCAACACTTCCGTCAGTTGTTGGCCAATCAGATACCTTTGCAAAAACACGTACCGCCCTTGAAATGGCTTAGTTACAGATTTCTTGCCACCGTAATGAATTTAATACTATATATAAATATAAATAGTTTCATGGGAATATAATATTGAAAAACTTGTGAAATAAAACCAAGAAAGAAAGCAACTATCTACAATAACAAAAGAAAATCTTCAAAGATGATGCACATACAGGGTTTTTCAAAACAACGCCGACAACGTTTGGGAGGTGATTCCTGATACCAAGATAAGACGAAAAAATATAGATCGACCTGGGTGCACAAATTCTTCCTTTCGGAGTTATAGGCTGCCGAAAACACGAAAAAAAAAAAAAGAACTTTAAAGTTCTATAGCTTCAATACTGTGAGGCTTATCGTAGTCGGGTCAAGACTTTATTTAGGAACTTGTATATGTTCTATCCAAATATCCATGTTTCAGAATTCTGCGGTACTTCCGCAAAAATTTTTATAGGGGAAGTTGGTGAGTACTTCAAATTATATGCTCGTAGCCAAACTGGCTCCATGAAAATTATTGCATGAGTAGGCCCTACCTTAGGATTCTGAAACACGTATTTTTGGATAACGCATGTATTAGTTCCTAAGTGAAGTATTGACCCGACTACGGTAGATCCGTAAGAGCTATGGACCTTTAAAGTTCATTATTTCATGTTTTCGGCAGCCTATAACTCCGAAAGGAAGTACTTGTGCACCCAGGTTGGTCTATACTTTTCGTCTTATCCTGATGTCAGGAATCTCTAATCAAATTATGTCTGTGTTGTTTCGAAACACCTTGTTTAAATCAACCGACCGCGTTGAGTTGAACAAAATGATCCTTGTGAATACATTCTTATGCGTAGTTTTCGAGAATAATGAATTCAATGTCATATACCATTAATAGTTGATAGTTTTGCTTCTCCTGAATCAAACCATTTATGCACTGTATATGTAAAAAAAAAAATAAATAAATAAATAAATAAATAAATAAATACACAGTTAGCTTACAAGAAGTATTTATTGTTGCTTGTTGTTGATGGGAAATATCGTGTTAGAAAGCTGATTTCTGTTTATTATTGTTTCTGTTATTCTAACGGTAACATATATACTGCTAACAGTGACACAGATACTTCTAATGGGACTATTATGTTGGGTACCATCACGACATTTGCCTGGTGTGAATGAGAAAATCCCAAGAAAACCTCATTCAGGGTGGTTGGCCTCTAAAAGCTGTTACACTTTTTCTAACGAGTGTCCCCATCGGGAATCGAACTTGGGATGAAACTTACAAGACAGAGAAACCAATACACAAATGCAACTTGAATCAAATAGTAAAAATCTATTTACCTTTGCTTCAATAAAGAGGAGGAGTTAGATTTCTGAGCTATCAGCGTCTATGACCATTTACTCCGTCACGTTCATGAGTGATGACGTCCCTCGGCGAGCACACGATCCCATGAAAGGGAAGGAATGAAGCGGCCTGGGGCAATTATGTTAGGTAATATCCCGGCATTTGCCTGGTGTGAATGAGGAAAACCTCATTCAGGATGCTCGGTCTGAAAAAGCTGTTACGCTTTTTCTTCCGAGTGTCCCCACCAGGAATCGAACAAGGGGGGACACATACAAGACAGACAAAACAATACGCAAATGCAACTGGAGTCCAGTAGTAGAAATCGATTTACCTTTGCTTCAATGTAGTGATTTATATAGTCTACACTGTTATTCAGTTGAGTCCAGTTGAGTTCAACGCCCCTTTCAGCAGCGAGGCTATATAAGACTTGGACCTACTGATTAACATGGAATTCGAACCACATGAGCTCCAGTCGAAAATCGAACCCAGGTCTCCCATGCCAAAGGCGCGTATGCTAACCGCTCAGCCACGAAGGAGCTCTCTACACTGTTATGGTTAACATAGAAATACATAGCTTTCATCACTTCAACTACTCATGGGCTATTAATGGTCCCAATGATGTATGCAGATGGAGGTTAATATATGTTTAACATAAATATTGACATTAGTTCTCAAAGTTGTAGCTACAACTACTTAACAGACGAGGATCAAGGACGAAAAAGAGAACAGAAGGAGGAAACATGGTATAGATAATCCTTCCACAACCTTGAAAGAATCTCGTTACATCTTGAGCTACAGTTACAAGAGAAATCCTGTTAAGACCAGGATAAGAAAAGTTAAATGGGGCTTTCGAATGGGGCTAGTTGCGACGAATGAAAACTTCTTTGCTTTTTTTTCCTACCTCTAGCCCAGTTAGTTTTCCCTGAAACTACGCTGGAGTCCTCGTCAAGCGCTGTTGATGAGAGCTACGTGGAAAAAGGAAGAAGTATTTACTTAGTGTAAATTGGCAGGTGACGGACTGAAAAGATCTTCTCACCTTTCTTGAGAGTAAAATATACAACGCACAAACTTGGAAAAAAACTTTTTTTGATATATATATGCTTGAAAGAAACTCGCAGAAGTTAGAGCAATTGTAAGGAATTGTTTTAATTCTCTGTGGCTTACTCTTAGCTGTTAATTCTACCCCGAAGATTTCATTTCCAGGAAACAATTTCCTCTTTGCTTAACGGAAAACACAAGAGTTTTGTTACCTTTTGTATAGAAACAAATTAATTGAAATGAAAATTTAATTTTTGATTTAAGCAACATTATGCCAAAGAAATAAGGCATAAGAGCATAGTTTAACCCAAAATCCAAACGAATTTTTACACTTTGAAAATTTAGTAGATTTATTTGCTGATTTACCTTAAATTTAAAACTCAGTGGTAGAGCGTTCACCTCTGGTGTCTGGGGTCCTTGGTTTGATCCCAGCTCGCGCCAATTGAACTTTGTGGTGGACAAACCGAGTGCGTGGGATTTCTCGGGGTTCTCCCGTTTCCTTCCACTTTCTTCATTCCACCATTTCATTCATTTCTCATCATCACCGTTACCTAGCCGGCATATCCGTCGAACGCAGGGTTGCCAACCATCTCGATTCCGTCGAAACTGTACCGATTTTTGACTTATTTGTCCCGCGTCCTGACCGGACAGTCGTCGGGACGCATATTGTCCCGATTTATCGACTTTCAAAGTTAATTAATATTTTACTGTCTCATTTTTACGAAGGAATAATTAATTCTTTTGGAAAAATGGAATGAAATCTTTGAGTTTTACGTCCGACGATTATGCCGGTTAAGCTAAAGGAGACGGTGATGATAAGAGATGAGTGAAATAGTGGAATGAAGAAAGTGGGAGGAAACGGGAGAACCCCGAGAAAACCCACGAGTACGGTGTTTGTCCATCACAAAGTCCACACAACACGAGCTGGGATCGAACCAGGGACCGCAAGCACCAGAGGTGAACGCTCTACCACTGAGCCACTGCGGCCCCTCTTATTCTTTTGGACGCACAGTTTTATGTATAGAATCAATTTAACACATACTATTTAGTTTTCTTTCTAAACTTTGTTTATATTAAATAAATTGCATTTTTTTTTTTGAATTTGTTACATACAGTGTATTGCTTATGACTAGTAATGAGCAGTGAGTGGGAATTTTTTTTTTAAAAAAAAGTGCCGCATTCATTCAGGTTCATGTTATTCAGATGATTATTTATATTGTTTTCAACGACTTGGCGTACGTGTAGTCAGTCGTCTCCGAGGGAGAGGTGGGTAGGAAGGGGGGCCCAACCCCGATTGTCCCGTCCCGATTATTTCTTCAGAAAAGTTGGCAACCCTGCCTCCTACTTCCACATTTGACACCGATATCTTCGTTCCAATCACTATAGCTTTTGTCTTTCTCACATTTATTTTCATCCGATATTCTTCACAGCCGTTACTTAAGTTTTCTAGTATCTTATTGATTTCCTTGCCAGATATGCGACAGTCGCCATATCATCTGCAAACCATATAGCCTACCCCTAATCATTCTACCTCCTATTGAAATGTTGTCTTCATTTTGTAGGCTTTTTTTCACTATCATTTCTAGATAGATATTAAATAATGTTGCCGAGAGATAGCATTCCTTTCAAACTCCCCTTCCAGTTGCAGTCGCCTCTGTCATTTCCTCGCCTATTGCAACACTTTCTTCTTGGTTCATATATAAGTTTCTTATGAGTCTTCGCTCTTTCCATTCCAAGCAAATCTTATTTAGAACTTCCAACAACAATTTATAATTAATGTAAAAATGAAAAACGACTGAACGCTTTCGAAATGTGAGTATGGAGGAGAATGGAGTGAATTAGCTGGGTCAAGAGGAAAACAAATGAGATGGTGTTAGGGATGATGGAGGTAGAAAAGAAGAATTTTAGATATTATTAAGAAGAGGAAAAGAAGCTGGTTGGGACATTGGCTAAGAAGGACCTATATCGTGAAGGACGTGCTAGAGGGTATGGTGGCAGTAAGGAGAGACGGGGGGGCGAAGGAGCCTACAATTAATGGACGATATAAAAGCAGAAAGATCTTACGTGAAGAGGAAAAGATTACCGGAAAACGTGGAGCATGGGAACTTCTCAGTTCCGGCAAGTGCCCTACCAATAATGGCAGAATACCTATGATGATGATGATGATGATGTTTCAAGTCTTACTTTGAAGCTTGCGTTTTGGGATAAAAGACTTTCCAGTAAAGAACTTCAAAGAGTTTTAAATGAAAATTTAAGTTCTGAAATTGTTTTAAGTTAACCATAATGTCACGCTCATACATTTACGTGGATTTGCAGTAGATTTTACTTTGTTCCTATTTTGAAGATCTTTTTCAACTTATGGTAGCAAACATACCACGAGTATAGAGATTTAGAATGTGCCGTAAATCAAACTCCAAAATCAACTATTTGAATTGGAAACATCATTACTTTAATTCTTAAGTATGATTACAATAAACAAGTTTTATCTTTTCCTCCTCTTTTTAAGTTTTTCCTCTCTGTTTTGTGTTTCAAAATATTCTACTTACATGTAAGCAGGGGCGGATCCAGGACAGACTTCTGGAGGGCGCGGTGGAATGTAATACTGCTTCTTAGAGCTACTTTTAAGAGCTCCAAACTGTTGGATGGGTTTTATTTATGTATAAAATAAGAAAGTTTCCTCTTCGGGAAGACGGCGATCACCCCGATCGTCCCCCTGGATCTGCCCCTGCATGTAAGAGTAAAGAGTTTCCATTCCATGTTTAGCAGGAAATGGAAATGTAAACATCAACTTCCCTATCAGAACCTCTACAATCATCTGTTATGATGATGTTTTGGTTCTGGGATTGGCGTAGCAATTGTGTACACTTTCCTTTGTGAAATCGTAATTGAGATCACTTCTCCACTCTCCACCCAGTACAACGAAGTTGGTTCGGAGTCCAACTCCCTAATAGCCTCGGTTTTGAAAACGTCTTTAGCCTACTGGTTCGAAGATGATGAGAAAGTGCACTAACAGTGGTAGAGCTTGGTACTGGAAATCGAAACCCAGGTAACACTTGAAGACTGTGAGTTGAATCTAACTAGGTGGGATAGCTTGACTGAATCAAAGAGACCATTTCACTTTACTTTTTATTAAAAAAAATAAAATAAGAATACAGATCAATTTAACAAAATCGGTTACTTGAAGTTACAACTTGGAAGTTTTTCTACATTATTCAAGTGGGAGCACAACCCTATAATACTCAATGGGTGCTAGAAGGTTTTTATGCTAAACCGCGAGTTATTGAAAATAGTAAAGTGTGAACTTTGTACATCGCAACTTGCATTGGCCCGAAAGGAAAACATGTTAAGTCTCGAAGGGGGAATGTGGTCTCAGATTGATGGGACTTGAAAATAAAACTCATATTGATCACTAAACAATCTCAAAGTGCTCTTCCCGTGTGGAGGGGGAACTTAGAAAAAATTAGCACATACCTGATTCTTATGAAGAGCGTCCCTAACCAGAGCGAAGTTCACTGTTAGCCGTCCGTCCGTAGAATCAACCGGTGCGGCAGACAAGCCTTGTTTATATAGGCGCTTCGTCCCACGCATTTCTGCCTTTTCTGACGTAGCTCGAAGGCAACGTCACGAGCCTCATCGAGCATGGGAGAGACTTCTTCACGCGCATGCTCAATAGTGGTTAAGACTTCTAGGTTTTTCTATGATTTTTCTCTATCACGCCGGGATTGAAATTCCTATTTTACATTTATTTTTATAGTTTTATTTTATACCTAACTCTAACTACACAATAGATTGCATGTATTTATCACTTGCGTGGTATTCCCTAAATATTACATCTAGGACCCGGCTCTGTGACCTGAGTAAAATCAAAGCCAGGGTCATACCACTATTACATGCGTGTGGTTTGGTGTCAATGAGGCATCAGGTTGATAATTCAATCTGGACCTCACCTGACTCCGTTCTCCCTATTTCTCTTTCCCTTACTGCACACACACTTTGAAACGCGCGGGCGTCTCGCCCTATAATTTGGAGTCCGGCCTAGGACTTCGAGGCACAACTGTGTAACAGTTATCCGCCGACCTCGGGAAAAAAAAAATAAACAAAAAAAAATGTCGAAAGTTATCTGTTTGGCATTTTTATTCGGTGACAGAAACGGTTGTCCAAGGCAAGTTGCTGGGCGTTAAAGGGTTAATATAGAATTGGCCTTACGTTAGGCGCTAGGAAACTAAAAACAATCTTTCTTGAGGGATTGAGAGAGTATGCACGACTAAACTGCAAGAGAGCGGGATTGTAAGATTTCATGCGTCTTAACTAACTATAGTACTTTTAAATGTTACTCAATTCCATTAATAAACTAGTAGATTAAAATATGTAGGATGAAACCTTACAATCTGGGAAGCCTTCTAGCTGATAATTATCAAAGGTTTCGTGGGAACTCACAATAGTATCTTTGTTTTGTTAAACCAATTCCTACCCATATTATTAAGCATGACTTCGAACCGATTATGAGTACAACTTCTAGTATTATAAAGAAACTTAAGATTTTGTGAGTCCACTGATTTGCTAATTACAATTGTATTTTACTGTACTGAGTACGATTTGAGTTAGGCGTGTTAAATGTGCTTGTCTCAGGCTACTAACTTGTACTCAATTATAACTGAAGAAGTTCAACATTAAATACACTCAAACAAAAAAAATAGCGTGAAGCGCTTTAAAGTTTGACTGTGATGAACGATAAAATTACAAGAGTAGTTCTCATTGTTATAGTATAAGCCAAATGGGATAACATGTAATGACGTAGACTAGTATACTCAATTGTGTTGCCTGAATTTTTTTTTTTTTTTTTTTAATTATTGCGGGGTTGTGCTTTACAGTTTGTGAACAACATTTCTTATGTTGTTTCTATATACCAGTTATACTTTATAAATCATAGGCTAGACTCTACTTTCCAGAATCAAATGAAGATTTTTATAACCTGTAATGTATTGAAAGTATTGGAGTACTCCCTTGAGTAAACCTTTGAAGATATTTGAATACTCCATTACATATCTGGTAATATATTTACTTGTAACATAGAAGCGATTGCATACTAAATGATTAAATCGCATATGTAAAATAACTTGAGTAATTAACGACTAGCGATTACAACAGTTGCTGAATACTTAATAAATGTTAGAAATGCGTCTATACGCATTTTATATGAAACTCATCCTATTGTTATCAAAAATGCATCTCACATTGTTAGTTCTTGCTCTTTTTATTGATAATGCAATAAAAATATAATATATTTCAAACTTACTGTATAGCTCTGTTCTATACAGGGTAATCATAGTACGTACATGTGTTTTTCTAACCTTCTACTCAGCTTGATTGCTATTTGACCTCGATTTGGTTTCTCTCCTCCTGTGTGGTATGCAATACACTATACACCTTGATTACTTTTACGTATACTGACAATATACAGACATTACAAATGATTGGTGCGATTTAGCGCACCTAGAGATTTATATGCCATTACTTTAGCTTTCTTTTTCCATGAGTGGTTATGTCAGCAGAGGGGGAATCTGAATGGTTAACATACTGACCCTATGGTTAGTGTGTTAGCTTATGCCCTAATGGCCTATGGTAATAACAGATACAAAGTCTAATAATCAGGGATGCAGTTACATTTGCTATACCAGAGTACATGTTTTTACAGGGGACTACATAACATTTCTTTATAATAATGGGGGAATGTTAGGGGGGGTTTATAGGTTAGTATTGTTAGTATTCCTATTCTTATTATTATTGATAATATTAACATATTTTATGTATCCTTTCTTCTTTTTTTTTTTATATACACACCGAAATCGAAAGGGATTTCTTTGCGGTTACAAAGGGAATTTTACGAAGTCAAGTTACATCATGTTTCATCGTGTTAGTGGATCTTGTTGATTTATAGGATAGATTTTAAACGCAAAAGTTAACCACAACATAAGCTATATTTGATATGTTTTTAAAACACACCGGAAGTATGTTCCGTTCTTTCTTTTAATTCTACTAGCCTTGACTGATAACAGGCCTCGGTTTCCGTTGTGGTGAACTTTTCTGTTTTTTCAATCTTAAATGCCTAGTGTAAGGGAGCTAGTTATGCGGAGAATAACTCTATATGATGACGTCACGGTGACCTGTTGTTGGGCACAGTTAAATACAATGTGCAATGGATAATTTAATAAAGTACTTCCTTGTCCTGTTCGCTTCGGTGTTTGCCAAAAGATAGCTATACAGAGGGTTCCAAAACTTACGGTTTTTAACATGGTGGAATGAAAATGTGCAAACTCGATTACCATACTCACATATAGACTTCATTAAATGTCTGAAAAACAAACTTGTGTTTTTACTTGACCAATCAATAGAAATTTAATTTTTACGTTTAGACAATAACTTTCCATGGTTTTTTTTTTTTGTTTGTTTGTTTTTGGTCCGTTAGATCGTGGATATTACAATAAAATTGAGTTGTTTCATATATGGGGAAATATTTTAAAGTCTCTTGACAATGTTTACCATCTTCTTATGATTTTTTTACAACGCTGATTTGAAAGGAGTTTTTGATTCCTTTTATTTTGAGTCTTTTCACTTGTCCATTTTTTTTTTTTTTTTTTGTACTGATACGAGAAGAGTTTTTCACCTGTAAGCAATGAACTGAGGTAAGTCAATGGAAGTCTGTCCATAGAGAAACGAGATTTCCTTGTCACTGCAGGATTTTATAAAAGTTTGTAGCACAAAGAAAGTTCTGGATCCGGATGGAAATTCAGATTTTAGATCACTGTTGCCCATTACTAAACAGTGATGGATCGATCAATAACAGTAATCGATTACCATATCATCCCTCTGGATCAGCCCTGGAGGGGGCTGACAGGCTGCAATCTGGATCCTTGGGTACCTCCAGATACCAGGGGGGGGGGCCTTACTCTAGACATCACACTGGGTAGGCAATGGATATGGCTCTGCAATCAGAGAGACTATTAGACTACATAATCATTAATGCGTTACATAGTATCCTTGTCTTATGCGAAGTACTTGTTTACATAGGAAGTCCACCGAATTCCTTTTTTAATTGTTTATTATATATATTTATTCAACGGGGCTGACCACACATCAAATCTAAGAAAGATATAGTAATCAATGGAACCTGCAGGGGTTACCCAAAAATGAGGCTATTCGAAGATGAGATTCGAATACAGAATGTTTTTCCTCCAGATGTCCTGAATGTGCTGACCACACATCGTCAGCATCTAGGTATAGAAACCTGTTTAAATATTGTATGTGATTGTAGTAATATTACAAGAATCAATTTTGTATCATTGAACAAATAAACCAGAAGCCTAGAATTGATTGTATGTGCGCTGACCACACATTATTGTTAGGATGCCTCTTGTGTTCAAGCTGTGACTGTGGATGAAGATCGAACAATGTCACGGTAAGACAAGTTCTTCTCAAATAGATTGATGTACCTAACTCGGCTTGTTTCGTTGTGAGTGGAATGATAATGATGGAGGAAACTGCATTGTTAAATATTCTTTCCACTTACTGTTATGATTACTGGGTGATGAATCATATGGTGAGTAAATCCAAGGTACTTTACAAGATGGGTCAATACCTAGTGTGTTATGACACGTCAGGACGTAATGGCCATATTGACATACATTTGCCGTATCTTTTGTTTCAGCTGTAGTCAGGTTGAGAACTAGAGTATTAAAAGGAAGTTTGAATTTAGCCAGCGTGGCGGAAGTGAACTAATTATACATCTTGGTATACTGACAAGTGGCTTGGTAAATTATCAGCTCAGCGAATGTTTGGAGGGAGAGAGGGGAAAAAGGGGGTTTTGCATCGCAACTGAGAGAATTCATCTAGTATACTGTTACAGAAGCCAGCTTCAGACCAGTGACATCTCAGCATTGTCAGATAAGTATATTTGCATTGTTTTTCTGATTTAGAAGACAAGAAGTGGTCAGTCGTTCAGATTTTCATGCATGAGTACAAGAAGTCTATTGTATACAATCTTTTATACCTTGGAATGTTACTATTATCTACCTTTTCTTTATGGTGAGATTTTATTCTAGGTTACTGCGTAAACCACAGAACTAATGATCAGAGTTTAGATTCAACAAGATTTAAGTAAATTTAATTATACCATTGCAAATATGCTAGTTAAGAAAATTAGTTCCAGAGTATCATCAAAAGTTGTTAATGAATTTAACTAAAAACAATATTTGTAACTTATCTAAAGCAGACTAATAAAAGTTTCTGGCCACTAATTGAACTAAATCACACTCAAGAAAAACTGATATAACTTAAACATGCAAGATTTCATAATTGAACTGCATTTCTAGTTTTACACTTTATTACACCCTATGTACTCATAGTGTTCAAGACAAGACGTATCTCACAATGGGGCAATCCAGCACTTGAGAAATGCTTAGTTAACGTGCATATTATTTTTTCACAATTGTAGTGTCTCGCTAAATCTCTAATAATTTGTTGTCTCAATCGTTATAGGTTTCTTAAAATAATACTGTAGGGTTTTTAATTCTATAAGGTTAATTAAGATAAATGAGTCCCTCAGAAGAGGCCGTCTTATCTTGGGCACATGGTGATTTATCCATTATATTGCATCCTTTTTTTTTTTTTTTTTTTTTTTATAAGTAACTTAGGAAGAATAATAAAGGAAAATGTCAAATTCCCTTGTCAAAGTGAATTGACAATCAAGTGATTAAAAATAACTATCTTTTAACAAAAATATAAAAAGGAAAATGAATACTCAGTTATTTCCAAGGAGTAGGTCCTTTCACTGCTTTCACCCTTACCCCTTATTTCTGGGCAGGTTCTGCTACTTCGACTTCTGTAAGGAAAAACCTGAAACGAAAAATTCTCACACCCACACATAGCATTATAGATTGGACGCGGGGACCTGAAGTTGAGTGTAGTGTCCCGGCTTCTTATGAGCCGACAATTAACGAACTTGGCAGTTAGGGCGTGACTAGATTTACCTAGTAGTTTCCTTTGTTTAATTTCTAACTATTAAGTATGATGCCAATTATTGCACTGTGTTACTTATTAAGTATGATAATCAACGAGTTTAAATAAGATCTTAACTTTGTGGTTCATATTTTTTCAGCTTGTTGGAGTATTCGTATCATCTGTTGCTCGGAGAACGTAAAAGAAGGAGAAGGGAAGACTCACGTCTCCAGAGACAATAGGGGAGGTTTCTTGGTACAGGGTAAGTACTAACTCCTTGAATTGTTAGTGTGTTATCTTTGAAGCATGCATTTCAATTTCTTCACGTCAAGCTACCAATTGGTTTTACTAGTGAGTGTTACATAGTTGAGTGCTAACTCGAGTGCAACAAAATCACAGTTCATATCCTGGGAGTATCCCATACCGATTTTTATTATTACTGAATTAAGTGAAAAACCACAATGAAAGAGAGTGACCCAAGTCGTAGTTAAGCAGTGCTTATAAGAAGTGCGTGTTGCATTACTTGTGAATTTAGTGAGTGTTTCCCTAAGGAAAAACAAAACATTGTTCAGTGGGTGTCACTCATACAGAAAGTGCGTGAGTCGGGACTCGATCTCCGACTGTTTCCTTTCAACGTGAGATACAATTGCGTAACTGCCAATAATTTTCGGTAATTGGGGCCATGTTTACAACGATATTAAGTTTGAATTGAATATTTCGGGGCTCGAACTCAGGACCTCTAGTGTAGGTAGTGATGATATGTGATCCACGAAGTGTCCATTGAACGTATTTGATTCTAACCTACTTTTACATCACCAATTCAAATACAAACTTGCGCTCGTGAGGAGCGATAATTTAGATACAGGATAAAAGAAATGATCCATTAGGGGCTCGAACCAGGGATCGCTAAGAATCAATTGTTTATCTGAGACTATGGTTTATCCCAATCGTGATGATTTATGAGGCAACCTTATTATTATTATTCATTTCGTTGTGACGTCATTTCCCTATTTTCTTATTTATCTATTTTCCCGTTATAAATGTTGGTGTGTATAGAAGCTACACGCAACAACATCCTGAGTCCTTGTTAACAGCTGGACTCACTTCCGTCACCCGATAAGAGGTGATTTGCTTTTAGTTTTAATGCAGAATGAAAGACGAGTGTTGAGGAAGTATCTGTGAACATTCTAAGAATTTGCATCAAACAAAATGCTATTCGATTAACTTTTAATTTTTAAAGAGTCTACTTTTGTTTGTTTATTTTGACATTTTATTTCACTTAACATGATAATTACTGTCGCGTTCTTATATTTATATTCTAAAGTTCTTGTGCGCCATGCGCTGTTGTGAAGCAGCGTTTATCCACCTATTAAACAGGGCCGCTTATGAAGGGGGCCACCAAATTTTGAAAGTCTCCCGACTTATAGTTTTAAATCTTGTGACGGGTATAATCATAAGTTTTATTCTGAATAGCATTAAGTTAGTTTACACCAAATTTATTTAGAACCAGTTGACAGAGCTCGTGTATCCTTAATATGTGTCCCTTGATTTATGGGAATCTCTATTATTCGAGTATCGAACCTAATTATGAAATGATGTACACGTACTGATTCGCTTCCAATGTTTTATTATTATTATTATTATTATTATTATTATTATTATTATTATTATTATTATTATTATTATTATTATTATTATTATTATTATTATTATTATTATTATTATTCTACTGTACCAGTGATAGCGTGACTTAATACCATTCTGCGGTATATTAACAGCGTTATGTGCCTTTTACTTCAGACTAAGCCAAGATTTTAACTTGTATGAAGGCAGTTACACAAGGATGAGTGAAAAACACGAGTATAGTGGTGTATTGGTAGGACAACATCTTGAATGTTACTATAGCCCACAATGATGTCCTTTTTGTAACCGTGACTTTACATAACATGGTGATAGTAATATAATCAGGTTAGGTGCAATGAGCGGGACAGAAAAAAAATGGGGGGGGGATCAATCTACCCCCAATATTCTTACGAAATACATATGGTAGCCTTAACACTAACTTAAGCTTATCTTACCACAATGAAATAATGATACAATATGATACTATCTAGTATTTTGATAAACATAACTGAAAACATTATTCTAAAATGAGCATCACTGTTATTTACATTCTTTTAAGAAAATGGAAGACATAATGTTACATTATGTACAATATGCGCAGTATGCTCGTACATTGCCGTAGTTTGCCAATAGATTGGCCATCCTTGCTAAGAGATTGGTCATTTTCACAACAGCAAAAGGGTCACTTGTGTTCAACCAGAAGGGGTCGCAGAAAAATTTCACTCTTATCTATGAATAGCAGCAGTAATAACAGCAGAAAACAACATGTCAGCGACTAAGGCGTATTTCTCCATAGTTCATTTTCTACATTAATTTATTTTATTTTATTTTATTTTTTTTTTTTTTTTTTTAAAATTTTAACCAATATACTTCCCGCCCGAACTACGCGGAAAAAAAAAAATAAAATAAAAATGATAATTGCTCAAGGAAAACCAAATGGGGTAGGCATTGTGTGGAGTAACCTATGTAAATATCTGGTGGGGGGGAATTCCAGCTTTCCCTTTTCTCTTTTTGTTTTTTTTTTAAACAGGCAGATATCCTGGGTCACAGGAAAAACGTCCCGTAAGCATGCGTGTATCCTAAGTAGGCATAAGTTTGTCGCGGAACAACCCAGAGCGGCAATATTGACTCTGCTTTACTTTCCAGGTTAATGCAGTCCTAGACACAAAGAGGGAGAGCGGCGAGTTTCTCGCAAGAGAGAAATGAAATAGTCAGGCGGCGGCTACGGATGGAATCCTATACTGTGACTGAAGAGTTTGCATCTGCAACGACGTATGCTAAAAGTCGGAGTTACATATTCAAGGCGTTATACCTGTACGTATTAACGTTAGTAGCTACTAATAATATTTTACTTTTCAGCTATGTCAACACTTATTTTCCTTATAGGTTCTCTGTGTTTGGCAGCATATTGGGAGTCCTATAGGAGAAGAAGAAGGGTAACTCATTCGTGCCCGGGCACATTCACACAAAGAACAAAAAAAAAAAATTATTCATCCCAATATGTTGGCAAAACATTTATTTTGGTATTAATCCGACATAACTTTTCTGTGATGCGTCAAACTTTTCCTTGGTATTGTAGTTATGGAAGGTTTGGTAGATGTGGTAGGGCCCTAATTTTAAAAATGACTTATTTGCTCCTCAGACCACGTATTAGCGCCGCCAACTAAGATGATTGCCTATTACTCATGGCCCACTAATGCCTTTTACAGCATCGAGGGGAGAGGAGAATGGATTCCAGAAAGTAACTTATGGTTTTCCGATTGATGAAAAGTATATTATAACTTTTTGTTTGTTTTCAGGCTCTATCTATAACCCTGTATGCAAGTGTTCCGGTATGCCAGGGGTCTTGCATAACTACGTGTACTCCACCTTTTAGTAGTCTATCTGACGTATGAGAAATTCGACACACTCACTAATGAATATACGCCAAGGTTCTGTTTTCTCTCTCTTTTTTTTTTTTTTTTTTTTTTTTTTTTTTTTTTTTTTTTAAGAGTTCGTCTAAGTCGAGGCGACTAGGTCTCATGGGCAACCTATATGATACGCTTAACATTCCTCGTCCTCACTATCGCTAGAAACGTCTAGCTCGCGTGAGTTATCTCGGTGGGTAGTCTGCTGCTGTGCATGCGTCATAGTTTGCTGGGCAAACTTACGGATTAACCTGAGTTGTTTATGATGTTCCTGTATAATCTGATTAACGGCCTGTTCGCCATTGTCCGTTTCGTCATTTACGGACTCGACCTGGGGAACCAGTTTCCCTAAATAAAGATTTTTAGACAAAGATCTGGTTCGATCTGAACTATTAAAAATAGTCAGAGTAATATGTCCATTGTCAGTAAAAACTGGACCTCTCGGGATCAAACAGGAGTGCCAATATCGAATTCCTTTGGACGGTAAGAATTCCCAAATATGCACGTTCCCGGTCGGTGCGGTAATTTCTATGTCATATGAAGCCTTGGACGGCACGCGGACATTTGTCGGAAGGTGTACTTTGTAGGTAGTGTACGGATAGATATCAAAAAGTTCGTCGCCTAACTCCAAGGGGTTTGGTACGACCTTTTTCGGACTATGATCCTGGGCAGAACTCTCTAGGTCAGGGAGAGTTGCTGGATCATTTTCACTTCCTTGCGTTATCAATTGTTTTTCTAATGGCTCTAACTGACCACTGTCTGATTTTTCCTCTACAGGCTCATGAGGCGCCTGGGAGGCCAGGGGTGGCTTTACAGAGCGTTGGTTCTTTTCGTTATATCTTGTCTCATAAGGCGCATTCTTTTTCTTTCTAGGAATAATCTCTGTATCCGAACTTTCTGTAGGACTAACTGCAGAAGTTCCACTAGGGCCTGGCTGAGGGTCAAAGTTGGATGGGTTCCTTTCCTCTTTCTCTACGTCAGGCGAGTGGGTAAATTCCAGCTCAGGAGCACTGGAAGGTACCTTGCTTTTCTTAGTTCGTTTACGTCTTGCATTCCTACGTCTATTGACTATTCTATTCGTTTTATTCGTAGGCTCCGAGGGAAATTTTGTAGTTTCCCTGGAACACACGAATACGCGGGACGTAATTTCTTCAGTATGAAGTTTTTGTCTCTTATCAGGTATGCTAACAACAGGATTTATGTGATTTCCGGTGACCAATTCTGGAGACAGATCCTTCCTCTTATTTGGGAGGTTCCGTTTCCTATAAATTGGTTTGTTTCTATGAGGGGGGACAGAGAAAGCCGTTTGTCTAGCATTTTCGTTCTGTCTTGATTGGAAATCATTAAACGATCTCTTTCCTACTGATGGTGGGTATCGTTTAACATGTTTTAAATCTAAGGTATGAATCACACCATGACGATTTCCATATGTACTTTTTGGGACTGTGAACCATAGGTCTTCAACATGATTCCCGTCTTTATCTGCTAATTCCATGTATTTGGAATGAATGGTGGTGACATACTTGTGCAGAAAATCTATCCCCAAAATAACGTCATAGGCGCAAAACTGTGGGTCAACTATAGCTACGTCTAGAAATCTTCGTTTGGTTGTTTTCAAGTGATCCTTGAAACAACACGCTATTCTCACCACAGGAATGTAATCCGTGGGCTGGGCACCAACCCCACGAAGCTTAACATAACCCTTCAGTCTTTCCGTTAGTGGAAATTTTGGAGGTAAGAGGGTTTTTGAAGCTATCGAAATTTCAGAGCCAGAATCGATAAGAGCTTGCGCCCAGCGGTCTCCTATTTTTATCTTGACTGTACAAAGCTGCGCCTGCCCATGGCCAAGGCCATAGGTATTTTGGTGATTGTTCCTATACGTTTTGTAACCCGGTTCTGCTACTACTTCGTCTGTGTAACAAGAACTAATCTGTACAAATCCTGGTTGGTGTTGTTCTTTAATGCTTGACCAGTCCAAGCGGTCATTTTCCCATATTACGTCATGGCTAATTCTCTGACTAACTAATCGTTGCGCTGTGTGAAATTTTCTAAGATATTGTAGGCACTGTTCGAGATTATCGCAATCATCTACTTCAAGCGTCAGCTTATTTAGGATGTCAGGCAACAAACTCATTCTAAGTTTACTCATCAATTCACTTTCATTAACCCAACCTCGCAAGAATTTCAAATCCTTTATTAACTTATAAATGAACGCTAAAGTACTTTCATTGGGTTGTTGTTTTCTTGTCTCAACGTCGTACTCTAATTTTGCAGTATACTCAATGCTAGGGAAAGCCTTTTTAAGTTTTTCCTTCATCTCTCTATAGTTTAAAGGTAAAATGTTTGCTAGGTCTACCAAATAGAAGGAGAAAGCTTCCCCTTTCCGACAGTAAGGAAGGTAATTTGCTACCTCTAGGGTTGACCATTCATATATGCTAGCCACTAATTCATATTCTTGTAGGAAAAGTTCCACACACTCATGTCTATTACCAGAGAAGGAGGGAATTTCAACATTTGGATAAATCTTAAAGGCTTGTGGTTTAGCACCAATAGTAGAATTTTGATTGTCACCCTCGGGAGGAGGGTTGCTAACTTTGCCTGTTACTACTGTATCCGTAAATTTAGGTTTCTCAAAACTATATGGTATAGATGGCTCGGTAACCGGACTAGTTTTAATTTCTTGCTCAGATTTTAAATTTATGCGAGGCTTATCCTCAGGATCTACTTTTAAAAAGGACGAAACATTTGATTTTTGCTTATTAGAGGTCTTATCTTCACTGGATGAGTGTGAGACGGGCTCATCTTTCAGATCTAAGGACCTGTCTAACGAAACCGAGGTGTTGAAATTTTCAGAAACGGACCTATAGTCGGTATCAGTTACGCTTCTATTTTCAAACTCAGAGGTTTGTTCTGGGCTAAATTCTGAGGTATAAGATCTATCTTGTTCGCTGAATGCTGATTTTTCTGTCTTTTCCACTTCGCTAAACTCTAATTTCTCCATGGGGGCCATGGGTGTAACTACGCTACTAGGTGGCGAAATGAACACTATCTGTAAGGGATTTAACTTTTCCTCTTGTTGGTACTTTTTCATTTCTTTAGTCGCAGGTGATTCACTAGGTTCATTATAGGAGCTAAATTTAGAACTAGTACTAGCTGAAGGTTGTAACCCAATATTCATAACACTATCAGTTTGTTTGTTAGAGTCACTTTGGGTTGGAGAGGTTGAGAGATCGTCTCTATGTGCTACTTCATCTAAACAAATTACCGAGGCACCAAATTCCGCGTAATCAAAGATTTTACCAATGTTTTCGTTTATTCTACTTTCAGACCAGGAATCATTCCTTTCTTTTTCTTCTTTCTCAATTTGCTTCTGGTGGTCAGAGCAAACTGAGGGAAAAGCATCATCACTTTTCGTCTCTTCGCCTAACCTCCTCTCAACTGGAGCAGGGGCGACGAGGTCATTTCTCTGGTCAGCGTCCTCTTTGGGAGGGTCTTGGTTCGTTGCTCGGGGAGTAGAGACCGTGGGAGGATCCCAATGGTCATATCGGAGTTCTTCTTCGGAGTTCCACGAAGGTTTTGACTCATCCTCCAGGGATGACGCAGGAGAAGACTCCGGGTTGTCGTCTTGTAATTTCGCTATTTCGTCGTTTTGTAATTTCTCTAGTTCGTAACCTAACCAATCGTCTTTCAACGACTCACCTCCATCTGAGTCGGCACTACTAACATCTCCGTTTGACCACCTAACTTTACTAACTACACTGAGTATGTTATCTATACTGTCCAAATATTGCAGTTTCTCTTGGAGGGTAAGGCTCTCTTCAAACATGACAGGGTTGGTTTGGGTAGCTGTTGTCCGAAGAACCTTAAGTTCCCGGTCTGTATCAATCCGGATCATTTTAGGAAACTTATATTCGGTCTGAACACTAACATCTTTCTTTTGAAAATCGTCAGTCTGTATTTCCATATCAAAATTTCCAACTACATTTTCCTCAGGTAATAAATCTTCAAAGGGGGCTGAGGGGTCCGCTTGAAATAAAATACCTAATTTCTCTTCTTCGTCACCTTGGCGACGAACAACTGTGACCTGTACTTTCTTGTTTCGTAGTTGTCTAGTTAGGGGTCGAATTAAATTTTCTACTGCCGGGGACAGTTCTGTTTGTAATGAATGCCTAATCTGATCTATTAACGCTTCATCGTTAGATTGTGACAAAGAGCGCGATTCATTTTCATTATTCTCGTCAGGGTTCTCGATTTTCGTTTCCTTTGGTTCGTTTCCTATATTTGCATAAATTGGCTCTTTATTCGTGATTGCCTTGGGTTCGAGACCAATATTTTCGTAGATTGGCTCTTTACTCACTGAAATTCGTGATTCAGTATCTAAGTTAGCATACATGGTTCTAGGACCGATCTCGGCATAAACCGTTTCATCACTACTACCAGCACAAAAAGATTGAAAGGTGGGTCTTTGCATTTCTAACGGCGTTCTAGGATCTGACAGTTCGTATTTTATGGGGAAATATAGCGCTACTGGGCTATCCGGTCCTTTAGATACACCAATATCTTTATTTTCTGAACTTAACACTAAGTCACTTAATCTATTTTCCTTATCAGCTAACTTATTATTATCTAAGGGACTTTGGTTCGAGGGGACATCAGGTATTACACCTGCTGTTGTTTCTATCTCAATTGTTGCCTGAGGCCATTCCTGACCTGCAGTTATTAGTTCGGCTATCTCTAGTTCATCTTTTAAATTTACATCATTCACGAGAGTTTTCGGATCTACCCCCGGTGGGGTCTCGTCCGTATCTGAATTGACATATATCGTCCTAGGAGCTGGCATTGGTTTTTCACTTGAACCAGCACTTTGTATTTCTATATCATTTCTAGTCGGGATAGGGCTAGACGCGGCCAGCGGCGTTAGATCGCAGCCACTCGCCGGGGCATCTGGAGTATGAGGACTAGCGGTCGTTGGTTCACGATATCTGGGCTGACTCCAGGTATCCAAGTATCTCGGTAATGGATTCTTTTTCCAACGGCCAAATTCAGGAGGAGAATGCCCGTGTACTTTTATTTTATTGCACTCAATACAATAGTAATTATTCCACCGATCTAAAATATAACGGTGCTTGCCCGTGGGCGTCTTAGGACAATGAGATTGCCCTAAATCTAATAGTTTTTCTTTTATTTTCTGCGCGAAACTCATTTTGACAATAAATCTGTTTTTCGCAAGTCAGTGGCCTCTCAAACCAGGGCAGTGGGTAATCAACCTATTTCCTCTGATATGGTAAGAATTTAATCACTGATAGCTACTTCCTTCGGAAATACTACGTCAAAATTGCTACGTATTATGAGACTTATTATTAATTCAATATCTTCATTTAACTTCCTTTGAACTTGAATACTCAACTTCCCTTTCTTTATAAACTTTGCTTTACTTTTTTTTTTAGAACGGGAAACGGAAAGTGACTAGACAGCTGTTTTTAACAGATAATACCTATTTGTTCACTTATGAGAAGTTTTACTTTTTACTTCTATTCTTTAACTTTTTTTTTTAAACTTCATTTTTTTTTTTAACTACAAAACCTTTTGCTTTTAAATTCACAAGGGGGACTTCGATCATCCAACCATTGGTTCATGTACTTGCATTTTAATTTTAGGTATTGCATTTGCATAAAGGTGAGTTTTAGGCAGTTATTCCCAGGCAGCCGTCGGGCTTGCACCCCTAGTACAGAGGGGCCCTGCTGGACCTGGAGAATAAGATACCTGTGACCCCCAAGCTTTGCATGGGAAAGGATTTTAGACACTTATCGCCAGACAAACTAGTCGAACTTTCATCCCGTAATACGGGCGGTTCTGCTGTCTTAGAGATAAACTGCCTGTGATCCTCCCCAAATAAGTGGTAGGGTATTAGCCACTTATCGCCGGACAAACTAGTCGAACTTTCATCCCGTAAAACGGGAGGTTCTGTTGACCAGAGATAAAACTGACTGTGACCCCACCAAAGCGAGCGGAAGCATAAGCAGACTTAGGGTTTTGCAAGTACATGAGACAAGAGCTGAATTCTGTATTAACACTCGCGTCCCAATTTTCCATTTCCCTTACTGCACAAAAAAACGTCGTGAGGTGAACTGAGTCTTGTTCTGCGGAACCTAGCAGCTATTCCGCTGACTTATAACAACTTAAAGCGAGAGAAGTTGAGAATAAAAAATTTTTCGTCGCCACTTTACTACTTGTGAAACGCACTATTTAGAGCAGAAAAAATTATATTTGTATATCAGAGTCATAGGCTGAACACCGCCTAGGCTAAGTACGCCACTGAACTTTACTGACTTTACATAGTATCGATTCACCACTTGACTAGTCAAAAGAAAAACTTCGCGTACACTTTTCACTTTTATCTATTGAAAGCTCTTCGGTAAAAAAAAAAATCACTCCCGATTCGCTAAACTCGCGTTTTAAGGCAACTGAGATAGTTGGTTCCCCTATAAAGTGAATGAGCACTAGAGACTTGTTTAGTGATTCAAGAACACACAGTTGGTTACCCGGCGAACACCGAACACCATAAAATGTTATGATGATGTTTTGGTTCTGGGATTGGCGTAGCAATTGTGTACACTTTCCTTTGTGAAATCGTAATTGAGATCACTTCTCCACTCTCCACCCAGTACAACGAAGTTGGTTCGGAGTCCAACTCCCTAATAGCCTCGGTTTTGAAAACGTCTTTAGCCTACTGGTTCGAAGATGATGAGAAAGTGCACTAACAGTGGTAGAGCTTGGTACTGGAAATCGAAACCCAGGTAACACTTGAAGACTGTGAGTTGAATCTAACTAGGTGGGATAGCTTGACTGAATCAAAGAGACCATTTCACTTTACTTTTTATTAAAAAAAATAAAATAAGAATACAGATCAATTTAACAAAATCGGTTACTTGAAGTTACAACTTGGAAGTTTTTCTACATTATTCAAGTGGGAGCACAACCCTATAATACTCAATGGGTGCTAGAAGGTTTTTATGCTAAACCGCGAGTTATTGAAAATAGTAAAGTGTGAACTTTGTACATCGCAACTTGCATTGGCCCGAAAGGAAAACATGTTAAGTCTCGAAGGGGGAATGTGGTCTCAGATTGATGGGACTTGAAAATAAAACTCATATTGATCACTAAACAATCTCAAAGTGCTCTTCCCGTGTGGAGGGGGAACTTAGAAAAAATTAGCACATACCTGATTCTTATGAAGAGCGTCCCTAACCAGAGCGAAGTTCACTGTTAGCCGTCCGTCCGTAGAATCAACCGGTGCGGCAGACAAGCCTTGTTTATATAGGCGCTTCGTCCCACGCATTTCTGCCTTTTCTGACGTAGCTCGAAGGCAACGTCACGAGCCTCATCGAGCATGGGAGAGACTTCTTCACGCGCATGCTCAATAGTGGTTAAGACTTCTAGGTTTTTCTATGATTTTTCTCTATCACGCCGGGATTGAAATTCCTATTTTACATTTATTTTTATAGTTTTATTTTATACCTAACTCTAACTACACAATAGATTGCATGTATTTATCACTTGCGTGGTATTCCCTAAATATTACATCTAGGACCCGGCTCTGTGACCTGAGTAAAATCAAAGCCAGGGTCATACCACTATTACATGCGTGTGGTTTGGTGTCAATGAGGCATCAGGTTGATAATTCAATCTGGACCTCACCTGACTCCGTTCTCCCTATTTCTCTTTCCCTTACTGCACACACACTTTGAAACGCGCGGGCGTCTCGCCCTATAATTTGGAGTCCGGCCTAGGACTTCGAGGCACAACTGTGTAACACATCTTTACACCGGAAATTTGATTTAAAAGAAGGTCATATTATATACATGGTAAACGCACTTATTTCAGTATGAATCATTGCTTGTAGCAAAGCGTGTACTATATGTTGAGTTGAATTGTCTCTCAAGAGATGGTAAGGATATATTAAAACGGTGGAAAGTATTTGGAGCGACAATTATTACAATGCAGACGTCATTCGTCAAAGTACTAGTTGGCAATTGATAGAAAAACTCTTCAGCCAAATTGATTTTGTTAGAAGTAAGGACTTTGAGTGATAATGATTTCATTTTGTAAAAGTTCTTCCATAACGTTATTTTACATATATTGTAGTTATACTATTGATTGTAAAACAAAGCTTGTATTGTCTACGCGTCCTATTTCCTCAAAATTGTCTCTAACCTAAAACAAGGTTGCAAAGATATATGATACAGCCAGTAATGACATTCAGTTGGCTGGTTCTCCCAAACCGATTGTTAAAATTGTCTCATTACACCCAAATTCAACCTTTGAAATGAAATATTAGTTCTACGTCCTATAGGTATACGAGGAAGGTTCAATAATTATTGTCCCAGACATATTTAAAATACTTGAGCTGGGATGGCTGATAAGGGATATTGTAGCCTAATGTCTTAGATGCCTATATGCTAAATTTCAGAACCATAGCTGCTATATTAATATTCTTTTTTTGTCATTTCAGGTGTGAGAGGTGGCACCTAGCTTGAAGAATGGAGAAAACCGAACAACGAGCTGTCATCAAGTACCTCCAGAAAAAGGGGTTAAGCCGAAAAGAGATTCATGAGGACGTGATCAGTGTGTTGGATGATGAGGCTCCTTCCTACCAGGAGGTAAAGAACTGGTGCCGCGACTTCCGTTGCGGCAGGGAAAGCTATCAACAGGCCCCTGGTGCTGGTCCTCCAACGGCAGCATGCACCCCAGAAAACATTGATCCTGTGCATGATACGATTATAGCAGACAGACAAGTCACGGTGCAACAGTTAGCAGACATCATGCACATCTCTGTAGGCTCAGTGGAAACCATTGTGCATGAACACTTGGGATTCAGAAAGGTGTCGCGATGGGTACCCAAAATGATATCTCGTGAACACCAGAAAAACGGAGTTCGATGTTCAAGGGTTGGTTTGGAGGTTATGGGGGCAGGCCTGAAACAGTTCTGTGATAGATTTCTGTCAGGGGATGAGACGTAACTCCACCTCTATGATCCCGATTCCAAACGATAGAGCATGGATTGGCGGTACAGCAGTTCGCCTCCCTCACGCAAGTTCAAGGTGCAAGCATCAGCAAGGTTATGGCCACAATTTTTTGGGATGCGAAGGGTGTGGTCCTTATTGACTACCTGGGGGTTGGACACACTATCACGGGGGCCTATTATGCAGCCCTAACCCCTAAGTTACGCGAAGCAATCAAGGAAAAACGGCGCTGGATGTTGCAGCGAACAGTGGTTATTCGACCAAGATAATGCTCCGGCCCACAAAAGCCATTTTACTGGTGTCGCAATCCATGCAGCTGGTTTTGATGTGTTGGAACATCCTCCCTACTCACCCGACCTCGCCCCTAGTGACTTTCATTTGTTCCCAAAGTTGAAGGAGCACCTCAAGGGGAAGAAGTTTCACTCAAATGTAGCTGTTATTGAAGCTGTGGAGGATTGGCTCACGGCTTAGCCAGAGACTTTCTTTGAAGCTGGCATAGTGGTTTACACCATAGGTGGAAGAAGTGCATTACTATGAAAGGAGACTTTTTGGAAAAATAATACTCCTTTATAGGTCAGGGACAATAATTATTGAACCACCCTCGTACAGTGTAACCTAAGATTAACATGAATGAAATGGTGGAATGAAGATAGTGGAAAGAAACAGGGGAACTCCGAGAAATCTTTAGCACCGCTGGGATCGAACCAAGGATAAGCACTCTATCACTGAGAGAACTCTTGATCCAGTGCTTAATATAATAATAATAATACAGTGAAACCTCTACTAATGGACACCTCTATAAAGCGGACACCTCCCGTAACGGACATATTTTGTAATCCCCAAACACTGTAATAGGAAAAAACATATTGTCAAACCTCTCTAAAGCGGACACTCTCCAGTACGGACACGGACAGTCTTTTCTGTCTTTTATAAGTATTATTTACCTCCGCACTACGGACACTTTCTCTAGAAACAAGTTGAAAAGTACTGTAAAAGTACATCTTTAGTAATTCATACATGTGTCACGAAGGAAGTATTGTGACATTTTGCCTCCTCAACTGTCTGCTCAGTAACCCAGACGAAGCTTCTCCTGTTTAACAACACTCTGCATTCCACTCCCACCCAAGCTGTTTTAGACACAAAAGTGACTGGCAGTTGCCCGAATTTTGGGATGACACATTATTCTACTGTCCCGCTGGAATCTCTAACCAAGCAGAAGAAATGTTCGTCATTTTTGCCTGCGGGTACGCATATTGTCTCAAAAAAAGACACTAATGGAGTGCAATTAACCCAGAAATTAAAGCGACATACTGAAAACCTAGTAAGTAGTGATAAATGTAAAGTACAGAGAACTATAACATCTTATTTGCATGTTATGCCTAGAACATAAAGTATTGGATAGCGAAGGATAATGCAGGTACAGTAACATTTTGGTAATATTCGTGAATACATGATTCATGCAAAAATATTTTTTTCTAATTGCATATTACCTTATTTACTAATTTACGTAAGAAAATATTGAAACCTCCTTAAGGCGGACACCTCTCTATAGCGGACAATTTTTGATTTCCCATGGCTGTCTGCTTTAGAGAGGTTTCACTGTAATAATAATAATAATAATAATAATAATAATAATAAAATTAATAATAATAATAATAATTATAGTTCTCTACTGCCACTTTCGAGAACTATTTTTTTTCTTTCCATGTACTAAAGATACAGAACTCCCTCATGCCAATATAGGCCTACTCGCTTTGGCGTGGGAGACCCGGGTTCGATTCCCGGAGGCTCATGTGATTCGGATCCACATCTTATATTAGCGTCGCTGCTGAAACAGTAAACTCAACCCAATTTATTTATTTTATATAATGTTGGAAATATTTATTTTATATAATATTGGCTTATATATATATATATATGTATGTATCTTTGATTTAGTAAAAAAAATAATAGTAAACAGCCCCAGTGGAAACATTAACATTCAAATTGACCACGTGTTGAAAGTAAGTACGGAAATACGAAATATCCGAAATCACGACTTGCTGTTACACCGTAGCATGTAAGGATACGATTATACCGAAATTCTTCTATTTCATAATTACCTTTTCCCCTTCAACGAGACAGAAAAAGCAAAACGAACATATTGTTTTAAATGGAACTTCCGGGCGCTGAAATAAACTTCGTGTCTCTTTTCCTTACTTGTAGAGAATGACCAAGTGGACAGCCCGCTGATTGGCTACTTGCTGTCTCACGCACAGCAGTTATGCCTGCTCAGTGACGTTTATAACATAGTTGCAGATGTTCTCTTTACTGCAAATGTGCTGTTGCTCTCTGAGCCACAGAAAAATCTTGTTTGCAGCTAACCCTAATTTGCCTCTGAGTAAGGAAAATTCATCGCTAAACTCGACATAAACATGTTGCTCTATGAAGGATAAAGGCTGATTAGAGATAGGAAAATTGAAAAAAGAAGTATGAAATAGAAACACTTTGGTATAACCGCACCCTAAGGAAGAAGGATACAAGAAAGGCAAATAAAATACATTATATAATAAGAGAGTAAGTACTACTACAAGCAGAAGAAAGTAGACCTAATATTTTATTTTTATTGAAATTTTTAAGAGAATTTTGTTCGAAAAAAAGTTAATAACCGCTAAAGATAAATAGCTAAAAATGTGCAATTATGAGTGTAGTGTTGGGAATGAGGCTATGGAGTATGGATAACAAAGGTTATAGAAGTTAGCACATGCCTAGATATGGAATGTTAGTTGCTAGGGATGATACTGTGTAAACAAATCATCATATCAAGATGGATATCAATAAGAGTACAATGTATATGGGGATTTAGGAATCTTTGATGTTATTTCGATAAGTAAAATCTATGAGTAGGAAATAGATACATGGAAAGTTAATGGAATCTGGATTTATATTGGATACTCTCATGGGGACATGGAATTTAGTGGAATAAATATATAAATAGTAATCTGTGAGGATTGAGTATAGCCCGCTCCCCCCAGTGATTTTTAACGAATCATAGTGATTCTAACAATTCATATTAGTTCATTATGAATCGGAATCGCATGTTATAAAGATTTAGGATGTTAATCTTGTAGTAAGGAGGTTTTAGTACAAATAGTAGTATTAGTAGTGATATTGGTAGTAGTAGTAATAGTAGTGATGGTGGTGGTAGTTAGTAGCAATACTAGTAGTAGTAGTACTAGTAGGAAAGGGTTAGAAGCCCCGCAGGGGTTGGTTGGGTTCTGTTCTCGATATAAGTAGTAGTAGGAGGAGTAGTAATAGTAGTAGTAGTGGTAGGAGTAGTAGTAGCAGTAGTAGTAGTAGTAGTAGTAGTAGTAGTAGTAGTAGTAGTGACCCTTCCAGTTCCGGTGACAAAGAACTGGGAGGAGCGGGCTATACACAAGCCATCTGTGAATTTATGTTTGTTGGTGTAAAAGCATTTTGGCATAACAAGTTAGATAAGATGTTCTATTGGATTTGAAACATTGGAAGATAGTAAGCACAGATCCAGTTTTGACACTCCAGTATATTTAATAAACCATTAAATCATATCTTACATGTAGAATTGTCCAAAATTATAAGTAATAGCTTAACTATATTTTTACTAGCCAAACACCGTATTAAAATGCAACACTATAAAAAGAACGCCATTGAAACACTTTTAGTATAGATTTTGAGGGGGGAAATGATGAAAGAGTGTTTTTAAAATATGCTTCGCGTGTTTAAAAGCGTTACGTCTCTAAAAACACTATCTACTATGACATATTTAAAACCCTTCTCGGCGAAAAGTTCGAAAGCAAAGTGATAACATACATTTCGCACATGTTGTTCATACATTTGGGACATACTTGGACTACACGCAGTATCTACAAAGATTGAATATGTGTCATTTGGAGGGTATTAGAATGGTGGGAGAGAAAAAAGCAATTTTAGATATTATTAAGAAGAGGAAGAGAAACTGGTTGGGACATTGGCTAAGAAGGAATTATGAGAGATGTTCTAGAGGATATGGTGGCAGGAAGGAGAGGAAGGGGGCGAAGAAGATGGATGATATCAAAACAGAGAAATCGTACGAAGACAAAGAGGGTAGCGGAAGACCGTAGAGTATGGAAGCTTCTCAGTTACAGCAAGTGCCTGCCAATAATGACAGAATACTTATGGTGATAATGATTTAACGCCACAAAAAATATTTTTCTCAGTTTTTGCGAAAACTAGGCATCAGTACGTACTCTCGATTGTCTCAGTTTGTTCAGTTCAAGGCCTCCTGTTGATTGAAATGTGCCCCATATATTTGCACACTTTTACAGTTATACAGAAGCTAAAGCTTAAGGGTTGGTTAATCATAGTTTTCTATCTAATTAACCATACTATCATGTTGCTACTATCATAATGGAAAACTTGGTGTTAGGTTATATTATTTCGGTATCAGTGTGATTTTAATATATGGCGTAGTTATAGAGAAGTACCAATTTTTACTTATAGATGAAAGTTTCTATTTTCTCGAAAGCGACGCATAATGATTTCAGCTCATCCATATAATTTTTTTTTTATGTCAATGAGTCGATTACTCGATTATTGTGTATGTCTCATTTTTGAACATGTTCCGGGCTCGATTACCGGTGGAGACAAAAGTATAAAACATTTTCAGGGCAGTCATCCTGAGTGAGTTTTTTTTCTGAATTTTCCTCATGCACGCCAGGCAAATGCCGGGATGATACGTACATACAGGTCCCAGGCCGGTTTCTTCCTTTCTTCGGATAGTGATCTCCAGGGGACGTCATCCCTCACACGTGAAGAACTAACTTGCTCATAGATGCCGAAAGACCAGTAATCTAATTCCTAATCCTTTGCATATTTGTACGTGTTTCCCTTTGAACGATAACAATTTTGTCGAACTTGTTGGTGACATGCCAAGCATTCTTTTCAGCCACGAAATCTCCCAATATTTCTAATTTTCTCTGTAAGATTTTGTTTTGAGGTGTGTTGTTGTTTCTGATCTATACAGAGCTACGCTCACAATACACACGAAACAATTACTAATTATTACTGATACGTTCTTCTAAGTCAGTCAAGGGGGGGAGAGGCACGTTGGCTCAGTGGTAGAGCGTTTACCTCTGGTGCATGAGGTCCTTGGTTCGATTCCCGGCAAAGTAAGTTTGTGGTGGTCAACATCGTGTTCTCAGAGTACCTCGTTTGCTCCTACATTCTCATTCTGTCAATTCTTCCATTACAGTCCCTTAAGAGTTTTCATCCCGGCGAAATTAAAATACCGCTAATTTTACAGTAATTATGTGATATCTTCAAATAGATAAAAGATAATCGAAATGTGGAACAAAAGCGCCCTAGACAATATCATTTTACATACGAAACCGTTATGACGACTCACTTATCTGCTTTCGATTTCGAGCCATTTTGAAAATCGGCATTTATTTTCGCGTTTCTAAACAGCTGAAAACGGAAAGCCACTAGGTGACTTGTGATAACCGTATCTCACGCAAAATAATATTGTCTAGGGCGCTCTTGTTCCATATTTCAATTATCTTTTATCTATTTGAAGATATCACATAATTACTGTAAAATTAGCGGTATTTTAATTTCGCCGGGATGAAGACTCTTAATCATGTTTCCCTTAGCCTAACAGCCGAGGGACGTTAAACTGAAATATTTCCATGTCAGTAGTACTTTTTGTAGATATCCAAATTGTCTCGTCCTTAATTCGACCTTGCCTAAAAGTTATTGGTTACGTCGATAAACGAGTTCCGTACACTAAGCTCAATGTCGTTCATTGTATGGCCCGACAAGAACGACTTGATCACTTTCGCAATTGGTGTTATAGGTTAAGAAAGAAAAAAAAAAAAACTTTAACAAACTGTCATGCGTATAACCAAATGAGGAAAGTAATAGTTATGAGTGGTTTGTTTACTACTCAACTTTTGTAAGGAAGTGTCAATATAGTGTTATTGATATTATTTTTTTTAAAAAATCCTAGGTTCTGAGACTTCAAGTCAAGGCTGTCGACAGGAACGTACGTAGAAATTTACTTCGGGAGGGGTTTAGACGTTTCGGGGGGCTCAAAATGCAATTTGAGGCAAAATTATATGAAAATTTCTAAAATTGCCCCTAAAAGTAGACTACATTTACAAAACAGTCGGGATTTCGGGGGACCCAGCCCCTGCGTACGCCCCTGACTGTCGAGGTATATTTCTGAACGCAAAATTTTGCAAATGTACGTGTTCGTCAGAACTGCCCTCCTTAATCTTTGCATTGGAAAACAAGAGAATTTTTTTTTTTTTTTTTAACTAAATACTGGAAAGAAGGACCACAATTGTTCAACGCTTTGACAAATTGCTTCATTATCTCTAACTTAACATGTGGGAGAGGGAAGAGGATGTTCTGAGGGACAAGTAATGGGAAATGCAATGTGCCGTTCTTCAATACCCAGCAAGCTTGACGTGTTGTTCAGGAAATCACAACAGCAGACAACACACTCAAATAGGCACACATGCACACCATATTTTGTACCTGACACGGTGTAAAACAGATGATGCAACAATAGAGGTCTTGATATGACTGGCAGAAGAGATGCTCTTACTCTGTTTTTGTCTAAAAACGAACTAACTTACATGTATAAAGAAATATGTGGCAGGGAAACATATCTTAAAATGTTTAGGCACTTACAGGATCGTTCTACAGATGCTGATGAGTGTAATACTTGTATGCACTATACATGATTACACAAAGAAAAATTAATAATTTTTGCAACCACAGCACTGGAACGACATACTTTTAACGCGAAAAATTTATTTTTAAAAATAAGAAATAAAAAGGTTTCCCTGATTTTCTGAAAATTTCGTATGAGAATTTACGCTCAAGCATTTCATTTTATTCACCCCAAGGGCCACCCATGAAGGAGATCCACTAGATCCGGATCGCTCCCTACTGCGGTAACTAATATCTCGACATACCTTAATACATTTTCTTAACAAAACTATATTTGTTTAGTACCGCAGTACAATATGGACTTAGCATATTCGTATTCTTTACAATTTAATTGTATATTTCTTTTTCTAAGAGTACAGGTGATAGTACTTAAAAATTGGTTACCATCTTTTTGAGCGAAGAACAACACCAGTTCAATACTACACATATGTAGTATCTTGTAGTATAGGACTCCCTTAAATTTTAGACTTTTCCGCCGAAAAAAGGTATCCAAACCGGAAGTGATAAAAAATTATCGTCCCATGACAAACACGGTAATAAACAGCGAGATGCGTTTTTTCCCCAACCTATTCAGCGTCTCAAGACAACATATCGTGACTATCGTAACATTCTACTAAAACAGGAAATGATTCAAATTAACTATTATTGCTTGTTTCAATATTGATTTCCGTAGAGTGAAAAAGAGAAAAGATATCAAGAAGCGACTTTCTGCATACGCCCGTAGCCAGTCCAAAAATTTAAGGAAGGGGCGGTAGAAGTAATTGGGGTCCGATCCAACAATAATATAGTTCATTTACAATCCTTCCGTGAAAATTTTAGTGGGGCAGTAAAAATTTAGGGTGCCCGTCCCCCCTTGTGCTCCCGTGGATATGGGTATGTTTCAGCAATCGATTGAGTGTTCCAAAAATAGATTCGATTTCCTACCTTAGCTCTATTTAAACCGAGGAGCTCCTTCGTGGCTAAGCGGTTAGCGTACGCGCGTTGGAGACCCGGGTTCGATTCCCGGCGGGAGCTCATGTGGTTCGGATTCCACGTTAATTAGTAGGTCCACGTCTCACATAGCCTCGCTGCTGAACGGGACGTAAAAACTCAAAAATCAATCAATCTATTTAAACCGAAAGTGATTGAAATAAAACTATTTTTTTGTTTCAACCCTTATTGCTGTAGAACAAAAAAAACAGTAAAGGATAACGTGTAATGGCTTTTTGATGTGGATTCTGTGTCCAAGGAACAGGTTGCATCTTTGATCTTATTACTCTCTTGCAACCAGTACTTATAGATGCACTACTTCAAGTTTGAGTATTGAATGCGCATAGTTTGGAAACCTTAGTTTCACACTCTGAAACCATACGCATTTGTTTAAATTTAAAAATAAATTCGTTTCCCTGAATTTTCTTGAATCTACGTGTGCAATTTCATATTTACTAAGTTTACTTCGATCAGCCATATCGATTCATCTTTAACCTTTATTGGAAAAAAATTAAACAGTATTAACGTTATAGAATTTCTAACTGTTTGCTTCAAAACAAATATTCTATACAAGAATTGTGTTTGTTTCACGTTATATGTGTTTTGTATTTTCAGTGTCGCTTCTATTAATATGAAAAATTATGCTTTATTTTATTTCTTGCTAGCTTCTTCTCTAATTCTCCCTCTGTTATTTCATTGTCTTTTCCTCCCACACACACACACACACCTTTCCACAATTGCAATGCAGCAAACTATAAAAGAAGCAGTATAAAAAAAAAAAAACTTTTTTTTTAGTGTTGAACCATCTCTAAGTGGAGGGATGTATGCTTGGGGGCAAAGAATGAAAGAAGAAGAATGTGTTGAAAATGACAAAATTGAAGAAGAAGAAGATATCCAGGTACAGAGACGAAAGTAGAGAAAGAAAGATAGAAGAAGAGAAAAAGGACACCAAGAGAGAAAAAGAGAGGGGAGAAGACGAACAAGAGATTCAGAAAGCTGTTTGGATGAGATTTATGTTGGTCATAATGTTCCCAATGTGCACTGCTGCCAGGGGCTGAGGAATTGAGGAATCGCATGCCATCTGGTGACGGAGTGCAGAAAAGAGAAAATTTTGTTACATATCTTCTCCCTTTTTCCCCATTATATTTCCGTCGGGCGTAAAAAAGAAAAGTATATAAGGAGAAGGAGGAAGAGTTGAGTACAGGGTGTACTGAAAGTTGAGACTACCTAAGTAATCATTTCAGAATTAATAATAAGTTACTGCACGTAGCATATACGACAATTTTATGAAGATGTGTGTCACCAGAAGCGTATTTACAGAATCCGACCCCCCTCCGAAAAGTCCTGACTCAACATACATTTGAACATTTTCCCAATAAAATTATACTTGCTTAACAGAGAATTGATTGATGTAACATGAAAATTTGATCTTACACTTCATCTGTATCCTTTCTCTTTGTAGTTCTTTAAATTTTGTCTCTGAAAATATAGGTGGAAGTATTTTATAATTACTTACTGTCTTTTCGGGTACAGAAAAATGAAATGAAATCTTTGAGTTTTACGTCCCACGGTTATGCCGGTTAGGCTAAAGGAGACGGTGATTATGAGAGATGAATGAAATGGTGGAATGAAGAAAGTGGGAGGAAACGGGAGAACCCCGAGAAAACCCACGATTTTCGGGTACAGAATAACATCCGCTCGATACTAGATAGAAATAGTGGCTTGTAAAATGGACCCTGCTCTAAAGCTTGGACATCTTCCAACAAAAGATTCTCGGTGCGCATCTTTATGTTATCGTTAGAAGAATAGAAACTACAACAATATACATATAACCTACTACTTAATCGAGTACTTTCTTTAGGTATAGGGCATATAAATAAATAGATTGTCTGTTCTAATGGAATAAAAACTATCAATTAATATTGATAACGATGAACATTTTCTAGCAGCAAAAATTTAGTTTTTATCGATTTTTCGAAAACTACACATGAAAATTTACCCTCACGCATGTGAGTTTGTTTAGTTTGATTTTATCTATCGGTTCATATATGAGTTTCATTTTTTCATCATCCTGAGATAATTAGAGAACTACGTGAATCATAAAGTAGGTAGCCCAGTGGAATGCCTGAAATAATGGCCACCCATCACTCAGTTAAACGTGCTACGTCTGGCAAGCCACAGCCCAGGGGGAGCTCTTAACGCAATGTGCGGATCCTTTTAAAATTGCTGTTATGCGCATGACGTCACGATAGGAGCATGTAAGTTTTTCTTCAAAAAACATATTTCAAACCGGATTATTGGGGGAGAGTTCCCCCAGTTCCAAGATTGGAGGGGACATGCCCCCTCATCCCCCAGGAATTGCGCCAGTGTTCAAACATATATTTTAAGGTGGGACAAAGAGGATTCAAATGGTATTCCAAAAATAAAGTACCTCACCAGCCTCCAAGGTTCAGAGTTGAATATCGGTACACAAACTTTTAATTAGAAATAAGCGTGTCAGTGTTTGCAAAAATACACGTCCGAAAGGGAGTAATTTCTAAACTAGTTTGATTTTAAATTATAAAATTTAAGGAAACAGCTGAGCTGTTGAAATGAAATTTTGAAAACATTGTAGTTAGCTCTGGGTTTAAATGTATATTTATCATTTCTCTTTAATTAAATTACATATCCAAAGGGATTCCAAATACGTTTTGTAAACATTATTCTTCCCGAGCAAGGAAGTAATGCATTGATAAGAGAGCTTCTAAATACGTGCGGCAAAATCTTCAGTTTTCACTGTTCACTCTGGTTATTGAAATGCTTCGTATTACTATTATTATTATTATTATTATTATTATTATTATTATTATTATTATTATTATTATTATTATTATTATTATTATTATTATTATTTTAATAATATAGGCTTATTTCGCAGTTTAGTTTTGGTGATTATTTTAATTTTCTGGGTGGTGTTCTATTGTATATGCGCGCATGTGTGTGTGTGTGCAATGAAAGTGTACATACTGTGTTTATGTCCAATTTCAGTAGAAGCTTTTCTTTCATTTTCTTTTTCTTTCTTTCGTATTATAAGTATGCACTATATACAAAAGTCAACATAAATAGATCGGTGTGCGGTTGCCAGTGTGTAGATACAGCAGAAAAACTAGAATTGCAAACGTCGTAGTGGTTGTATGCGAATTTAGTGTCCTATTCAGCAGCGAGTCCATATGGACTGGACAATGCTTAATATGGAATTTGAATAACATTAGCTCCCGCCGGAAATCAAACCCCGATCTCTCGGGTCTAAAGTGCATACAATAACATTATAGTTTTCAGTTTTGGAACCTTCATCTCTGGTGCGGGGGTCTCTCGTTCAATCCCAGCTCGCTGCAACTGGCCTCTGTAGTGAACATACATCGTGTGCGTGAGTTTTCTAGGGATTCTCCCGTTTTCTCCCAATTTATTCATTCCACCATTGCGTTCATTTCTTATCATCACCGTCTCCTCTAACCTAGCCGCCATAGTCGTGAGACTTAAAACAGTAAAAGATTTCATTTAATTTTATTACTCATATAGTTATGAGGGAGCTCCGGTGCAAACATTGTTTTTTCATAAAAGGTCCATTTTTAGAAGCAGAAAGGAAAATTATTCAGGTTCACGTTCCACACCTATGACTTATAGACTTAAGCAGACTAATTATTATATCAGACTATTAAACCAGTAATATCGGATTATAAACATGGATTCGTTCCTGGGAGATCAACCGTAACAAATCTCGCTGTTTTCACTGACCATCTAGTTGATACATTGGAGAGTAATAATCAAATAGTTGTAGTTTATACAGATATTGCGAAAGCATTTGATAAGGTAAACCACACGTTGTTAGTGAATAAACTTAAATTTCTCAACTTTTCTGATCAGTTAATTGTTCTTATGAAGTCATATTTGATGGACAGAAAACAATATGTGGTTTATAAATCCTGTAGATCATTTGAATACATTCAATTTTCTGGAGTCCCACAAGGATCTAATTTAGGGCCGTTACTTTTTATAATATTCATTAATGACCTTCCTAATTGTTTAAAAACATCACATAAACTACTCTACGCAGACGATCTAAAATTATATAGGAGAATTGCAACAGCACAGGACTGTGTCAGTTTTTAGGAGGATCTAGACAGAGTAAATGAATGGTGCAAGAGCAACTTGTTAAACATAAATTCAGATAAATGCAAAACCGTGTCCTTCACTAAGAAACGGAATGTTGTTAAATTTCAATATAAGATAGATGGTAAACAATTAAAGGGGGAACAAACTGTCAATGATTTGGGTGTAATATATGATAACAAACTATCGTTTGAGGAACATATAAATCAAATTGTAAATGACGCAAACAGAAATCTTGGATTCATTTTGAGAATGGGAAGGGAATTTAATAAGTCGAATGTTTTACTGAAATTATATTTTTCATTTGTTAGGACAAAATTAGAATATGCGTCTATTATATGGAATCCGCACACGAAGAAAGACTCTATTAGAATAGAAAGAGTTCAAAATAAATTTCTGCTGTTTCTGGTGTACAAGAGAACAGGCATCTTCCCCACATATGAAAATAGTACTTCTCTTAATGAAAATTTTAACACAATGTCTCTCAATCACAGAAGAGTGTTAAATGACATGATATTCTTGTACAAAATATTAAATAACAAATTAAATAGTAAAGATTTCGTCTCTGCCTTTCATCTAAGGGTACCCAATGGAAACATACGTGTGGGCAATGGAAATTTCTTTTATTGTAAGAAATCTCGAACAAATGCAACAAAAGTCACCAACGTGGAGGATGGGTGCAGTGTACAACAAACTGATTAAATGTAAAAAAGTTCTGGATATATACAGTATGAGTCAGAATAGATTTCGTAAATATATTATAGATATTCTATGTAACTCTGATACGAACACTGTAATTGGGTAGAATAACCTGTTGTGTTCTTCTTCTTAAATAAATAAATAAATTATTAATGAAAGTAAATTGTTATGAAAGAATTGTTGAATGAGGTGAGCGAGAGTCCCAAGGGAAAACTCACAGATACTCTGTTGTCTATCACAAGCTTATATAGCCTGGGATCTAACTAGAGACATCTCACACTACAAGTGACAACTATTTAGAAAACGTGAATTCTCTAGTGTCGAAGGAATAACCACTTCAGTGTTTCAACTTCTACCGTGTGTTTCCAACATAACAAACCAAAAAAAGTATCCATATCTTACTGGTCCTACATCGCTCATTGAGGAATAAAATATTTCACGTTAATGGGTATCATCTAGAAATTTATTTCCTTCCATTTAGGTAAGGTATCTGAGGGTTCAGCAGAGTTTTTGTGCCACGTGATGGTTTTCATGGGCGCCGAACTTGGGGAATGCAGGCATCTGCCTCCCCCCCCCTTCCAAAAAAAAGTTTGATTGGACCCTCAGATATTTGATATTTTATATTTGCTTGAATTTTTGCTTCGTTACATGACAATGATACACATTTACCTGAACTTCCCCTACCTCTACAGAAATCGGCGCCACTGATGGTCTCTACTTTCGTTCAGAGAAATGAGTGACAAAAGCAAAAGAGTTTGAACTGATTTTCAATTACGTAAATGGCAGTAGCACAATGTTCAGTAAAAAATGTAAAAATAAAATAATCGGAAAAATAAGTGAAAAATATCCTAATGTACATGAATCATTAATAAGCTGTTGTGAGAACTAGCAGCCTAAAGAAGAAAATATCTTCAATTAAAATTAAGTGCAACCAGAAAAGACAAGTACGCAACGATTAATTCTGCAAACGCCAAGCATCGTCTGCCTGTGGCTGTGCGCTCCTCTCGCTGTGCTCCTATAGTGACGCAATGTCATCAGCCAATCAGCGTCTATTTTCCTAAATGACCCAATCTTGCCACAGCCTATCATGGATTATGATGGGAGGAAGTTTAGAACTTCTTTCTACCTATTCACTAATTTCATTAACATTTTAAGAATGTATTTCTCTGTGCACTTCTTTGACATGGCCGTTTATTAGTCCCATGATGTTTTTTTTTCTGGCTCCGTCACTGTTGTAGATATATTAAATTAACGATTTTAATACTGTTTTATATATTTTAAATTACATTTTCATATGAGGAAATCAAGTTAACATCTATCTACATGTTTAATGTTTGATCTGATGTCAAATAGTTTTGCGTATAGCGCAAGACGATTTAGTGTATGTACACAACAAGTTTCGTTATGGGAGGTAGGTAAAGAACAGTCTTTTCTCGTCTATGATAGTCATAAAAAAGTAAAGGTGTTTATGAAAGGCAGCACATTGTATGAAGCTCAAACATTAAACGTTACATCTATGTGACATTAAGTAGCCACGCGTAGCGTAGTTGCTAATATTCTCATCTTTGGTGCGAGTGGTCCCGCGTTCGATTTCCAGCGGGGACGGTCGATAAAGCTTTTTTCAGGCCAGTTATCTTGAGTGAGGTTTTCCTGGATTTTCCCTATTCGCACCAGGCAAATGGCAGGATGGTACCTATCATAATGTTCGCAGCCCGCTTTGTTCGAGCAGTGTGATCATCGTGACGTCATCTCTCATATGTGAAGGGCAAACATGGTCGTAAGAGCTGAAAGCCCAGAAATCTAATTCTTAATGCTAATACTAACCTTATGTAAGATGCATATGTAACATATTGTAGCAGTCACACAATGAACCGAGGAAACAAAGCATCGTTCTTGATATTCTGTCAAACGTTTTTTCGAACTCACAATAACTATTTGAGTATGAAGCACTTCATCAATTATTATGCTTCCTCTTTTTGTGAAGACTATAGTTAATAAGTTCATCAACAATCCATCGTGTAGTGTGCTTCATGAAACGCTTATTGTGAGTTCCTACAACATGTTTCATGTGCATTTTGCAAAAATGTACAGTTTGATGTTTGAACTTCATACTTCATACGATTATTGGCTTTCATGAACACTTTTACTCTTTATGACTATTATAGGAAAAAAGGACCGATATTTACCCATCTTTCTTGATTCAGTTCAGTATAATCTTTTCATTTTCTTGAAAAACTGCATATCAAAGAAAAACTCAAGTTAAATCAGTATCACTGCAACCCTGCAATGTGGCTAACGTCACTTGCAAACAAATAAACTTAGTTCACAACTTTACTGCATGCACAGATAATTCAAACAATTGTCATATTTTTCTTTTTTTTTTCTTTTTTACTATTTCTTCAGATATGGTTTATGGGATTTTGTTTTTCATCTCACAAACAAACGTTTCGTAAATAACTCTAATGACTGTAACAGTCATTTGTTATTAAAAGTATACAAACGATAATTTACTTTTTGGTGCTGAATTTTCGTCAAACGAAGCTTTCCGTAAAACATAATTTTTCGTATTTTATAAATAAATGTTTCAGTCATAACTGCATCATAACATGATTTAGTTTCAGAAATTAGAGCCAGAAAGTTTAATGTGGTGGTCCATACTTTTACTATTTTTTTCTTATTTGGATCAAACAGTGGGACATATAAAATTGTACCATCAGGATATCCGTCCGCTAGTGTAGGGGTCGCGGTGGCTCATTGGTAGAGCGTTCACCTCCGGTGCACGGGGTCCGTGGTTCGATCCCAGCTCGCGCCAAGTGAACTTTGTAGTGGACAAACACCGTGTGCGTGGTTCTCACGTTTCCTCCCACTTTCTTCATTCCACCATTTCATTCAATTCTCATCGTCACCGTCTCCTTTAGCCTAACTGACATATAACCCTGAGACGTAAAACTCGAAGATTTCATTTCATTTTTTCCGTCTGCTAGTGTACACTATAACTCTTGAAGTAAAGCGAATTTTTTTTTTAATTCTGTTCTTTTTTTCACGGACAGCTAAAGCAATTATTTTGGACGAAATCGTTAATGGAGTCAATAAATTAACATTCTCACGGGTAAGGTGTTCATTTACTGTATTCCGTTTAAAATCTATATTTCCTAGCTTCTATGCGACCTCCATAGTAGCGAAGAAATGTCGGTTGCCTAGGGTTTAGAACCCCTAATATGAAGATAGGCACCTAAATTGAGACCCCTGCCTATCTTGTGAAGCAAGAGCTGCAATCTAGTGGAAGCGATCAAAAACAAACGGGAAAAGCCCGCAACAATACTGGAAGTCACGTGAGTTCGTTTGTGGAGAGTTGTTAGTTTAGTGGTGGCTGGAAGAAATTGTATCCCTTCAATGTTTTTTTTTTTTTTTTTTTTTTTTTAACGTGCACACGCTGAAAATGGTTAAGCCAAGTTGATATTCATTCTATCTTTACTGTCTTTTATAGCAGTGAGTATGTATATTACGACATGTAATGAGTTACCGATTTTCTTCCACTTACATTTGAGATGGCGTTATATCATTTGTTTATTGGTCAAATGTCTTATTACGAGACCCTTAACGGATTCACTATATGAGACCGGTCTTACAATGTGACCCGTATAATAATATTGGGTCTTGTATTAGGAGCACATTTGTGTTGACATTTCTGTATTCACAAAGTGACTTAGTGATTTAGTTCAAGTGCATAGAGCCAGTAATTTCGTTGGCATTCTGCTTTCATTTCGGACACACTTCTTACTCATTTGGTACACATTTTTACATTAAAAGAAGTGATCAAAAGTCCTTCCAATTTATGCGCACAAAAAGTGTAAAATTTTTTAAAGTGTATATATTCTAAAATTGAAGAAAATGAGGAAGATTAAAAACGTAACGTTCTATATGTTTGTGCCATCACAGGAATTGGCTTAAAGAAAGTGTTAAATGGTGTATTAATAATAGAACTCTTTTCATATTACACAAAATCGGGGTCTCTTATTAAGTACCCCTCATAAAAATGGCAGTGTAACAATTTTGGTTAAATTTTACAATATATTTTTTTATTATTTAATTTTTAAGTATTTCAATCGTTTGTATTGTAAATTAGACACTTCACAGAATATATAAAGTAACAACAGTATTTGTTTATGCTTTAATGAACCACTATATAGCATACTACCTTTAGGGTCTCATATTCGGGATACTTACCTTATAATAAAAGGAATCTTAAGAAAATTCCTATTCATCCCATATCTCATACATCGAATCGTGTGATCCACTTTTGCCTGTCTTTGGCAACGTCTAGACTCTACTGTTTTAATTATGAGGTTACAGGCAAAATTGAACAAGGATATCTCATCTCCAACTATTTTGGTTCTTCAACATTAAACATAATTTTAACTAATTCAGTTTCATTAAAAATACCAATTACAAAGTTATATAAAAGGAAAGCTCTAGCATACGTAAACGCATACCCATGACTGGATTAAAATTGAATTGGGTCAATGTTCCGTTAAGGGGGTCCAGTGTCTTTGACACCACTTCTTTCTGTTGATTTTCGTTTGATTACATAATATAACGTTATATTACGTTCTATTAAGTTAGGTTAGGTCAGGTTAGGTTAGTTTAGTTTAGGTCAGGTTAGCTTAAGGGGGTCCAGTGTAGTTTTGGACCCCCTTAACGGAACATGGACCTTGAATTGATATTAATTATGAGCTCTATTAACAAGAAAGTACATTATTCAGAGCCAATTGTGTTAGGGATGCAAATGCTCCGAAGGCAGATATCTCTGACAAAAAAATTTTTAAAACTTACGAGAAATCCTTCTACTTCATAATCTAACAGTATTACATAACGTAAGTGTAACATAAAACCTAAATTATGTTGATGATATAATTGGAGATATTAATGCTGATTAGATGGGGATGTGAAAGTAGCTTACAATAATCCTTCATTCCTATAAACTTCTGCATTATTACGGTTTTATTTATTTGCTGAATTCGATACAAAAAGAAATATACAGAATAAAATGTGTATAGATAGTAAATCTTAAAAGACAGTAACAACAATTTCTCAAGTAATTTGGTTTATTTATACAGATTTAAATGGTTTCTAAACTTAATGAAAAGGAATTTATTTTTGTCAAAATTTAACACTATGCAGATTTCTGCCTATCTATATTATAGTATAGTGTATTATGAAAAGAATATCTAACTACAGATAATCGCAACGTTTATCCGTTTAGAAACAACAATCAATGTGGGCATCCATAAGACAATTTCCCTCAAATTACTCTAAATTTTCCCTTTGTCATCAAAATTTTCCTAGTAACTGTCCAATTCCTATGGCAGAAGTTATGTGATAAAATTAATATAACTATATTAAATAAAGTGCCAACCACATTTGTTTTACTCATTTGCTTTCTGCTTCTATTTATTACTTTATTTTTCTTTTTTTCTACAAAAAAAAAAAAAAAATACGCGCCAATTACGTGGGTTCTCCGGGGCTCCAGTACCCACACATATAATCTTGTGGGTGCGGCGCACCCACAAGATTTTTAGTCTGTAAGAAACCAAATAAAATGAACATTTCTCACTTGCCATTAGCAAAAAATAGTAAACAATTAAAACATTGAAATGGAAATTGAAATTTATAACCTCTAAAACATTTTTTTTGTTTCAAATGTCTTTGTGCAAAGGCATCCAAGCAACATACTGAAGTCAGTCAGTTTGTAGTTATGTTCACAACAAAATCCTTGCAACTTCTTTCTGGAATACCATTAAAATTATTTTCTTTTATAAAGATTTTTTTTTCATTTTAATTTGTATGAATGTGATATTTTCTTTTAGTAACTTATTGATAAAACATTTCCTCTTGCAATCATTGTGTATCGTGTAAGTTGTTTTAAAGTACAGCGCGTCCCACTTTCGAACCCGAAAAAAAAAAAAACCGTTATAATTTCCGAACAAATATACATAGGAAAATGAAATTCACAATACACGTACCTTGTTTCATGCTGAATACATGACTGTCACAGCAGGTGCTGAAAGTGTTCTCCCTGGACGTCAAGACATGTTTGTACACGGCGTTCCATATTGTGAAAAGTCCGATGTAGAGTCTCCGGTGTGATCTCATGAATCGCATTCTGAATGTTGTTTCGCATCTCTTGCAGTGATCGTGGGTTGTTTCTGTAGACACAACCTTTAAGAAAACCCCCTAAGAAGAAATCAGGTGGTGTCAAATCCGGGGATCTTGGCGGCCACAATCCTTTGGAAATTATTCTTTCACCAAAAAAGGACTCAATTTCTGCCATGGCCACGTTGGAAGTATGGCATGTTGCTCCGTCTTGTTGGAAATAACCGCGACGCAGTACTTGATCGTCCAGCTGATTCACAAATTCACTGAAGATGTGTAAGTAAATTTGTGTGTTTACTGTATCTTCAAAGAAGATGGGTCCAATGATACGCTGCCGGAAAATTGCACACCAAACTTCCACCTTCAAGGGATGAAGTGGAGTCTCATGGTACACATGCAGATTTTCGGCGGCCCAAACCCGAGTATTCTGAGAGTTCACATAACCGGAGAGATGGAACCAAGCTTCATCTGTGAACCAAGTATAGTCTAGGATTTCTGGATTGTCATGCAACAAATTTTGCAACCAACGACAATACATCACGCGCTTTTCCCAATCTGTAGTTTTCAACTCCTGGACGACTGTAACGCGATATGGAAACAGCTTGGCTCTTTTGGCGGCTCTTTGCACAGTTGACTTAGACATTCCTACCTCTTGTGATAATCGACGCAGGGTATTCTTAGGGGACTGCAAAAGACGTTGCCGCACAATCTGTACTGTCTCCTCGGACATCCGTGGACGCGCGCCTCCATGTCCCGTAAGCATCGTTCCTGTTGTTTCGAACTTGTTCACCAAATGCTGTATTGATGATTTCGATGGTCCTTTACGGCATCCAAATTCACGACAAAATTCACGTTGAATGGTCTGATACGATTCTGATATCCAATATTTTTTTTAACAATGAACACGCGTTCCTGTACGGTGTACAGAACCATCCTCGCGATTCAGTGACTCGAGTCACACTAACGCATGCGCACCACGCCAAGCAGCACTTCCCCTGGCACCGTCTTTGTTTGGACGTGTGCGCTTCTGTTCAACCCTTTCTTGTATTTAGCATGAAACAAGGTACGTGTATTGGAATTTCATTTTCTTATGTACATTTGTTCGGAAATTATAACGTTTTTTTCGGGTTCGAAAGCTAGTGGGACGCACTCAATGTTACGATTACGTATGTTGAGAATATTCATTGCGGTTACTTATCCTTAATCTTGGATCCAGGTTTGAACCCATTCCATTTGCGTTTATGTCATCGTGTTAAGGCAGCCCCAACTTATCCTTATATAGTACCGATATACTTTATCACAGTACAGTCCTTTATGAGAATGTTCAGAAAAGATTTTAAATAAAAGGAAATCAATCAAAAATATCGAGACTGAAAACATATAGCTAACACATTCCACCATTGATATGCACCCACATAAATTTTGGAAAGTCGGCGCCGATGCACACAAATAAACTCTTTCAAACAAGGGTGCAAATTATGCTAATTTGAACAGACACAAACACACACATACACAAAGTATTTATATTGTATTGTTTGTTTTTTATATAAAAAAGAAAATTTTAAGCGTTTATATTGGTCAATGAGTCTGTAACAACTGTTCAGCCTGAATTTTGGTAACAACGTGAATACTGTTACTGAAGCTTCTTCCGTTTAGAGCATACAGCTAGTGTATGATACAGATCATAACTTGCGGGTCACTAGTGAACCTCGATCTAGATGTTGACCACCCCTGATCTACAAGGGCATGTTGCATTCTTGCTTTCCAGAACACAGCTTCTCAAATGCTAAGATAACCAGGGTGATCTGTTGACATGATTAAGTTTTAGAATGTGTATGGAAAAAATATCCTCACATAGATAAAAGTCAAGTGGAGTGAGATCGGGGATGCGAGAAGGCTCTCCGACTCAACTCTGCCTGCTTCACGATGAAAAATCTGTTTGTAGACGAATGTTTATTCAGCAATATAATCCGGCAGAATCATAGTACGGAGAAACCCAATAGGGTATGAAACAGACTTTCCGGATTCAGACTTCCACGGGCTGATATATGTTTCTGCAAACTAGACAACTAACTAACTAACTAACTAACTCTATGGCCTATGGAACCCGGAGGTTCAATGCCGCGTTCACAAAAGCTCTCCACTGACTTCTATCCTTAGCTAACTGCATCCAGTTTCTACTTTGTATTCCAATCTCTGCGAGATCCATCTTAATATTGTCCTCCCATCTGCGCCTAGGTCTTCCTAATGGTCGTTTTCCGATTGTTCTTCCAGTCAAGACTTTGAAAGCACTTCTACTTTCTTCCATTCTAGCTACATGACCCGCCCACCTAAGCCTCCTAGACTTGATGACCCTAACAATGTTGGGTAGACCATATAAATTATGTAGTTCCTCGTTATGAAGTTTCAGCCATTCCCCATTCCCGTTCCTCTTGGGTCCGAATATTCGTCTCAAGATCTTGTTCTCAAATACTTTCAGTCTATGTTCTTCCCTCAGAGTAAGTGACCATGTTTCGCAGCCATACAGAACTACAGGCATGATTATCGTTTTGTATATTTTAAGTTTCAAATTCCTCGACAGAATTCGCGACGACAAGAGATTTTGAACCGAATAGTAACACGAATTCGCTGCAAACTAGACAACAGTTCAATTAATTAGTTTGGAAAATGTTTAATGCTCGCTATTAATTCGACACTGTTCTTTCAATTGACATCTCAGTGGGATTGTAACGTGATGAATAATCATTATTTTGGCATTCATCCCCGTCTGTTACAGTAAAGAGAGACTCACCAGTCAACAGAGTACTTATGTTCCATTAATATGGGCCATATTCTAGTTTTAACAACGCTCACTCACAAAACTTTATATGGTTGCGTGGATCATAGTCATTTGCTCAGAAATAGTTACCCTGTATGTCTATGGTGCAGTTGTGCACAGTCAGAATGCGGTGTAAGAAAATAATGCTGGTCTTTCTAACAACACTTTTGGCAGAATAACATCACAAATATTTTTTTTGAGAACTAGGAGTTACATTTACGAACATGCATCCCTGCGGCCCGTAACACTTTTCACTTGTCCTGTTCGTGTCTTGCTCTCCGATGTCTGCCCCACGGGTTTGCTAAATTGATGCACTCCAAAATATTAGTCGTTATCCTTAATCTAGTAAGTAATTAAAGTCTTATAGAAGGGATATATCCGTCCGTCTGTCTGACTGTCAACAGATAATGTAGCAGATACGGTAAGAAATAAATAAAAAGGGTATTCTGCTAGTTCCAAGAACATTTAGATATTTTTTCCTTAACATTCTATTTAAAGCGGAAGTGGTAACCAGATCATTTCTGGTTTCAATGTTTTGATCCAAAGAAAACAAAAACTACAGAAAAGATAGCAATAAACGATTTCTTAAAAATATGGATTCAGCATAATTTGAATAGAACCGTTCTCTGGAATTACTACTCTCGTATGTTGAACAGGAGGCAATTTGTACGTAGATTTACAGTATAATGGACAGTTAGTGTTGCTTGGAGAGAGCCTAACTAAACAGATAGAAATGTAATGTCAAAAGCAGTAATATCATTTCAGATTTCTCTCGAGGGGACTTTCAATATACAAAGGGTGAAAGTAGCACTGCAAAATTACTTGTAATCCATGCTGAACAATGATTGGAGATAGCCGCAGGGAGGAATTGCGTAGTTCCGTGAAATTTACCTCCCTCTCTTCTCGGACCTTCCCCTTCAAATCGTCACTTGCTAAAAGGAATGTTTTACTCGTACAGTTTAGCGTCCTTTTCAGCAGCGAGGCTATATGAGATATGGATCTACAGTTTAACGTGAAATCCGAACACATGAAATCCATTCCTTTGTGTATCATACAAAGACACACGTGACTGTAGGAGTTTTTGGGAATCAAGGTTGAATAACGGAATCATAGGTGGAGTGCGTAATTTGAAGTAAAGAGATTACGTGCTATGTATTAACAGACCAAAATCATATTCAAGAAGAAATTAAATGTAGACTAAAAGCAGAGAATTCGTGTTATTATTTAGTTCAAAATCTTTTGTAGTTGCGAATTCTCTCGAGGAATTCGAAATTTAATATATATATATAAAATGATAATTATGCCTGTTGTCCTAAATGCAAGCCGACCATGGTCACTTACTCTGAGGGGAAAGCGCAGACCTGGGAGTATTTGAGAATAAAATCTTGAGACGAATATTCGGCCCAAGTGGAAAAGAAATAGGGAATGGCGGAAACTTCATAACGAGGAACTGCATAATTCCAAAATAATTCAAAACATTGCATTCTTACGGTAATCAAGTCTAGGAGGCTTAAGTGGGCAGGTCATTTATTCGCCAGAATAGAAGAAAGTAGGAGAGCTTTCCAAATTTTAACTGGCAATGCAATCGGAAATCGACTATTAGAAAGACCTAGGCGCAATGGAAGGACAATATTAAGATGAATCTTGGAGAAATAGGAATAGAAAGTAGAAACTGGATCCAGTTGGCTAAGGACAGAAGTCAAGGAGATCTTTAGTGAACGCGATATTGAACCTCCGGGTTCCATAGGTCATAGAGCGGGTGTTACACGGTTATTATTTTTCCTTAGTAATGTCTACATATCATAACGGAGAATTCTCACATCCAGTTGATAGAAAAAGACCGATAACCTTTTTCTTTTTCTTTTTTTTTTTTTTTTAAGCGAATATGTGTTCAATCCATACGATATTTGAAGTCTAACATTTTAAACACTGGAATACTGTACTTGAAATCCACTCTAACATCTAGTTTCGATATTGATACTTAAAGAATAAAAGCAGTAATAAATAGCGAGATTTAAAAAAAACATATAAATTTAGAGTCCCAAGCACAATTTCTATTTCTGTACTAAGTTCTCTATTCAAATCGGACCTGCCATTGACTTTTTCAATGCTAGTCGCAATAGACCTGAAACGGTAAACAGATGAACTGTTTCTTTGATGCGAGTTTAGCGTCGCAAGGAGAAATTTAAACTCGGCCTTAATACCTCTATTTAAAACCAGAAGTTGTAAAATTCTCTCGCTTAAGGTTTCTGGGTCAAAAGATCCAACATATTTCACTCACAAATTTTATTGTAGGTCTTATATCTGGAGAACTACATACAGTGTAGCCAAAATCAAACTATCACTTAACTCAGTATGATGGGTCCATTTCGCAAAAAATATGAGAAGTTGATTTAGGAGCCGTTCAAAAATGTTGTGGTCCCTGATTCAAAAATGCAAATATTGGAATATTGTTAATTATGAAAAACTGTAAGAGAGGGAATTTATTTTGTGATATAAATACGTCATCCGTAATGTAGGTTTCATCGTCACTTCTCCTCCGCCTATTCGAACAAGAACTGATAAATTTATCACATCTGGTTTAAATATTGTGCCCAGTGAGTATGTCATAAGGGCAAAGAGGGTGGGTGTTCCACCTTTCGCGCCTCCAGATATGATGTATCATAATACAGGTCAAGTAATACAAAATTATTATTTACGGTATGCATAAATATAATTGTTTCTCCCCCCAAAATGTTTGCTCTTTCGTTTGTTCCCACCCCAAGAAGTTTCCTCTGACGTCGCCACTGATTATACTATAGATGAGACGTCTACCGTACTTCCACAACATGTATTCTAATCACGCTTGACTCTAGACATAGGAGCTAAACTCACGGTTCTGATTGGTTTAAGATATCTGTTTCTCACCACGTAGTATACATATAGCACAAATCAAACGCCTGCTGCTGTCCGTCCTCGTGGGCAAGCGTGCTACCGAACGAGCTAGTAATGAAAATCGCTTACTTATTTGCCCTTGTATGTAATATATAATACCGTCAACCGGGGTAATGCTGAACCCACGGGGTAAACCTGAAGAAAAAGGGGATTTTTTTTTTCGTTTTTACCCTGAGTGTAAAATATGCAACAAATCGGTAAATTAAAAATATAATCACTTCTGGAGATAAATAACAAGCTAATACAGGTCTTACATTATGTAATTTTAGCCCCACTTTGCCAAAAGAAAAAGTTTTGTACAGAGCCTATTATCACTATTTTTCGTGGGGAAATTTAAAAGGTCTGTACTTTTTTGACAAATAAAATTTAGAAACATTTTCCAGGCAGGTTAGTGTAGGAAATGTATCAGCATCGCTATCTCCAACTATTACTGTACTGGTCACCCAAGTTGTATTGCCTAAAATGACCTTATTTAAAGAGGGACAAAATGTTATCGGAATGGGGCAATGTTGAACAATAATGATGTAATCATAGTTAGTTAAGTTAGTTGCATCATTTTTTCTGATAATAATCAATAACAAAACAATGTACATAGACAATGGTTTTTATTGATATAATTTTATAATGAACATGAAAATCGTACTGCAATTTAAGTTGGACAGTGGTTAATTGTTAAATACTTAGAAAAGAAATCAGTAAAACATTTCGTTGGCCAAGTAGTTTAAGTAGTTGATTACTTTTATGATGTCAGATTTGTTCGCAAAAATATGAGTGACACTATGTTTTACTGGCCAAAGCAAGAGGACATGAATACTGTTTTACACTGATGATGTGGTCCTGCTGTTGCCTCACCCTGTGCTAGACAGAAGGAGCTCTACTATATCTTTTTCAGTTTCATTTCAGGGTATGAGTGCACAGTAAATAGGTGTTCATGCAGTAAATAGATTATTTTGACAGGCAGCCCAATGTTCTTGTGGCAAATCTGTTGATTTTGTTTCATTTATGCTTCTGTTAAGCATTGGTACCCTTTACAAATACGAGTAATAGACCTATGCTGCTTCTTTTACTTTCTGTGAGAACTGCATGTTTTTTGATATGGTACAGGTATTGTAGACAACGAATTAGCAACAAAAGTTCATTAATATCTGTACTGCATTCACAGAAGCAAAATTGTACTTCTCAGTTTGATTTAATTTCAAGAAAAATTTAATGTTACTTGTTTTTTGTGTTCATTTTTAATGTTTTTTTCGAATGTATAATTTATGTCAGGTTTTATTTTTTGGAGAATTGTCATGCTCCTTTTAACATTAAGGTCTCATGCTGAAAGTATTTTGGTTGAGTTACACTATTTTGTTACCTAACAAAAGTTCTATCTTGTACAACTTCCATTTCCCATGTGATCTTATGTAAACGATCAAAATCTACCATAAATATGTCATGTTACATATCTATAGAATGAGCTAAAAGGACACATCTCTGCTGTATCAATATTGCCCCTCTGATAGACACCTACGTCAAGATAATGGTAATTCAACTGACTGTATCAGCATTGCCCCGACCTCGGGGCAATGCTGATACAGTACTAATTATTATTATTTCCCAATTTTGTATTAATGTGAAGATCTAGGAAAGATAAATATAAAATAATTTTCTTTGCAATTCCAGCTGTAATTATTTTAAAATTACATACCTTTTTACCCAAAAAGTGTATCAGCATTGCTCCGTTTGACGGTGCATAAAAAACAATTTACTTACGTTATGAAACATACCTGAGCATGCGTCAGCGAACGAACGGGATCAGAAGCCCAGCAGGGTCATTTTGTTCCACCATTACTCCCATGATAATACAACGTGACATTACGTCACACTACGGTCGTCTAACTTCGAACCTTACCCGCTTTTGTGTGACCAAAATGTGTATTTTTTTAAAGGGTAGCATGTGGAAAAAAAATATGCCTCATGTTCTTACGAAATGTAACCGAAATGAATTGTCTTTGTTTTTTTATCAACACACAAACTGACAATTTTCTTCTATTACTATAATACACAATACATGCACCAAAAGGTTTGGACAACCGGAAACTGCAACCAATCAGAAACGTGTACTTATTTCCTATGGCTAGGATCGAGCGCGAAAACAAAATATGCACATCCACATAGTGAAACGAAATTCATTTGTTATTACTAGTAGTCTTTCTTACATTGATATATATATATATATATTTCAATCATTTTTCTCATTTTACTCAGTAAAAAGTTGAATGTTTAGTAGGACCTTATCAATTAACAATTAATTCAAAACGGTGCATGGATTTCAAACTTTGCCCTTTAGTAATATACAGTGGCAGGATTTAGAGTAAATAGAACAAACTGTTCTTACAGAAGAAAATAAAAAGTAAAAGTAAGATCTTTTCTTGATAAAAATCAAACAAAAATTCGTACGTCTTAATGGTTGATTTTTAACCCACCATGAACCGTTGCGACTTCCCACCTAGAGAACTTTGTCAACGTTCAGATAGATAGATTTGATTTGTTCCTCCTGAATTAAGGATCGGCATTGCGAGACTTACAGAAATTATCGTTAGCAAATCTCTTGACATTTTATTCGCAAAATTGTGTGGAGATAATTAGGTTTAACGTAGAAACAAAGAATTTTACAAACGTATGAAAACATAGTACCCCAAGTTTTGTTTCGCCAGTGTCCAGGAAACGTGAATGGAGAACAAAATTTAGAAAAATCAGTAATGGTTCTCAGACATGGTCCATTAACAACTTTCCTGAACTCTGTCCTCTTTTTCCTAATGGAGCTACCAGAGTTGGCGTGGGTCAATGAAAACTTGACCCACGACCCACTGACCCACCACTCACCGTGACCCACGACCCACTGACCCACCACCCACCATGGCCCACTCTGACCCACGACCCACCGTGACCCACGACCCACCGTGACCCACCACCCACGGTGAACCACTCTGACCTACCACCCACCATGAACCACTCTCATCCACTTTGACCTACTCAGACTCACCAAAGTCCATCGTCATTAACTCTGAACACGATCTTCGGCCTCTTCTGTACTGACTAAAGAGTTTACACTTGTAATAAAACAAGACTGTGAAATTGTCACTAATCGGAGTTTGAATTTCTAGTCAATCGCTCAAGCACCACTCTGTTACAATAAGGGTGGATCTGACCTTTACGATATAAAATGGTAAAGTGTTTGTCAGTGAGGAAATTGAAACAGTTCGAGGTGGGAGGAAATTAGTGTGTGCCTAAAATATACTTGTACTAAAAGAGTATTCTTGCAAGTGTTAATTTCTGAACGCATTCCACAAGAAACTTCTATTAGCAGGGAAATACCCTTGTACAATATGGAAAAGGTTATGGTTTCTCAGTTCATAGTATTTTTCTCACAAAGGACCTGAGAAACCAGTTGTTCATAGGATATAAAGGTGCTCGGGTACACTATGTGAGAGCATTTCCATAAAGTATGCTCATAATTGTAATTTGTGTAATCACTAAAACACTGTGTTAAATTTAAGTTACAAATATGCATAATTGCAATTATTATGAACATTTATTCAAAGTAGTTTACCTAAAGCAAAGAAGAGACTTACTAAAAATTAGGTACAAAGTTGAATAACACAAATAAGCCATTAGTATTACAAGTATACATTTTCCTGTTGGTAGCTTTTTGGTGGTAAATCATCCGCAGTGGAATGATGTCCATCCTTCAGCCAAGAAATAACTAGCTCGTCTGCTTTGAACTTGTCTAGCGGTGGGCCATTAACAATGATGAGCAACAAGTTAGACAATGTTTGAGCACTTAGTCTATTTCTAATATCAGTCATCTGTAAATTCATAAGGGGAAATCCCCGTTCGCACTCTGTCGTGGAAATTGATAACATTTCTACCCGATTTCTGCAACTTCTCATCGACAATCTACTTGTTAGACTTAAGTCTGATAACGATTTTTCTCGGTCAGTTTTGAAATACTCAGCAGGAAGTATCATCTCTCTATCACCATACAACATCTTTTCCATATCGACCATGTCAGTTGGCAATGTCGACTCATGGAGAACAGAAACTTCACCTACCACGCCTTCGACAGGGAATCTTGTGAATAAATTATCAATTAAAGCCTGATGAACTGAAGATTTCTTATTTGTTTATAAATTTAATTTTTGTAATTACACATGAAGGTTTGATGCCATTACGAAGTTTCCTCTCCCCTCTAGAAAGCGAAAGGGAACGAGGGTCCTGAAAAGTGTTCAGAGGTGAATGGGAATTTCCCTCCTTCTTCCCCTTCAATTACCACACTGCTGTTTGCCATGGGATAAATTACGATGAATTTCAATTAAATTATCATAGTATAATTATTTCTTTGTTGAATTATCAATACTTTTCAGTGGAAAAAAGAATGAAATTTCAAAGTTCCAAATCAAAGTAAGTAGACCAACTTAAAGGGGAAAAAGTGTAAAATTTTCCATACAATTATGCGTACAATCCAAACCTCAAATTTCCGTGTAATTAAGCTTACAGTACAAATTTTATGCCTATTTTTCCACAACTTTATGGGTTGATTGCCCTGTGCTGTAAGTGCTCCATATAATAAACATAAGCTTAAGCAATTATTATAGCAGAAAACAATGGATATATGAAGCCAAGTACTGTATTTTTTGTTTCTGATTTTTTCTTAAATAACATCGATCGTTTTCCATCATTTTTACAAACCAACTCACTACCAATTTTCCATATATAGAAAGTACCTCCCCCCTACATAAAGGAGAATTTTAAAAAAATGCTAGGACACATTCTGTTTATTTTCAATAAAGAGTTAATACACTGAATTTCAGCTCCATAAGTTTAACGGTTTGCGAGATACTAATTTTTTATCGCAAAAATTCGGATCCTCACTACCTCCTTAGGATATTATGCATTATAATAAAAACAATATAATATCCCAATTTGGATTAAGGCCTAACTATATACCAAAAGTAATTTCATTTGACTTTGCAATTTGACCGTGATGATCCGGCACACAGTTACATTCAATCTTTTATTTATTTATTGAACAATTTCCCAGATACAGCATAACTTTGCCATTTTACACAGGGACATGCTAACAAAATAAAGAAAAAAAACAAGACAACAATAACAACAACATAGAAAAAAAGAGTGTAAAAGTAAAACTATTCCGTCAAAGCTCGTTTAATTGCTCTTTCAAACACTGGGTAGTTCGAAAAAATGTCCACATCAGTTGTTACTTGATTATAACTGTTTGGTATTCTATAAAAAAGAGACCTCTGTATAACAGCCAACCTAGGACGGGCAAGATGGAATAGGTGGGTATTCCGAGTGATGCGGGAAGGAACACGTAAGGATAGTTCCTGAAGTAATATTTCCGATCTTAAGGTTCCATTAACTATTTTATGTAGATATTTCAGGTCAGAGATAATTCTGCGTACTTCAGGAGTCTGAATATTAAGATGTCGCAAGAGCTCCTTCTTAGATAATATTCGAAGTGCAGGAACACGAAAACGGACTATAGCAATGAAGAAATTGAGAACAGAATCAAGTCTGGAGAGATGTGTAGGTGCTGCCATGGCCCATATGGGAGAGCAGTATTCGATCTTGGGCGCTATTAAAGTCTTATAAAAAGTTGCTAATGAAGAAACAGTGCGTAGTTCGGTGAATCGATAAAGAAGTCCCAACATGCGCATTGAATTCTTTAGTATTGAGGAGATGTGGTCAGAGAAGGTGAGTTTTGAATCAAAGATGACACCAAGATCGTTATGACTAGCAGAATGTGTGATAGGGGAATCGTTGATATGGTATGTGGAGGGAACAGGAGACTTTTTCAAAGTAATAGTAATACTGTCACATTTCTTACTGTTGAGTTTCAAGTGCCACATTTCACACCAGCGTGTAAGGTAATTTATGTCTTCCTGTAGAGCAATTGTGTCATGGAGACACGATATTTCTCTGTATAACTTACAATCGTCAGCAAAAAGCAGAAGGCCACTAGGTTGAGCTGATAAGTGCGTGTAGAGATCATCCATGTACAGGACAAACAGTAGAGGCCCAAGTACACTCCCCTGAGGCACCCCTGAGATCACGGGTTGGGGGTTAGAAGTCGCCCCTGAAAGAACAACTCTCTGTTTACGGTCCTTCAAGTAGCTTGTGATTAGAGAGAGAAATTTGCCATGTACATTAAATCTATTGGAGAGTTTATGAAGAAGATGAATGTGACTGACAGAATCAAAGGCCTTCGAGAGATCAAAGTAGATAACATCTAATTGAGTATTGTTATTTATACATTTGACTGCACAGGAAAGAAGAGTACTTAAGTTTGAGAGACTTGAGCTTTTCGGTAGAAAGCCGTGCTGAGAACTATGGATGTAAGGTGAGGTGAATTTAAGTAGCCTGTCTTTAATTATTTTTTCGCAGATAATTGATATTACAGAAAGAAGAGATATTGGCCTATAGGAGGATACATGATCTTTAAGTCCTGATTTATATATTGGGGTCACGTGAGCTAGTTTCCAACTGGTGGGATAATACCCTTCCTTGAAGCATCTATTGAATAAGATAGATAGAGGAACCGCAATAACTGAAGCAGTTTTGTTGAGAAAGAGAGGACTAATTTTATCAGGTCCAAGTGATCTATGTGGAGATAACGATAGCAAGAGAGCCAGAACTTCGCCCGGGGTGGTAGAGAGAATGGATAAGGTGTCCGAACAGATGGGGTGGAGAGGGGGGAGATGGGTTGTAGAGGAAAGGGAAGTAAATGTTTTGCAGAAGTAGTTATTGAAGAGGTCTGGTCTTTGATCATCACTCGCTTCAGTATTTTCATCTTGAATTGTTGCCGGTATGCCCGGAGATTTTGTTCTAGATTTAATTACAGACCAAAAGACTTTAGGGTTACTAACAGTAAAATCACCAATTGAGTCCATGTATTCAAAATATTTACGCCGCTGTACCTTCTTGGCAAGACTTCTAATTCTAGCAAAGTTTTTGTATGTATAGTCACTCGGATGTGATTTCCATAGAGTCCAGGCAAGCTTTTTGTTTTTAAGAAGGTCACGAAGTTCATTGTCGTACCAGACCGGAAACCTGTTCGATTTTGATGCTTTCACTGGCACAAAGTCCTTTATGGCTGAGTGGACAACGGATGTAAATAAGTCCACAGCGTCGTCAACAGTTCCTACCTCTAACAAATACCAAGGAAACAGTTCAATAGCCCGGCAGATGTCACCCCAGGGAGCTTTCTTCCATAGAAGTTGTGACCTACTTTTGAGGGGCTGGTTTGTAGTAGTGGAGGGGAGGAAATCGAAAGAAACATCCAAGGAATCGTGATCCGAGGGAAAAAGATTTCTGCATGGGACAACACAACGAGGTTGTAAGTTAGAAAGAATATAGTCAAGATTGCTATTATTGCGGGTATTATGCATATTATGTTGACCTAGACCAAGTCCATGAATAAAATTGTCCATGAAATAACTGTCGTTTCCATCTTTAGCGACTCCATGCTTGCTGTCCTGCCATGTGATGGAAAGGTTGAAATCACCCAATAGGATGACGTCACCGTGTGACAACGCATGTAACAGTGAGTCATGGCAAGCTTCTAAGATGTGCTGGGGGGTGTTCTTATGCGGCCTATAGAAGCATCCAATAAACACAGAACGACGCTTTGGAATAAATACTTCCACCCAAATAAGTTCACAATTCCGTTCGAGATCTAGTCTTCTCTTGCTCTTCCACTTATTATTTACACAAATCATCACTCCACCTCCACGAGTTAAGCGGTCTTTACGATAAATGGTGAAATTATTAGAAAAGCTAATTTCACTGTCGTTCACTGATTCATTCAGCCACGATTCGGTCACTGCGAAACAATCCAGTTCCCTTATCTCACCTAGGTTCAATGAGCAATCAAGTAATTTGTTTTTAATGCTACGAACATTTTGATAATATATATTGAAAGCACTAGTGTAATATGGACAGGGTGGGCCAGGGTTTACGTGAATATCACCACAAAGGAGGAGAAAACAAACGAGAATGAGGCACTGTTTTTCTGCTTTTGACTCATACCTTGTCACAAAATCACTGGTAGTTCCTCCGTCACTGTTAGCAGTACCAGAGAGAGCACATGGCGGTCCTCTTGGTAAGAAGGCAGCAGCAATAAAATGAAATGATCTTCCACTACACTTTTGATAGTGGAAGTGATATAAATGATTTTATATAATAATGTATATATTACAGTGATTCAAAAATGTATTTTTTCCAGTAGTTAGCTCTAAAAACTCACAGGTCTCGAAAGCCAAGTTGTAGTGTAAGTCCTATTGCTATTATTACTATTAAAAATATCAATATCCAAAAGTGCCTGAAGTTCTTTTTTCACTTGGTTAGATATACTCACCTCAGGTAAGTAGACAGAAACAAGTGGAAAAGGAAGGGAAATGAAGGTCTTGAAAGTAAAACGGAGACAAATTTACCAGTCTTCAGAAGATACTGTCTACAATGCAGTGAGCAGAGAGGGTCGGTAGATCATACTTAGTCGGTGGGTCGCAGTTGGTCATGGTGGGTGGTGGGTCGCAGTGGGTCACGGTGGGTGGTGGGTCGCAGTGGGTCATGGTGGGTGGTGTGAAAGTGGGTCACGGTGGGTGGTGTGTCACAGTGAGTCATGGTGGGTGGTGGGTCGCAGTGGGTCACGGTGGGTGGTGGGTCACAGTGGGTCACATGGTGTTGACCCATGACCCACTCAAAAAACTTGACCCACTTGACCCACTGACCCACTCCATCTCTGGGAGCTACTGTCTTTTCTCCCTAATGGAGCAATTAAAACACATAAAGTATGTTCGCAAACAACATAAATGAACTTTGAGAAATGGTTGTATTCATAAAAACATGAAGAAAAAATTTTGGTCCATGGAGGATGCAGAAATGTGTCATTTTAGAGTTATTCTCCGTCGAAAATTGCTTTTGGAATGATTAAGGGGGTGTATAAAATTGATAAAGAACTGCCAATTAAGGTATTGTTAAAGAACATAGTAATTATTCTGTCCGTAGATTCTTTAAATGCAGAAGTGAATACGGGATCCATATTAGTTTATAGTTGATGATTAATCATTTTCAATTAGTAGAAGATTTCATAGATTTCTTCGTATGCTTCGTGACTGACCATGGTGCCCCTACTGCTCCACATCCACCGATAAATTAATAAAAATCTACGCTCTAAATAGCTACTTCGTTCATGAGTTTTAAACCTTTATTTTATCGTTGCTGGGGGACTCGGTGGCTCAGTGGTAGACGGTTCACCTCCGGTGCTTGGGGTCCCTGGTTCGATCCCAGATCGCGCCGTGTGGACTTTGTGGTGGACAAACACCGTGCTCGTGGGTTTTCTCGGGGTTCTCGCGTTTCATCCCACTTTCTTCATTCCACCATTTTACTCATCTCTCATCACCACCGTCTCCTTTAGCCTAACTGGCATATCCGTGGGACGTAAAACTTAAAGATTTCATTTCATTTTATCGTTGCTTCCAGTTTTTCCCGACAATTTATACAAAATTTTTACAATTTATACAAAAACAAAACAATACAAACCGCCTTTAGCAAAAGCGCTAAAAAGTAGAAAACAACAATAGCGCTAAAAAGAAAAAAAACAGAAACTAATAAAGCGCTTGAAAGAAGAAAATCAGTCATTACCACGATCTATGAAAATATTTAAATTCTGTGACAAGCCAAACAAATTTAAAGACATTAATTTATTTCGTTTGACACAGACTTCAAAAATTCTCATAAATTGTGGTAATGAACTATTTTCTGCTTTTTAACGCCCTTATTTTTTTTCTACTTTTAGTGATCTTGTTGAGTTGGTTAATATTTTAAAAAGTTTTCTGCTTTTTAGTGTGTTCTGGAAGTCGGTTATTTTTCTTTTAAGTTTATTTAATTTATGCAGTTTTTCATTACGCCCAGTAAATTAGTTACATATCTAAAGATAGGATAGTAATTTACTATAACATGGGTCATTAATAATATATATATATATATATATATATATATATATATATATATATATATATATATATATATATATATATGGCTTATCTTGAAATCATGAGGTATTTATCGTAGCTTACATAGGATAAAAAGATTACTGAAATGAATTTCTCGTTGAGTTGATTTTGAGTTTAACGTCCCGTGCAGCAGCGAGGCTATATGAGATGTGGACCTACTGATTAACATGGAATCCGAACCACATGAGCTCCCACCGGGAATCGAACTCGGGTTTTCACCGTCAAAGACGTGTTAGCCAACAGCCAAGAGCCACGAAGGAGCTCTACGAAGCTGAATTTTTTGATTAGCTTAGATGTTATATTTTGATATTTTATCATGAGTGCATAAATACGGTCTTCGAAACAATTATATATGTACTATTATATTATATTCCTTATGCATCAAGTTATTCCATAGTATATTCAAGTTATTCCTTATGCATCTTACTTGAAGTCATACAACCTGAACTCAGAAAATAAAATTCGAAAGGATGTATCCTTTATTTTTTAAAAAATGAAACAAGAAACAGTAACACACTGAAACTGACTTAGAATGTAGTTTAATTTGTATGATTCCTTACTCACCACTGTCCCTAGATAGACTTTAGATTCTCTAAACCCTGTCCTGTCCCATTTTTTAAATAATATATGAGAATTAACGTTACATTTTGAAGAGGAATGCTGACGCAGAAAGGCTTGAATTCGGCATTGAAACTTGAAAATGCTAATAAAAAGGATATATACTAAAACCAAAATGGATAAATCGAGATTAGATTGCAGTCACAAATTGTCCTACAGGTCTACTTTTCCTTTTTTATAAAGTTTTTCCCTTAGTCTATTGACTAGAGTTCCTACTATTGCTTCATCGAACGCACTACAGTGGTCAAATCCCATTTTGAAAGTGGGTCTCGTCTTATATACTTCGTTGTTGATGTAAGACGTAAATACGAATTAATAATTTGTCTGGTTTCGCCTCTTTGTACCTCATAAGTTCTATTTTAGTAGTCAAAACAACATATGGAAAATGTAATTTACGTATTATATTTTTTCCTTTACATTTTTGAGAACGGATACTGAAAAATTTAACTAATGAATATGATAAAATATATTTTATATAATAACACTCATTTTGTCCTTGTCTTATAATAGTGATTTCCTGTATTGTTACCTTGAAAGTAACTAGAAAAGATTATTTTTTCCATGAAACTTCGTTTATGTAAGTAGTAGCATCGAAAATATGGAATCTGTCCTGCATTAATGAATTTATATGTGCGTCTTAAAACGTTTGATGCGTTAAGTTGCATTTAAATTTGATTGAAGAATCTGCCAACACTGAGAGATTTGCGATAGAATCAACATGCATTGGGCAGAGTGTTTTAAGGCTATTTGTAAGAATTTAGAGGTATGTGTATATACAGGGTGACCCGAAAGTAGGTATACAGTCCTGCATTGATCAAGTATAACATTCTAGTTTATGGGTGTATTCGCTTCAACTCTTCCGAGCTTATGTTGTGACATTAAGAACAAATAAGTCTACCTGATGGATAGCAATAAGAAATGATATAAAATGCAATAAGCTGTTCAGTATGGTACTATATATGTCTACTTTTGAGTCACCTTGTATATTTATAACCCTGGAATATACTGTTATAATGCAATTGTGCCACAGTATGCCTTTCTTATTAAATATTGAAGATATGAACTACTAATAGACAACAATACTATTCTAACCAAGCAGATTTTAATAATCTTATTCGAAGTCTGAGTAAAAATGGTGGGTAAAATAGTGGAACATAGTTGATAAATCGGTAAACACAACAGCTCAAAGGAGACGGCACAAACAGTTGTTTTTAAAAAATGAAGGCTGGATTGTGCTTATAAGTTTTTAAGCTCTACAGATACCCTGCATTCTGAAAGAGTGGCGTTTGTTTATAAGCAGCTCGTCTAGAAGTCTCAAGGCTGCGCATCTGCACAATGGGAATAAGCACCTCCCTATTCCTATGACTCATTCTGTCTCTATGAAAGAAGACTTGAACAGCTTCAAGACCTTATTGGACAATTTAGAATATACAAAATATAAATTGCAAGTAATAGGAGACTTCAAAATTATTGCCTTATTCATGGGTTTGCAGGGCGGTTTCATCAAATTCCAGTGTTATCTTTGTTTGTGAGACAGTAGTGACACCGAGGCCCACTACCGGAGGAAGTATTGGCCACAACTAAAGGAGTACACTGTTAGGATACATGTCGTAAAATATGAGCCACTTGCTGACCCTAGAATTGTATTGTTACGACCTCTACACATTAAATTTGGCATTATCAAGCAATCTGTGAAAGCTGTGCATAGAGATTCTGATACATTCAAGTATAACGGTGACGGTAACGGTGGAGGGTATTAATGGTTAAAATATGAAACAAATCTTTAATAACCTCCCGTTATCCGGAATCTCGGTATCTGGAGCGCACGCTCCGAAAACAGTGTATCAAGAAATAGTGAACTCAAATAAGAATACCAATATTAATACTACAACACTCTTAGGTCGTAGTCGACAACTTACCATTTATGCCTTCAATATAAATCTCCACAATGTTGTGATTCACGAAGTTGTCAGACGTAGCGTGGACTTAGAGAGATGATGCAATCTAGACTCAAAAGTTTCAGAATACACTTGCGTAAGCTTGTTATTAAAAACCATACGTATTTATTTACTATATTTGTTTCTATAATACCACATTCTATCACAAAATAGTATTCATATACACAACAGATAATGCTCGCCACAAATAAACAATCTTTTGACGTAAATAGTTGCTTCAATAATGACTTGGTAACGTCACTCACTTTAATTATTGATACCGTTCAACATAAAACTGAGATTGACAAGTAATTAAAAGAAACATGATATTTAGAACAATGAAACACACAAAATACTATATACAACAAAATAATAATAATACATGCAATAAGGGTTCTCTACTACACTAAGATAAGTCTTTTCAGAATAAATGAAAGTCCAGACGACAGTAGCGAATTATGTTATTTCATAAGTCCAGAAAGAATTGTTTTAGAGAAATTTGATCTCTTATTTATATTTGTATTTATTATTTTTAATTATTTCCTTTTTACGGATGCACTGAACTATTATATTATATTATACTTAGTATAATTGTTTCTATCTTCAGTTTTGTCTTTGCCTGAACAGATGATTCACTAGTGAAATACTAATTTGAATACAAAGTGACTAACTAATTGACATTTGATAGTCGCGACTGGCGAACTTTTATTTAAATTGGACTCAACCTTTTACTGATATTTCAAACATTCTTCACAGATAAATACGTATGTTAGCTAGCACAGTTTCCAGAAATAATGCAGTTATGTAACGATGTTATATCACTACTGTGGTTGTTAGATATTTTATAGCTATAATTTGAAGTAATATTCCGCTATTATATAGGCCTATATCAAATATAGATTGATTTTCTTTCAAGCGCTTTTTGTGGATATATGTTTCAAACTTGAGCTTAAGACTAAAAGAATTCAATGCAAAGTAATGCGTTCATATTGTGCGCTCATTATATGCACGACGTTCTATATTTACTAATCCTCCAGAGTGTATACAAGTTATTAACTTCTACTAATATTGACTGGCGCAAGAAACTTTATATTTACTTTTTGTAGCATGATATGCAGTATCCAATAAAATAGGTTAGGTTATGAGTGAAATATTTGAAATAAATATTATTATATTGGTTTACATAAATAATGTATCTATATTGCAGTTTTACTTTTTATATGCGCATATGTTATTACGGTAATATCAAAAGAATTCTATAAGGTTACGAGTGCAAAGCATGCTTTAGTGTGTCGTATACCGTATACAAATATCACTTGTTTTAATACTTTTCGTTGACATTAGTACGTGACATGCGATGTTTACTTGCAGTGGCTGGTTTCTTCACGAATATGGCTTACTTGTTATTTTTCGAGCACATTCAGTTTTCTTACCTTTACCGGCAGGTTAAAACAAAACAAGTCCTTTAACAATTCTTGTTCTATTAATTCACTTACAAATAATTCTTCATAGTTGCATTCTTCTTTTATTATTCTCCTTCAACCTGCCCACTTGCTGTCGATTCACATTGCTGCTCCCTGATCATATGTTGTCACTGTTGCCAGTCAAGTTTAGACAACATTGGTGGAGTTCAGAAGGTTACTGAGCGGAGCGCTCAGTCACACCGCTCGAAGTGAGCGAAACGTAAAACTTGCGAAAACAACACGTACACAAATGCTGATGGGTAGTGTTGTAAAAAAACGGTTTTTTTTCTGTGAAGTTTTTTTTCAATAAAAAACATCGTTCTTTTTCATGTTTTTTTTCAAAAGTCTGTTTTTTTTCTGGCAACTATTATTTATTGATTTATGTTGCAGATTATTGAAATAATCAACAGAACCTGAGTCGAAGCCCTCGTAACTTACAAATCGTTTGTTTCTTTGAACCTATACGAGCAAAATTGTGTGATTATTCTTTTCAGCCCCAGGTCATTTTTGGCGTTTTCCTACATTTCCAGTTAGTGACTTATTGCTCAAAAACTATTCATTCGATTGATATGGATCAGGCCTTGCTTTTAAGAAAATAGATGTGGCTATTTTTTGGTGTAAGTTGTATTGCAGTGTTGCCAACGGGTGGGAAATTATTGAGGGAAATGTAGGGGTGAAAATTTACAAAAAAATCCCTAACCGATTTTCAAAATTTTTTTGTATCTAGCACCACTGCTGCTATATGGGTTCAAGTCACCTAAACAACTCTTTGGTGTGTTGACAAGGTAAAGTGAAATCCTGAACTCGCTGGCTTCCATTCAAAGAGGGAAAGAAAAAATTCTGTCATACCCATGAAATTTTGACACTTTTTACGCCTCAGAAGAAAAAATCAAATATGCCGGGGTACAGCTTCTCTAATTATCCTATTGAAACTTTTTATGGTGCGTTCTATAGGGCAAAGAGAAAGCTTTCAGGTAGTGGTACGTTTGTTTCAATATAGCCAGTGAGAGGGTAATAATAGAGGGGAAAAGGGAAATTTTCTGAATTTTTCACCTAATAGCGGGAATTAATTGTTTTGGCTGGAAACGCTGCCATCAGACAGACGAAATCTATCTGAAAATAAACCGTAGTGCTCCAAAAATATATCCTACAAGTATCATGGCGATATATAACAAAGTAACCATGAAATTAAAAAAAATCTCATTCTACCTCAGAAATTCACCATTTTCTTACCATTTCCAGAACATGGTTTATTATAAACCTCAACTGTACTTCCCCTAATTATTCTATTGAAACTTTTTATGGTGCGCTGTGTAGGCTAAGGATGAGGCTGTTACACATTTGTACATTTGTTCGAATGTAGCCAACAAGAAGGAAATAATAGAAATAAAAAAAGGGAATTTTTCCCAAAATTTGCCCCTAAAATCTGGAATTTTTTTTGTAGCTAGCAACACTACTATCAGACACACACAAACTATCTTAAAATAAGCTTTGGTATCCCTCTAATATATCCTACAAGTATTGTGACAATATCTAGTAAAGTAAGCATGCCAATTAAAAATATCTCATTCTACCTTTAAAAAAATCACAGTTATCTTTCCAATTAGAGAACAAGGTCCACTGTAAACCTCAACTGTACTTCCCGTAATTATCCTATTGAAACTTTCTATAGTGCGTTATGTAGAGTAAAGACTAGACTTCCAGATACTGGTACGTTTGTTTCGATATAGCCAACAAGAGGGAAATAATAGAGACAAAACATATAATTTTTCCAAAATTTCCCCCTAAAATCTGGAATTAAAATATTCTGTACCTGGCAACACTGCTACCAAACAGACGCAAACTATCTTAAATTAAACATTCTTACACCACTAATATATCCTACAAGTATTATGGTGATATTTAAGGAACAAAGCTTCTAATTACCAAAAATATATTACGGTAAACAGAAAAGTAAGGGAAAACTAGAAAAATCAAGGGCTAGAACCTAAATACGAATTTTACGTGCGCCCCCTAATTACCCCATTGTAACGATCTGTACTTTCGTTTGTTAAGTAAGGACAAATGTTCGATTGGCGTAAGTTGACTTGCATTCGGACGTATAAGTATGGATTTATAAAAAAAATTTCTAATTGTTTGCCCAAATATAGGAGAAATTTAATTTCCCTAAATGGCAACACTGCCCGCAGGCCCGTCCAATTGATGTCAACAGTTAGGTATCCATCCGAGGTATCTACCTGGCAAGTCTTAAGGATGTCTTTGTACAACGAAGGAAGCTACAGGGAAAAAAAGTAAAGGAAATTCGAAAATTCTCGAATTTTTGACTGGGGTGAAATTTGAGAAGGAAATTCGACACCAGAAGAAAAAGAAATTAAAATGATAAACTATAGTCCAACCACATTTTGCAAGAATAATATCCCGATATCTTAATTAGTGTCCACACTGGAGCGGATTAAACAAGTGACACACCCGTGTGTGAAACTTTGGCCACCTGGACCACCGAGTATACATTTGATTACACTTTTTTGACTACTAACTGGTGTTGTTGTTGTATTTATAGTCTCGACTAATAATAATATCGTTGTAAACAATAACTTTATAAGGAAAATTTTCTCTCCTTTTTAGATCTTAGTTCCAACACTGTTGGTGAGAAATGTAGGGTGTTTCAAAATAAATTTTGGGGTTTTAAGTCTTCGTAGTACTTATTACATTTTACGTACAATTATAAGCAATGCATCAAGTAAAAGAGCACCTCAAACAGTCTTTGCTACAAGTGTTGAATGTGAGATTCATTCGTCACACGGCACACATCTAGTCGATAGGCGAGAAAGGCCCATAAACTTTCGCCATATGGCACAAAACACATTCAATTTAGGGGAGTTTCGTTTCAATTGTACCATCTCCTGAGGATTTGCTGACGGTCAGATGCAAACATTACGAGTGTTCACATTAGCTCTTAGGTAAAAAGTCGATTTATCACTGAAGACGACACGATCCAGAAAATCTTCATTGTTATGCAGGAATATTTCACTTGCGAAATTGGCACGTAAACCGTAGTCTGTAGGCTTTAGACTTGTAGCAACTGCAAATAATAAAGACGTAGTTGCAAGCGTCTCCTTAATATTCTTCACACAGACGGTTGCATTGTACAGGTTCTGTCTTTATTAAAACACAAAAAGCTTTCTGCTCTCTAGTCTCCATCTTTGCTACTTGCTCTTTTTAACGGCAGACAGAAGAAACAATGCATGTACATGCGTGCGTACAAAACTGTTTGAGTTGCTCTTTCATTTGATATAATATTTATAATTGTAAGTTAATTGTAATAGATACTACAAAGTTTCAAAACCCTAATATTAATTTTGAAACACCCTGCATTACTTCAAATTCAGTCATCCTATATTCAGGTCCTAGTCAATTTGTCGCCTCGTGCAATGGCATAATTTGCAGCCTCCCCCTTTCTCCAGAAAGAACAAATCTTAGAAGTCATGATTTTAAGTATGCTACTCCAGCATGAACAACAAAGGTGAGGGAAGTGCAGTCGCACTCAGAAAGGCTTAAATACTTACTTAAAATGCAATTCCGTTCTGTCTGTTTTATTTCTTTAAATGTTAATCTATTAAGATAGTGAAAGATAAAGCAAACACACCTGCAGAGGAAAGATGGTAATCCTTTTTATAGAATTCACTATCGAGCTTCAATCTCAATGTATCAGTTTGCAATTCCAGTGCAACTAGCTCTTTTATCTTTATTTCTTGATTTTTCTTCTACATCTTCTAACATTTTTTAAAAAACTTGTTTCTATCTTCAATGATAAGGAACTTGCTTTTGAGAAAAACAAGACTACTTTCATATCAAAACTGTGATAACTTACTAAATGGAACATATATTCACTACTATTCGAGAATTGAATTCTTGCATTTGACAACAATCAAGCAATTTGTGCTCGGATTTATTCGACCATTTGCTTTAGCATTGTCCATGTAGCCTTAAACTAATGCAACCTAAACATAATTTATGAATGTTGTATTCAAATAGAAGGTCAGCTTAGTAAATGTAACTACCATCATTATGAAGTCTGTTCCCAACAAGAAATATTTAATTTAAATAATATACTTATGACAGATTTTGCCGGACCATCCAAGCTTGCCATTCCACGCAAATGCACGTGTTGCATATATACAGTGGCGTATTTAGGGGGCTTCCGGGCTTAAGCCCCCCCCGAAATCTTACTATAGTAAAGTACACTGCTCCACAAAACTTAAGCAACTCGAAGAAAGTGGCAGAAAATAAAACGACACCATCACTGCACCAAGTATAATGAAGAAACCGACGGTCTAGATGCACAATGCAACACAAGTGAAGACGAACAATACAGTTAGGATGTACAGAGTAACCAAAAAGTTCAGCACAACAATACCTCAACATGTGAAGCTGGATTGTGCGAGGGCATATTCAGTCAATATGGCCTCCATGCTCGTATGTGACCACCACGAACAGCTATAGGCACGACATCTGGCCTCCATGCTGCAAATCAGAGTGTTGATCAAGTCTTGTGGCAGATGTTGCCACTCCTCCAGGAGAGCTGCTCCCAGGTCAGGGAGAGTGCCTGGTGGTGGACTGTACTGCACTATTCGCCGTCCAAGAGCATCCAACACATGCTTGATGGGATTCAAGTCCAGCGAATATGCAGGCTATGCAATACGCGTAATGTCTTCGCTCTCCAAATAGTCGGAAACAAGATGTGCACGGTGTGAGCGGGCATTGTCATCCATGAACAGGAAGTCTGGGCCAAATGCTCCGCGGAAATTGCGCACATGTGCATTCAGAATTTCATCCCGGTACCGTTGTGCTGTTAAAGTGCCATGTTGCACAATATGGAGGTCCATTTTCCCATTCAGCATAATTCCACCCCACACCATAATGGAACCACCGCCATAGGAAGGCCGTTCAGCAATGAAGTTTGAATGATAGCGTGTTCCTGGCTCTCTCCACACTAAAGTCCGACCAGAATCATACGACAAACTGAATCTCGACTCATCGGAGAACATGACATGCGCCCACTGGTGTTCCCCCATGCAACATGTTCCTGACACCATGTGTAACGCGCACGTTTGTGCTCCACTTTCAATGGCGCACACAGCACAGGCCTTCCTGCATAGAGTCCTGCTCTGTTGAGCCGACGACGAACAGTTTCACGACTCACGCGTTGTTATGTAGCCTGAAACAACTCATTGGCCAGTTGAGAGCGTGACTCTTGCCGGTTACGTTTGGCAGAAATTGTGAGAAATGCGTCATCGACGGCCTACGTCTTCTTCGGACGGCCTCCTCCATGACGTCTACTGACTTCATCTCCATTTTGGAAGCGACTCCACAGCCTTGACACAACGCTTTTGTTCACGTTGAATTCCTGCGCCACTTCCACTTGCGATTATAACGAGATACTTTGTATCGATCCATAATTACATATATCTCGGGCAGAAAGTGCTTTTACACAAGCACTATACCTATTATAATGTTAATTAAATAACAAAAGAAGAATGTTCTAATATAAGAAATATACATTATTGTCCAGTTGGTTGCTATGTCGTTGTTTGTAGATACTCACTTAACATGTTTGATTGCAAGTCAGTTTGTGTGAATATACATTAAAAAGGAATCAAAGAATAAATTATTTAATATTCATCATGGACTTGTAGTTTCAGTAGAAAAGGTGAGCATATTAGTGAATATAACTTCAGAAGATATTTTAAGGTATAAACGATTATTGCCACTAGAGATATACCTATATTAACTGAACCAGGGTTAACGACTACCTTTGGTGAGTCGTTGTAAAATTTTTGGTGCCGGAACCCGGGAATCTTGTAAATTCATATCCCGAAGTATAAAGTAAGGGTGAATTTACCTCTGTAAGAAGGTTCATGAATACGAACTCAACCGTTCTTAGAAGTGGCAGAATAATCACAAGAAAAATCATGATTGGTGAGACAGTAGAGAACGAAACTGTTGACAGTGCTAACAACGAGCAGAATATAGCTCCTATTGCACCCGGAATGTTGACCCTAGAGGATAGAATTCTATTAGCATTACAGCGACAGGAACAAAGCCGAAAGGATGATTTAGAAATTATGAAACAAAATTTAACTCAGATGTCTAACGAATTAAAACAAACGTTACAGCAAAAATCCGAAGAATTGAATGGACGATTAGTAACACAGTATGAAGAATTGAATGGACGAATAGAAAGACAGCATGAAGAATTGGGTAGACAAATAGATCAAAAGTCAGAAGAAGCGAAACAATCTGTAATACAAGCTGTGACAGACATCACGTTACAATTCGACGAGAAGCTAAAAAGATTATCTGAAGATTGCAAGGATAATTACAATCATGTAATCCAAGAAGTTAATATTGTAAAAAAAGATTTTGAAGTAATCGAATCTTATGTTCGTCAGCAAAAGATTCAGGTGACAGATAATTCTAACCAAATACGTGCAAATACACAATTGATATCTACCTTACAGGAGGAAATTAGGACGTTACAGATTAAAGACAACGCATACAACAACAACATGGTTAATGATCGTTTGAAGTTCCCTCATTCACAAGAGATGACCTCGCATTCACCCGCAGCAGATCGACGTGAACCTTGCGTTATCTCTTCTTCAAGTAACCCATCCGATGAGGATATTATTTTTTAAAGAATTCAACCCAGGAATACAGATGGGCGGAAAAGAGATGGTGGAACCACCCATAACGCAGTAGGTAGAAATTTTCACTCAACACGAACACGAAATGGTGAAAGAAATGTAAAGTTAAGTGTAAAAATGAGCGAAATACGTGCTATGAGTAAGTTTAGTGGTAGATGTAATGAAAATGCTACTTATTTCCTAGAAAAATTTCAGGACGAATGCAGTATAATGTGTATAGATAAATCTAAATATATGAAACTAATTCCTCATTTATTACTCCCACCGTGTTCTTTATGGTTTAAAGCAGTACGGGAACACGTCAATACATATGAGGAATTCAAAGCAGCGTTGATCGCAAATTACGAAAACGACTTTTTACTTGCAAACAGAGATGCTACGATTAGAAACCAACCTTTTAATCCTCGCTTGCACAAATCTGTTGTTGATTTTGTTGTGAATACGTATAATGAATTAAAAGTCGTAAATCCACTGCAATCTGAATCTAGAGTGATTGCATCTATTCGAAATCTACTACCGTTTAAATTACAACAAATCCTGTTTTCTACGCAATGCATGAGTTTTAATCATCTATTAATGCTTGTTCAATGTTATGAAACTCAATACCAGGCACAGAATCATCAAGCGGGAGTAGGCAAAATTAAAAACAATTCAGATAATTTTAGATCAGTACCTGTCCGGAATCTAAATATCCGTAATGTAGACGATACGGAACATAACCTGAATCGAGTAAATTTAAACAATCAGAACAATCAGAATAGGCAAAGATATGATGGGAATCCACCTAACCTAACTAATCGTGACAATAATTATGTCAGACCATTTAACCAAAGTAGATTCAAAAACAGACGAAATACATGGCGAAATTCTAGAAATACTGTAAACTACATTGATAGACATAACCGTAGTTCAAGAGATGGCATTTCGTATCAAAATCAAAATAATGACACAGTTCCTGTACAGAATAATAATGCGGGACATAATCATGATTGTGCGGTACAATGTACTTTATTGGAATCATATACAAGTACGAATCTAAACTGACTGCAGTTGATGTGGTAGAGGTTAAACCCATATCAGCTATTGATTCTTATGAATATTTATGTGTGAAAATAAATTTAATTCCTTCTTTTCGTTCGCTTGAACGTAGGTTATTATATCTACCATACGGGAAGATGTTAATGTTATTACTGATTAAAAACAAAGATTATTTATATTATATTGATTTGTGTTGAAACTTTATTGTCAAAGATTATATTCAGTAGAAGGTTCATTCTATTAAGCCAATTATCCGACGACTGTACTCATGTGTCACCTTATATGATATTTGGATAAGATTCTTTTGTATCATGACGCCTTGTTGATATGATGTATACTTTAAAATACCATCTTACGCAATTGTTATATAATGCGCCCTGGAAAGAACAAACATTTTTTTTAACATGACCGTTTTTAATGATGAATGAAATCGTTGATCATTGTAATTTGTGTTTTAAAATGTAATTATCTCTTACGCTTTTGATTTCGCATTTTTCGTTGATTGTATTAGTAAGCGACGACATTTTTATGATAAAAGATAAATATTAATGGAATAAAAGTTTTATTATAAATGTATTTATATGAGGAAACTTAATGAAGTTATATATATGAAGGGCGATCAAAATGTAGAGAACACAATTATTCTTATGTCATTATTATAAACGGACCAGTGGTTCTTAAATATAAAAGTCAAGCTCCCTTGTAACTTTTATATTTAGTCCCTTTATCGGGCGACATTTTATATAACGAGATACTTTGTATCGGTCCATAATTACATATATCTCGGGCAGAAAGTGCTTTTACACAAGCACTATACCTATTATAATGTTAATTAAATAACAAAAGAAGAATGTTCTAATATAAGAAATATACATTATTGTCCAGTTGGTTGCTATGTCGTTGTTTATAGATACTCACTTAACATGTTTGATTGCAAGTCAGTTTGTGTGAATATACATTAAAAAGGAATCAAAGAATAAATTATTTAATATTCATCATGGACTTGTAATTTCAGTAGAAAAGGTGAGCATATTAGTGAATATAACTTCAGAAGATATTTTAAGGTATAAACGATTATTGCCACTAGATATATACCTATATTAACTGAACCAGGGTTAACGACTACCTTTGGTGAGTCGTTGTACGATCAACCCAATTCCAACCGCCCAATTATTCGCCCGCGGTCAAAGTCACTCAAATGTCGTCTATCAGTCATTGCAAGGTGTGTACCCCACACAAGAACCACTAACACAATGCTTGGAGCCTCGGACACTACTAGGCTGTGGTGTACGCCTCATGGCATAATTTGTTCACCGCGCTTGAAACGGTGTTGCTTATGCAATAGAACGTGTGTTCGCCTTGCCTGTGTGTCTCTGACGCGTCTCTGTGTATGTGCATGCCACTAACCAGTGTTGAGTGGGCCCCACAAGTCGCTTATACTACGTTCTCTCGGGTTGCTTAAGTTTTGTGGAGCAGTGTATATGAAATATCTTGCAGAGTTTTCACATTTTCAGGCAAATGCCTCCGAAAGTTAGCAAAGCGTCTCCCGAAACAAAATCGTAAATACGCCACTGCATATATGGTAGAGCCGGCTCTGCATATCATATATATCTAGTCGACATATTATTTATATATGACATTTAGAAAAATACTATTAGGCAAATTAGTATTAGTTTTTACCTTTAGACAAATTATTGGAATTTTATACTGTTCGTGACATTATTTTCGTACTTATTAAAGGCCTACATTCACGAAAACACAAAATTCCATTTCTACTTTTATTTCTTAGTTGATATTGATGAAAACTGCTGAAACTCGAATTGTTAATAGGTATGGTATTCATGTAAATTGTAAAATATTTGTAGCGTATCAGTATCTAGCGTTTAATTTATGTTGCATTTTACGGTGATTACACCTACATAAAAATATTTCATACTTAAATAGACGTAAGATGCATTACAAATGACCATTTGAAAAAAAACGAAATTTAGAAAAAAAACGAGAGGCAATGTTTTTTTTTTCTAAAAAAACGTACATTTCTGAAAAAATACGAACCGTTTTTTTTCTATTTACAACACTACTGATGGGGCAGCGTGTCCTGTCACACAAGTTTTTACAAGACATGTTTCCGCAGCTATCTCGTGTTAAGATGGAGGCTGGAGTGTACAAGTGATGATAATAATCCAGTCCACTGAGTTCTCCACGTTGCTAACTGAGACTGAAAAAGAAGCCTGGTGCAGTTATGTGGCAGTCGTTCAATGTTTCTTAGGGTATTACAGAGCTGAAAACTATGTGGAACTTACGAACATGGTGGCAAACTATGGCGAAACGGGTTGTAGGATGTCACTTAAGTTACTTGTCCTTGCCTCTCATCTGGACAGTTTTAAGGAAAATATGGGTACAGAGGAGCACGGTGAGCGCTTTCACCAAGACATTATGACTTTCAAACGCGGTTATCGAGGACAGTATGACGAGAACATGATGCGGAATTACATCTGGAGGCTAATTCATGAAAATGATGATACGCATCAATGAAAATGTAGGAAAAGGACACATTTCAAGGGGTATACACAGGTGGACATGGATATCTATCATGGTCGCACGAAGGGGGCAGAGAGGGGCCCGGAAATTAATGTATACGTAATATAGCAAACCATGTATATTAAATACCAGAAATATTAGACGTAATATAGCAACCATAGAGATGGTCCCCTTTAAAAAAATTCTTCTGGCACCCCTGATATCTATGTACCTAAGTTAATTTATGTATTTAAGTGGCCTACTTTTTTGATGTTATAATAGGGGTGTTGACGAACTTACGACCAAACTCCTTTAATTAATTTAAATGCAAAGTCTAATATATTTCATAGCGTTATTTGTTTTTGCAAACAAATCGATGTTAAACTTACAAAAGCGAAGTTTCATGAGAACTATGCACATTTTCATAAATGTTCAATGAATATGACTAAGGAATCAACAATAGCAACCGAAGGACAAAAAATATTTTTTTTTTTAAAGTGTTGCATAGTGTAATAATTATTTTTTGTGTGTTAACTAAAGCAATAGATTTTACATTGTTCTGTTGACGCAAACCGTAACGAAATGGTGCCCTAAACAGTTTCCAAGCAACTACTAAAATTCTCTTCCCCTTCTGGAGAAATAGAAGCTTTCTATTCTATGCGATTAAGCGGAAAGCTTGAAGGATCTCGCAGACACTAGCGGTCAACTTCCCGGCTATAATGGTCGTGCTGTATCTCTTCAACACTCTTTCTGCCGCGTACGTTGAGCAGCCAGAAGGAGTGGAAGTCTGATGAAGACACAGTTATTGTGTTGAAACTGTTACGTGATAGTATTTTTTTTACATATTATCAAATATCCTTGCTTAGTGTGTTATTGTGTATTGATATATAGTATATAATTTAGGTGAACATACTTTTATCCATTGGCTTTATTATGGTAATACTTTGTTCTTTTATATTGTTCAAGATTAACCACACTGAATAGTGAAGGAGACATCAGAACCCGACAACGGACGGTAATAGAATTCCTGTTGAAAACCGGTGATCAAGTTGTTCAGCCTCATAGTAAGTTATTTACGGTTTATGGGGATCACACATTGGACCGCGTCAGTATCCAACGTTACAACAACTGTTGTATGCAGCGGTTTAGAAAACGTAGACATTCCACATCATGGCAGAAAATTATGGCCTTTTGCTGGGACCAGTGAGGTGCCATTTTCATAGACTTCCTGGAACATGACTCCACAATTAATAAGGAGCATAATTATTTGTCTCTATGACGTGCTATCCAGACCAAGAGACCGGAGCTGCAAGGTAAGGTCATCAAACTTCATCATGACAGTGCCAAACCTCACACAGCCACGATGACACAGCGGAAAATCATGAAAATGAGATAGGAAGTCTTCCCTTTGCATCCCTACAGTCCGGACTTGGCTCAATCAAATTTCTTCCTGGTTGGTTGTGTGAAGGTCCACCTGCGAGGAAAAGTATACGATAGTGAAAAGTATACGAGTGATACGACCTTGTAGCCAAAGGTTCAAAATATATACACCTAAAACATCATCATAATATTGCAACTATTAATAATATTATAAGCATCTGTGCAAAACTTATTGAACGTTGGTGCTGTTTCTGAACACCCTGTCACATAGCTGAATTTTTGAGTACTATTCTTTTGTAAACACCCGGTATAAGAAATGACAACTTCTGTCAGTAGAAGACAAAAACATATCATTCTGTAATTGATACCCAGACTAAATTTACACTCAATAACAGTGTGCATTACATGACTGAAATAATACGGTTCATATGGACAGAAAATGAGCAAAGAGTAAAGTAATAATTTGGCAATTAGAGAATCTACATGAAACAGAACTCCCAGAATATGACCGCTAATTAATGAAGTGTCATGTTACATCTACGTGGAGTACAAAACAAGAACAATTAAAAAAATAGAAAGGAAAACAAGGAAGGGGGAGGGAAAAAGAAACAGTAATACTCTCCCTCCCTTTTATTCCCTCCTGCCCTTTACACGAACACTGGAAGTTTCGTTCAAATTAATTTCCAACACATTGGTTTGATAGGATGCAAAATTAAACGAAAATAAACACACACACACACACACATATATATATATACCATACCTAGGTGTATATATATTGCTAATGTACTACGTAACATTTTAACATTCATTCACTGTGAAATAATATGAACTTGCAGAATAAATTTAATGAATTATACCTATTGAATTGCAACCTTACAATCTGTTCCCTCAATTAATCATTACACGCATAAGCAAGTTCATATGTTGATGGATTCTGGCTTTCTACATTACATTGATTGAAGACAGGATATAAATTGCTCAGTTGTAAATAAATAAATTAATAAAAACTTTCCTCGTATTTACAAACTATTTCTTATACTGTACGTACAGTTGATTATTCGAATGTGTTTTACCAGGTAACCAAAACGTTCTTGCCGTTCTAGAGCAAAGTGACCAGAACTTTTATTTTAAAAAACGGGACGCATACGAATCGGCGACGGGGATGGGGGGAGGTGCTTCCACATTGCATTTCGAGTCTCAGCAGTGTTTTCAATTTACAAAATAAACAAGTAAGAATGATAACACAGCGTTTCTAACTTAAGTACTACCCAAAAAATACTTTTAACTACTTCGAAACTCAGAATTCCCACTCAATTCCCACTTGAACCACAGAACACTCAATTCTCATTTGAATATTCAGAAGTTCTAGGCACAGCGGAACCTTCCCAATGAGAGTTAGAATTAGTATTGACCATTTATATTTTGAATAATAATTACGGAACACCTGGGTCATGTTTGCTTAAAAACGGGACATTTAGGCATCCCGTTTGAGAATAAGAAAAAACGGGACAACGGTTGAAAATAAGGGACTGTCCCGGCTAAAACGGGACGTCTGGTCACCTTGTTCTAGAGCAATGATAAACAAAGAGTAATACAGTAGACGGTACGCACCTTTAGGCTCCATTAGCATCCAACACCTTTTGTCAACAATTCTGCAACTGTTCAATACCCTGGTGATTAAACTCGACGGTCGTAGATGCAAAGAAGTCCACGAGTGCGTTCCGCTGGTCTCTTTCATTTGCGAAATATCTCCCACGGAGGTGGTTGTCGAGGGAACGAAATAGGTGGCAATTTGTTTTCGCAAGGTTCGGTGAATGTGTCTCCATACCAAGTTGCTGAAGGCTCACTCGGGTCCTCTTGCCACATGTGGCTTGGCTTGGTTTGGTTGCAGGACCAGTGGATCCTTGCGATTCACTAATGCTAGCTCCTTTTGCCGCAATGCATGGTTCACGCTTTGCAACTGCTGAGAGTAGAGGTCAACAGTGATGGACTGACCACGTGAAAGGAGCTCGTAATACACAACCTGCCGATAGTTCCACCATACAGAGAGCAAAACTCTTCGTGAGTGCAGAGGTGGTCTTGAGGTGTGAGGAACAGGGTCGACAACCAATATCTAGCACGCTTGGAAGTATCGTAGAGGACCCAGTTTTCGTCTCTATTGAGCAGCTGATCAAAGATGGACGTGTTCAGGTGCCGAGTGAGCAAGCACAAACAGGCTGTCACAAGTGGTTCCATGTTGGTTGCTGACAATGTGTGGGGAACCCACTTACTTAACTTGTATGACTTCCCTATCTCATCTAGGTGCAGTCTGACTGCTTCAGCGGAAACATGGGACCTTTCTGCAAGTACATCACACGTTAGACCACTGTCCTCCTCATTGACTGCCTTTACGGCCTCGTCATTCAACATATGTGGTCGTCTACTGCGAGATTCAACCAATAGGCTCACATCTCACCCTAACAGAATTTCAGGAACCAGTGTCTGGCGGTGCATTCGTTCACGGCATTCTCCCCAAACACCTGGCATATCTGGCGATTTGATGCGGTAACTCACAGGCCCACTTTACTTTAAAGTCATACAACAAATATACGAAAACAAGTTGCTTCGATACTTCCAATTCTCTTCGACGATGGACGAGCTATGATTGCTGTCAGGGGTGCCCACAAGGGGGGAGGGGGGCTATGACGCAAACTGCGTTATTGAAATATTAGGGGGGGTTAAAAATCTATATAAATATGTTTGAGGGCGTGTAAAATTTAATCGAAAAGATTTTTTTTCATGGAAGAACACCTACGGATAAACAATTGAGGGGGGTGCGTCATGGACATGAGGGGGGGGGCACCACTGATTGCTGTATGTACTCAACGTGCCTGTATTACTGAAGGTTGATGTCAGACTAGCTTCCGATCGCTTGCCAAACACGCGCGTCATTTCGTTTCTTCTTTGTGAGAGCATAATCAATGGGACTTCAAAACGGAAAGAACTTTTTTGGTTGTCTGGTAGTAGAATCACGCAGGTATATTTACAATATTGTAATGTCCGTACGTCTGTCTCTTCGCACGACACTTCGTAAGCAGAAGCGAATTTATATTTGTTTTTGCAATACATTACAAGAAGAATTAACTCAGCTGAATTTGTTAATGAGCAGTCCATTAAGATTTTAACGGGTACAGGTTACGGTAACTTTAACGTTGGTTATCTCTAGCTTATAACCCATTTATGTAGAGGAAATTTCATATTCCGCCCTTTTCCTTTTTTACAATAGGTGACTAGAGCAATTACCTTGGTCGAGTTTATTAATGAAGTCAATCTGTTAACATTTTAACGGAGAATACGACTTTAACGGTGGAGTTATATATATATATATTTACAAGGTGTCCGGTGAGGAAAGTCAAAGATCTTGGGAGGTGATAAGGGAGGTCATTACTTTAAGCAAAAGTGCTTACGTGAACGTGAACATAGGGGCTATTCCCCCTTGTTCCGGAGATAGGGGTGGGGTATCTTTCTTGCCTCTTGCACTTGCTGATTATCGTTTGAAACGTTCTAGCATACCCTATAGTTGGGGTTATGTTACATATTATACCTCGTTTGAAAGCTAATGAAACAGACTTGCAGATGGTATACAAATTGTTCCAGTATTGCATACAGGAGGGAAATAACGGAGAGAAAATTTTCAAATTTCCCTATAATATTCCCTTTTTAAAAACAATTTTAACTGTTCTTGAGTGCAAACACTGTCGCTATAGGAATAGTATTTGACTAGGCGAAAATGATACTGAATACCAAAGATCCAGGTGAAATGTTAAGTTTTTAGCTTCATTAGGAGCCGTAAAAAAAGCATTCTTCCTGACTCCTTCTGCTAATAACATAAGCATGTTCCAACTTTCCATAGATGACAATGGTTACGAATATTAATAAACGAATGTTTTTATGCTCAATTGGAAATACAATACTATTCCCTAACATAAGAGAGCTCTACATTTCTATGCGGAAACATTAATTACAGTTCTGAACAACAGATGGCAGTGAAACTTAAATTAAAGTTTTCGTATAACATACTACCCCAGAATGTCCATTGCAACAGGGTTGTCGAAATCACAAATAATTACTTCTAATGCACACAAACATTTTGCTTGTCTGACGTACACCCAACAGAGACGTTGCCACTGTTATGCCAAATTCCCTCGAAATGTTTTTTTTTTTTTTTTTTTTTAATTTTTAATGCTGTAAGTAGCGCACCGCAACTCATTAACTTGAAAGGGCCCTTCATTAGTTATTTTGTGTCTCGTGTGTGCAACTGATAGGAGGAGATTCAGTACCGCGAGAAAATGCAAGATACTTGTGTGTACTCTGTGAAAGAAGTTCGACAGTGTTGTAGTAGAATGCCGTTCCAATAGACCCACGCTGAATATGCAGATAATGTACACCTACAGGTTTTGTGATGGTAATGCCAAAGGTGTGGTGGAAGAACACCAGCGAAGATTTCCTCGCCGCAGAGTCCCTACTGCACGGGTCTTTACACACATGTATACTACACTGCGGCAAACTGGTGACCTTCCCAGCCTGAAGCTAACATGGGAACGAGCCTAAAAATACACCCCTCCACAAAAAGACAAAGTTATTCAGGGTGTACAGCGAAGTCCAACCACCAGCAATAAGAGACTTTCTAATCAACTTGAACTTCCACGTACGTATGTACACTCATGTCCAAACTGGTTGTCGCATATCTATAACTGTCTTTTTGTAAGAATATAATTTGATAATGATTTTGTAGGATACTTTTAATACTGATACTCTGTGTATAATCGGTAAATGTATATTTGTGACAAATTTCATAGGAAAAGAATTTTAAATACGAAAATTAGAATGAGTAAACCAAAATATTGCTAAATGGACAAGAAAGTTTTATTTTCGTTTTGTTGTTCTCATTTACTACTCTTTTGACATGAAATTTGCTACATACATGTCTTTGCCGATTATACACATACTAACATTATAAGAAACATCGGGCGAATTCGTTCTTAAATTATATTCCTGCAACAACATATTTATAGACATGAGACAATAATTTTGGACATGAGTGTACATGATGTACTGCAAGGAGAAGGACTTTATCCTCTCCATGTCCAAAGAGTGCAACATCTGAATCTGGGAGACAGTGAACTACGTGTTGGTTTCTTTCAGTGTGTAATGGGACAAACAACACCCGCAACAGGCATCGTTGGAGTGACGAAATTCCTAGGGCAATCACAGTAAGACAATATCAGGAACGACTTTCTATAAATGTTTGGGCGGGGATCATCTGTGATCAAATCATTGGTCCCTTTTTACTGCCTGAGCCTTTGACAGATGAATATTATTTGCATTTCCTTTGGCATGAATTACCAGTACTACTGGAAGATGTAGCTCTTCAAACTCGGGCGTCTATCTACTTCCAGCACGACGGGGTTCCTCTCATGCAACACAAGCTGTATGTCCATATCTTGACTCCAAGTTTCCTCATAGGAGGATGAGTCGCCGAGGACGGAGGTCGATTATTCACTGACCGCCGCTCTCCCCGGATCTTACACCTTTGGATTTTTGCCTTGTGGGGTTGTTGAAGGACATTGTATACAAGCGAAAGGCAAAGTCAAGAGAAGAGATAATTCAGATCATTCTAGAGGCATTCAACAGCGTCAAAGAGCTCTGAGAAGACATCTGTCGCCAACACTGTATGTAATGGCGCGCAGTGCAATAAGCATTGAGGAGGAGGATGAGATGATTGAACATTTGCTGCACGAGCAAAATAATTACGTCGAAGGTTGACGGTAGTAGAGTTACGTCTCTATCTGTATGCATTAGAAGTAACTATTATTTATGTATTACAGAATTCTGTAAAAGTAATTATTTATGATTTCGTCAACCCTGTTGCAATGGACATTCTAGTGTAGTATGTTGTACGAAAACTTTAAGTTTCACTGCCATCTGTTGTTCAGAACTGTAATCAGTGTTCCTACATAGAAATGTAGAGCTCTCGTATGTTAGGGAATAGTGTTGTATCTCCAATTTTGCATAAAAACATTCTTTATTAATATTCGTAACCATTGTCATCTATGGAAAGTTGGAACATTGTTATGTTATTAGAGTAAGGAGTAGGAAGAATGCTTTTTTTACGGCTCCTAATGAAGCTAAAAACTTAACATTTCACCTGGATATTTGTATGCAGTATCATTTTCGCCTAATCAGATAATGTTCCTGTAGCGATAGTGTTTCCACTCAAGAACAGTGCAAAATTGTTTTAAAAATGGAATTTTATAGGCAAATTCGAAACAAATCCCTCCGTTACTTTCCTCTTGTATGCAATACTGGGACAATTTATATACCAACTGCAAGTCTGTTTCATTAGCTTTCTAACGAGGTATAACATGTACACAACCCCAACTGCAGGATGTGCTAGAATGTTTCAAACGAAAATCGGCAAGTGCAAGAGGAAAAAAAAGTTACCCCCACTCCTATCTCCGGACGAGGGGGAATAGACCCTATGTTCACATAAGCATTTTTGCTTATGTCAGAATGACCTTCCCTATCACTTCTCAAAGTCTTTGACTTTCCTCACCGGACATCCTGTATATATACTATCCGTCCCAGGCATTATTCTCGGCTCGTAATGCAAGTAGACATTTCAAACAAAAAATTGAATACTAAATCGTATCTGAAGAGTCAAATGGTGGTTCTTCTATATGCAGTGGCGTAGCGGTAATACTACTACGGGAGTCAACTCCAAAATTTCAAATGGAAAGTGGTATCAATTTCGATTTCTTTGGAAGCACTATTGAAAAAGAAACAACTTTTACAGGAAATACTTTTTGTTAAATTCTATGGTTTGGCATCTACGTTTGTTATTTGTTGTAGAATTGCTACTATCAGACCACCCGTCCCAGGCATTTTTCTCTGTTAGTAGTGCACGTAGACACTTCAAACAAACAAATTTTGTGCAAGACAGACTTTCACAGTAAAAGCGAGGGATGAAATTGCGTATTGCAGTTAAGTTAGGAAATTCGAAAATACTTTTTCCAATATGAATTGCAGCCACTAAACAACAGTTTCATAGTTGGCACTGACTTCTAAAGAACACCAGATAACATGTTCTATCAAATAGTACGGTTGAAAACTCTTTACAGAATTCAGTATCAAATGTTATGACATATCTCGTGCATGTATCAACAAACGAGAACATTATTGCAGGACAATACGTAGTTTAAATTCCGGGGTTAGAACCAATTTAAAACAGAAAAATAGAGAAAAACACTTTTTGGTCTTAAGTAAAACTACGTATGAAACAATTTTGGACATAAAGTCCCAGCAATAAAGCATCCAAAGAAAACCAAAATTTTTCAAATTTATTGAATTTCGGAACTCATAGCACAAATATCTGTTCAGGAAGAGTACAAATAAATAAACAGAAAATAATAAATAAAATAAATAACGTGAACGGCAAGTTCTGAACATTCTTATCAATATATCGCACTTGGACCTAAAGTAAACTCTCAATAAACATTCAAAGGATCATCCAGCACCTGCGAAACACATGCGAATGCGTACGAGGAGTTTTTTAACTGCTCTTAACACTTCATTTGCACTTAGTCCATGCACATTACGGATCTTCTTCATCGTGTCGTCCTATGTAGTAGGACGCCTTTGGTAAACCAGCTCCTTGACACGTACTCAAAAGAAAAAATCGAGCGGAGTCAAGTCTGCAGAACGAGCTGGACAGGAAACCGGTCTCCTCTTTCAATCCATCTGTTTGGAAATAAGCGAGCAACAGTTCGTCTAGCAACTCTCGCAAAATGAGCAGGGCAACCGTCTTGTTGTAGCCATTTCATTTCACGAGTTGTTAGTGGAACGTCTTCCAAGAGCTCACAAAGAACATCTCACGAAAAAGTTGCGTACCCTACCCCTGTTAATGTACTTTCGAAGAAATGGGGACCAATATTATTTGGCCCCTTACTACACCACACCAGACATTTAGATTCCAGATAAGTTGATTGTCAACTTCACGTACCCAGTAAGATTTCTCGCGGGACCAGTAGTGAGCGTTGTGTATGTTAACATCTCCATTACTCTTCAAGGAGGCCTCATCCGTCCATAGAATATTCTGGTGAGAACATGGGTTACTGGCGCTCATCTACTGACAAAAAAACAGACGGTTATAAAAATCTTGTTCTCGAAGTTCCTGATGCAGATGAAAATGGTAAAAATGCAACGCATTATTGTGCAGAATCTTCCAAACCGCCATGTGTCTACTAGTAGCATCCCTGGCTAATCGTCTTGTCGAGATTTGTTGAACCATATGGACTGCGACAAGGATGTCGGGAGACAGTTTATCCTGAACACGGCATCTGATCTGCTGACATTTGTTGTGGTGAGGAGTGACGTGCCCAGTCCTCTGCACACGAAGTACCAAGAACCGAAATACTTTTCTCGACTGCCAAGCACGATAAGGAAACTGTTCACCATACAGCCGCGCTCCTTGCTATGATTCTGCCGACATTCACCCAACACCATTAACATATCAAAAGCTTCGATATTTGAAAATATTGTATTGTTTTCCTCAAGTACACGCAATAATAGGCAATAGGAATGAAATCAACATTCAACTGTTTATCTCTTAACTACAATCAGCAAATATTCAACTGTTTTATATCGGAACTTCTTCGTTTCTTTTTCTACTTCGTCATGTGGCACCAATTAATATGTCTTTGGGACCACGGTGGCTCCAGTTGAGCTCGTTGTCTCGAGCTGTTCACATCGTGAGTAGTGTTGGTCCCATTGGAGTGCCTGATATCGCTACTCATACGTTAGTTGAAAAGACTTGTGCTTCTTCCACAAGTTTTGTGCTTTAGTGTGCTCGGTGAATCTCACCCTGTGTGTACAGTGTTTTGCAGTTTAAATAGCTTGTGGTAGTATGGAATATAAGAAGGACTTACAATTTCAATTAATATTTGACCGAAGATATAGAAATGTCAAACCTAATGCTAATCAAGTATATCAGTGGTTGGAAAATAAGTTTCCTCGTATCTTCGACAACATTTGTGCGCTCCAGTTACATGCGGAATCATATAGCATATATATTAAGTTTAAAGATTTACAAGCCTATGAACATTTCGCAGCAACAGCTCCTTCGTCTGTAGAATTCACGCATGTGTCTGGGGAAACAAGCACAGTAAGGATCGTCCCCGCTGATGACCCCATTCGGTTGGTGCGTATATATGACTTTCCTCTTGAATTACCGTTATCATTCTTAGAAGATCATTTCAAAAGTTATGGTAAAGTGCGCAAAGTGAAACCACAACTATGGAGTGCCCCTTTTCCCCCAGGCATAGACAGTGGCGTACGTATTGTTCATATGGAAATACATAAGCATATACCGTCCCGTATCATAGTGCACGGTTGTAAGGTGAGTGTGTCTTATGAAGGGCAGCCTATTACTTGTTTCAGATGTCAGAGTAATTTTCACACGATTGCCACGTGCCCTTTGAAGAACGCAAAACCAACTACGGCCGCCCCTGAACAGACGTCTCTACACATGACGGAGATTGGCAAAGTGCATCGCTCTTTTCCCTCTTCTGGCTCGCCTTCGCTCTCTGTCACTGCCCCCCGGGCCCCTGATCAGAGTTCCTCAGGCTTGCCTTCATTGACTGATACCAACGAGTTTCCAGTGTTAGTACGAACACCCCAAGTGAATTCATCTCTCACAAATAATGCCCTAGTTATGGAAGATTCTGAAGTGAAACTGCGACCCCCGCCTTTACAGAATACGCCTGTGGATGTCATGGAACTTGACTCGACTCGTCCGTCGGAGCAGGAAGTGTTAACAGTTCCGTCTGGTTCTTCGTCTGAAGTGCAAGACAATAATGTCCCGTCTTCAGCTGAACATACTGTTACTTCTGTGCAAGCTGATTTTTCTTCACAACAAAAAAGAAGGAAAGTTACTCGAACGTCTACACGAAAGAAAGAACAGTGTGCCCTTGATGTTACACGAGGGATAGACCAAGCTGAGCCACGCGAATTACGATCACAACATCGGGCAATATCTGATTCAGAATTGCCCTGAGGCGTGGTGTGTTTACTCTTCGCTATTGACCTTCACACCTGCTTTCCAGGGCTTCGTCCACATTGGATGTTATGATGTATTTGGCAGTGTTAGTGTTTGTGTTCGTACAGGAAAGTTCACTCGATTTGTTTTCTATTCGTCTCAAAATGCGTCACTTTACTAGTGTTCATGGGAAAGAATCCCTTTCACCTTTGTAAGTACTTTTTTCTTTTTGTTATAGTTTTCTTTTTGAGTGATTTTCTAATGTTAACAGTAAATTCATTTAAGTTAATATCACTCAATATTCATAGAATCAGTTCCGATCATAATAAGGCCCTTTTAAAACAGTTCATCGAAAGCCGCCGACCAGACGTTTGTTTTCTACAAGAAATAAGTTCTCTGCTTACATCTTTGGATTTTCTTACCAATTATCAAGTTATTATTAACCGCGACCAAGAGACTGGGGTTGCGATTTTGGTGCGAAAGGGTCTGAGTTATGATCGTGTTGTGTTAGCCCCTGAAGGAAGGGCTATACGTTGTTATATTCAGAACATTTGTTTTATAGCATTATATGGTCATTCTGGCTTTACACGTGCAAAAGAGAGGAATGAGTTTTATGCAACTACCATTCCTTCTTTACTTCCTCCGGGAATTCCTCATTGTATAATTGCCGGAGATTTCAATGCAATTGTTGATCCCCGAGATTCTCTGACGCCTACCACGCCTTGTCCTACTTTGTCAGAGCTTATTCGTGTCCTAAAGTTAAAAGACGCTTTAGTTGTGTCAAACTCTAAGCATGTATTCACCCACTGCACTACTACGACGAAGAGTAGAATCGACCGAGCTTACATTTCAGAGAGTTTATGCACTGCGGTGATACAACAAAATACAATTCCTGTGGCGCTGTCCGATCATGCAGCGATTGAAGTAGCCTTTAAAATGCCTTTCTTGCTACCACCGGCCCGGGGCCCTTCCTATTGGAAGATTAATAATGACATCATGTCTCGCCCGCAGGTTGTAGAGGAATTCTCGCGTCGCTTACCTTATTGGTGCAGCATGCAGCGGTACTACCCCTCTGTTATTTCCTGGTGGAATTTATATTGTAAACCTAAATTACGCAGTTTTTTTCAATGGCAAGGGCGGGTCGCGAGGGAAGACGACCACCATTTACATGAATTTTTATATCAAGCTCTCTGTGACTTTTGGAATGCTCCGCCTTCGCTGGAGAACCTGGCTTGTATTAACGGTATCAAACACCGATTGAAAAGTATTTACTCCCACACGTCGATTAGTGCGTATTTGTCGGAAGACTTTTATCATCGCTTTCCGGAGGAGACTATAACTATTTATCATGTTGATTGGATTTTGCGACAACGGCGTTCCACCGCCATTCATTCTCTCATTCTGGGAGATGGCACTACTACTACTAATTGTTCACAGATTTTACAAGAATTCACGCGCTACTATACAGACTTTGCACGTGCGCGTCCCATAGACTACTCATATGCCTCGGAGTTTTTGTGCACGTTATCTCCCCATCTCACGGATGACGAGTGTCAGACATTGATCAATCCCATTAGTGCGGAAGAAATTTTCGCAGTCCTCAGGCGGACAAAGGGCCGTAGTGCCCCCGGAGAAGACGGATTAAATATCCAGTTTTATAAACAGTATTGGTCTCAACTCAGTCCCTCTCTTACCGCTTTATTCAATGCTTGGTTACGAGGCGAAGCAGTGGGTCGTAATACCGCTATCTTAGTTCTCATTCCGAAATCCCGCGCAGCGCATTATGTTCAGGACTATCGACCTATTTCTTTATTGCCCGTCGATCTTAAGTTGTTCACTAAAGTGCTTACAGCCCGACTTCGACCAATCATCCGTCACTACATTAGTCCTTATCAGGCAGCACTCCATGCTACGCATAACCTTTCCTATACTCTTCGCTCTTTGCGCGATATTTTTGCTTATTTTCATTTTCGGCAGGTGCCTGCGGGCGCATTAGCTGTAGATTTAGAAAAAGCGTACGACAGTTTAGATCACAGTTTTTTGTTGCAGGTGCTGGAAGCCTGGAGGTTTCCTTTAGCCTTCCGCACAGTCATTAACAATTTATATACCACGGCCAATTTCCGTATACATATTAACGGACACCTGTCCCCTCTTATTCCGCTGAAACGTGGATTAAGGCAAGGATGTTCTTTGTCAACGATACTTTTTGCACTCGCATTAGATCCTTTACTTCGACAGTTGGCCACCCTGCACCCCCCTGGACCCTCCCGTTTCTTGAGTCAAAATATATTCGGGTATGCGGATGACGTCACCATCAACGGCGTGGATCCTGTTCGTATGGCGCGGGTTTTTGCAGTGTTGCAACGTTTTGCACTTTGTTCCGGATTACAGTATAATGTACAGAAAACTAACCTATTACAGTTCAATGGTTTTCATTTACCTGCTAACGAGCCTGGGGTGCCGTGTGTACCCCACGTCACTTCCTTGAAGATCTTAGGTATCCCGTTTACGTCACAACCTACTCCCCTTTTCGAGGAAATTTGGTCCCCGTTGTTGTTACAAATTCGCCAGCTTTTGTTTTCTCAGCGTTTCCGTCGCCTTCATTTAATTCATCGTATTCACTTTATCAATATTTACATTGCACCTAAGCTGTGGTATCGGGCTCGAATTTTCCCCTTACCGGAATTGTTCGCTAAGCGGTTTGACTCCTTATTCCTATGGAATATATGGCGTGGCTTCTATTTTCGTATCCCACGTGCAGGACTCTATCTTCCCCGTTCACAGGGAGGGCTGGGTCTAGTACATCTCAGATTGAAATGTCAAACTCTGTTTATGCTCGATTTCTATGCTGCAGTTGCTATTAACGAATCCTTCACACAGCAATGGATACGATGTTTTTGGCCTAGTTATGAATTACCTGTGAGCCCCCCGTTTATTAACTTTGCTGATTGTTGTCCGGCGTACATTACTTCACTAATACGTTATTGGGCATACAGTGGTGTGGTTCTCTGCCCTACGGGATACAATTCTCGCACTTTGTATAACTTCCTTCTCTCGTTGCCTAACGATCAGATTATTCTCCGAATTCCTCACCGATATCCTCAGACTACGTGGTCACAGGTATGGGCTAATATCTCTGCCCCGGTATTACCTTCATACCTACAGGTTGAATGGTTTCAAGTGGTGCATCAGTTGGTGCCTACGCGCGCTCGTTTATTTGAGCTGAAACGTGTTCCTGACCCACTGTGTTCTCGATGCGCCAAAGAAGATACACTATCCCACCGGTTCGATCAGTGTGTGGGTGCTCCAGCTATCTGGAACTGTCTCACGTCCTTCTTAGGACGAATTTGTCGTCGACCTCCACACCAGTTCACAGTATCCTATGTTTTGTTTCCGGATTTTCGTTATTTTCCACAGACCAAACACCACGCTGTGCTTTTTCTACTGGCGTGTACAATTGTGTATATCCATCGCCATGTACCTTTGCTGGATGCTCGCACCTACTTGGATTTTTTTAAACGCACTCGCCGAAAGCTCTTTTCCCCCGAGTTGGACAGGCAGTATTTTAGTAGGTTTTTAGAAGTGGTGTTGCAGTAATCTCCTTCCTTCTCTTAAAAAAAAAAAAAAAAAAAAAAAAAACGCTACAACTCATTATGTAGGTTTATCTTTTCGTTTTTATTTAATTTTTTTTTTTATTTTTCGCGATTTTTGTTATACTTTACAATTTCCTTTTCTTGTATGTAAGACATATTGTATTGTATTGTATTATATTGTATTCCTAGGAGTCAGTCTGGTTCTTGTACACTTTTTGTATAAAGACAAGCACATGAACAATAAAACTAGTGGCTCAGTGGTAGAGCGTTCACCTCTGATGCTTGGGGTCTCGGGTTCGATCCCAGCCCCCGCCAAGTGAACTTTGTGGTGGACAAACACTGTGTGCGTGTGTTTTCTCGGGGTTCTCCCGTTTCCTACCACTTTCTTCATTCCACCATTTCATTCATTACTCTCCTTTAGCCTAACCGGCATAACCATGGGACGTAAAACTCAAAGTTTTCATTTCATTTTTTAATATGTCTTTTTCGATACTAATAACCATCATACGAAAATTTCTCCTCTTTCTCTCTTTTTACAGCTTCTTCTTTTTCCTTGATCTGCTTCTTCACGTGTGTCTCATTCTTTTTCCTCTTGACCTTCTTCACTTCTGTTTGTTTTAATTCTTCAGACTTCCATTCATCATTCCTCCTTTTTTGTGTCTTTTGCTTTCAATTCAACCTCTACTTTTTATTTTTTGTTCCTTCATTAATTTTTCCATCTCTTCGCCTTCTCTTTTATCTTTACGCATCTTCATTGTTCTTCGTTACTTTATTTTCTACGCTCACGTGTTTTCCATATTTGCTTTGGACTTCTATTATTTCTATTTTGTCTTTTTCTTCTATTCTGTCCTTGACCTCGTAGTTATCTCCGGGATCATATCAGGATGTTTCTTTTCTTCTATCGGGTTGTTGGTGTGGCGTCTACAGACCTTATTCCTCTGGCATAGATTTTCATGTTCACCTATGAATTCGTGTTGTACCTATGAATTTCTATTTTCTGACTGAATTCGATTAATTACTAGTGAACATATTTTCTTCTCTGTATTGGCTACCTGAATGTAACTTAATATAAAATCTCCGTTGAATTAAAGTTTTGTTCACCTTCTACATTCGTATTTGCTTCTATGTCATCTAATGCTTGTTGTAATTCAGTAAGGATTAAGGTCTTGTTTTCCATCTGAATGTCTTCATCAGATAATTCATTGGTTCTTCTTTCGTACCTATTCGTGTCCTTCTTTTGGACAATACTGTACAAAAGGATTATATTCGTTGCAATTCCTACATTGCGCATCCCTAGCTGGACATTGATATCTCAAACGTTGTTTTCCGCATGTTACACAACCATATAGATAACATACATATTTTGCCTGTGACATTGTTTTTGAACGGAACCTATTGATTTAATGTAGTTTGTCTTGGTACTATTTTTGTATCTTTCGTTGATCTGTTGCAGCATTCACTTGTAGCGAAAAAAAAAGTTTTGTAGACTGATTTAACAATGCACCTCACATACATATAGGAAATCAGGTAGAATTGAAGGTAAACAAAGTAACCATATTTTATAAATTGGATTCAAGACTGGAACAAGTGAATGCTGCAGCTCTGACCGCATTATTGACCTTTATTCGGGATTAATTATCTGTTTCATACTGGCTGCTTTCAAAACGGACACAAAAGTTTTGCAAACATGGTCAAGCTGGCTTCAGGAATCATAAAACTCGTAGTGGCGTAACAAGACGGAAGTGGGATGTATGGGATCATTGCCTCTCCTAATTTCGGGTGGGGAATTTAATGTCGCCCAACTTTTTATTTTGCACAAATTTGTACTTAACTGAAGAGTCCAAAGTATTTTCCTATAGTAAATCTAGCAAATTAAAAATGCGAATATTAAAAATGAAATATTTGAGTTTTACGTCCCACGGTTATGCCGGTTAAGCTAAAGGAGACGGTAATGAGTAATGAATGAAAATGGTGGAATGAAGAAAGTGGGAGGAAACGGGAGAACCCCGAGAAAACCGCCGCACATAGTGTTTGTCCATCACAAAGTTCACTTGGATCGAACCCGGGACCCCAAGCACCAGAAGTGAATGCTCTACCACTGAACCACTGCGGCCCAATGCGAATATTAGTTCACATTCCTAGGAGAAAAGGGTGAGGGGAAGGGTCACCCAGACATTTTAACACTTTGAGCTGCCTCTTGGTAATAAGAACTAAAATTGTTTCAAAATAAACCTGAAATATTTATTTGGAATGTAAACTTTATTAACAAACCGAAGATATCGACATAAATACAAAATAATGAAATAAACAAGTGACAATACAAATAGCTACATTTCACATATTTCGAATATTGGCGGGTACCACAGGACACGTAAGAAAAGGTAACTGCAGGTATGTACGCTAGTGCAGCTAATTACGCCAAGTGTTCAGTGCTGGGACCTTTCCCACGAAATCCGCTAGAATGCGCCTCCAATATGTGCGACGGTCTTGTACAAGTCCGATTTGACTTTCGAAGACAGCGCTCAGATGCCACGTACAGCATGTTTGCTTCGGGAAGACTCCGTGGAAGGACGATATTATATAAGCGTAATTTCAGTAAAACTCAAATATTTTATTTTTCTCTGTGGTGTTACGTAGTTGTTATTCATGGGTTTATTGATTACTAAATTCATCGTTTTTTGTGCCAATGCCAAGAAGAATTCTTTTGTCTCTCACGAATCGATAACTTACAAGTTTATTTTTTTATTTTATTTTATTTTATTTATTTATTTATTTATTTATTTTTTTTACAAATTTGGATATTTTACCGAGTGCAGACTATATTTTATCTGTTATGTTGACCCAGTGCTGTATGTATTCAAAATTCCAAATTGTTTTGATCATACTGGTAACGAATGGCAGCTTTCCTCTCATAATAGTTGCAGTTGGATTTCCGCATTAAAAACTGGTACACAAAGTGCGACTATTGCTCGAGTAAACACAGAATTTTATACAACGAACATAATTTATCTTTCATTCATTCATTTATTCACCATTATCGGCGATATACATAGATGCATAGACATCACGTTCCAGCGTGCCAAAAATGCATATTAAATGCAAATGTGAAATAGGCTTATGTTTAAATTGTTTGACAATATATTATGAAAGTTGAACATTTCAATGACAACAATTGTTAATTGTTCTTATTTTGAAAATTGCTGTTTGATTCTTATGCTTTGCATTTTCTTGCTGCGATATTTTGTCTGGTAACCGCCGCCATTTGCATGAGAAATTCAGTTATTAAAAATTATTTCTATTATGTATTTAACACTTTTTTGATATGTTACTTTATACAGGGTGGTCCGGAAGTGGGCGTACCCCTAATGGGTACAGTTGCGAAAACTTGGCGCAGAATGCTGTTATGACATGGATGGTGATCATACCGATGTTTATACTGTTAAAACTGAAGGTGAGGTACACCAAATGCTAGACCACCCTGTATTTTTATTATTGGCGCTAACAAAGTATCGGATTGCCTGCAATTACAGTGTCCTTAAATGAAATAAAGTATATTCATTAGTACACAAAATAATTATTTATATATAATCATAATAATGAAAAACTTAATTTGTTTATCGGGGAAACTTATTTTAGTAGATTAATTATAAATTTGCAAATGCTCACTGTAAAACTTAAATTATTTTCCCACAGCGGATTGGATTTATATAATTATTTTACAAAAAGAAAAATTAAGAACTATGAAGCATTTGTATAAAATTCTAGAAAACCAGGCACACTATTCACACACTTCCATCTATACTCCTATATACTAATAAAGCCATCATTTCACAGAGTGGCAGAATATAGCAATTAATCTTCTTCTTTCCTTATTGTTACTTAATCTTAACACTCTGAACCCTTTTTACAATTTCTATTCCCAACATCAGGATCGTAACTAAGGGGAGAACACACTTGCCCCTCCTCCCTCTAAGTGAAAGATCAGGGTGCAAGATTTCGTCATTTCGTAGCTCAAATGTGGCAAAACTTTAACACTAGAAGGACCGCACTTTCTACCTACCTATAATGCCCGCAATGGGTCATTTTGACCCATATTCATTTTTATATTGTTATTGTGCAATTTTCTGTTGGGTTCTTGTCTTTGTGCACTAGAAAGCGCGAATTATTGTCAATGTTAGTTCAGAAGTACTTTTTACGTACATTAAGGGGTAAACAGAAATACTTATACAGATATACTTATATATACAGATAGATAGCTAGTTACAAGATATGTGGAAGTGATATATGCTTCAACAATACACAATTTATTTTTCTAATTTGTATGAGAATTAAAATGTTGAAAAAAATAAATGATTTATTACAAAATGATGTTTCTAATAATTTTCTTTTTATTATTCTTTTTTGAACACGAAATTGTTTCTAGGCAGTTTGTTATTTTACAGATGAACACTTTAGTTAACATTTTTCCTTTCTTATTGAAATAATCTTGGGAATACAATGAGCTATAGAGCTTCACCTACTCATGAAAATGGTGCAAGGAGAAAACTGTCTTACACGTCTTTCTTGTACTCATTACACACCAACACTATCTATGAGCACTTTCCGCAGGCAAATTTTTTGCATGGTGGGCAGTATGCAGATGACTTGTTGGCACATTTTTGTGCAACCTTGCAGTGCTTTCTTTTTGTAGAACCCTTAGTTTGCTGTGGAAGGTATTGTTTGGGTTGTAGATTCTCTTTCCTTTCTTTTATGATTTCGTCAGCTAGACCAAAGGGGAACTTAATTCTGCTTACCCGTCTTCCAGTGACTGCTTTGTAAACTATCCAAGAATTTATGCCTGTCGAGTCCAATATGTTATAAAGAACATGAACTGGCCATCGTCTACTACCAGCTCGAGCAGAGTACTTGCGCGCCATTTGGTCCAGAACATCTACATCCACTTTCGTGTGATTGTACTGTTTCGGGCTTCTTTTTCCTTGTTGTTGGTGCTTCTACATCAGGATGCAGAGTGTTCAAAATTAGCACGTTTTTATTTTTTATACAGAGGTAGTCTGTCATCGTGTGGCCACATTGGTTTTTATATATTTTTGTATCATATAGCTCTCGATTTGATTCCACTTTCTTGAGATAGACTGGTAATTCTCTACGTTGTTTCCGTACTGTGCCAACAATGCTGATAGCATTTTTCTTCAACTTCTCAGCTAGCGATTAAGAAGTAAAAAAGTTGTCTTATGTAAGGTTCAAGCCGGTTTTCTTATATGGTTCCATTAGACGTAAAACTACACATTCGGGAAGAGGCTGATCTGCAGGCTTATTTTCGTCTTTTCCTAGGTAAGGAAACCCGTGAAGACAGTATTTGGTATTGACGTCAGCTAACAGACAGTACTTTATTCCAAATTTATCCGGTTTCGTTGCAACGTATTGCAAAAATCTGCATCTACACTTTGTGGGATATAGTTGTTCGTCACATGTAACATTTTCCTCAGGGTTGAAACAATTCAACGAATTTTTCACAAATATGTTCCATATTGAAGATGCAAGGGCAAATTTGTCAGTTTGTAGATTGATTCATCTCTCCGCACGTATATCGAATCGATTGTACTTCATGATTTTAAGAAATCTGTTCCTAGGCATTGCATCGCTAAACAGAGCTATTCCCCATTTGCTGGACCAACAACTTTTCAGTGGCATATTCCGCAGACCTAACGCACCTCATAGAGCAATGCTATGAAAATTAGAAGTTCATCTTTACTGTCCAATTAGGTTTTTCTTTCTCCGCCTCTTTCTTGGTACATCTTTTCATAATTGATAAGAATTCATCATTGATAACCAGTCGAAATGCACTAAACAACGAATCCTCCGTTATATTTTGCTTTGCATAACGTGTTGGCCCTGGAGTAATATGTATGATGCTATGCGTCTGTCTTCTACCCTGAGATGGAGCTGATGAATCTATAACCTCCCATTTTGTCCCATCAGCCGCAGTTACAGATCTTGGTAGATTATGTGTTTGTGGTATGGAATCCTCAATATCGCTTGACTCATTCGAAGAGCAGTCCGTTGATCTTTCGGACATGTTCTCACACTCTTCTGTAAATTCAGAATCCGAACCTGAAATCGGCACATCTTCATCTCCAGAATCGCTTTCTGCGCTCCAGAATGATCGCATAAAAATTGTATCTTGGTCTACAAAGCAGTCTGTTTCATCACATCACCCATTTTGAGAAGATCAAGAGGCTTTTCTAGAAAGCAAGCTACTATTTCTCCATGGGAGCTTATTTAGTTATTACTGATAAGGATTGGAAATGAATAAATATGGAATAAAAAATAACAGACGTAGTAAAAGAAGATTTTTATAGATTACAGCATTAACGAATAATATCTAGAGGTAGCATTATGTATTCCACTTGGTAGTAACACGTATTTTATCCTTGCTTGCCATCTGTCAGACACATCAAAAACTTCAGTAAAAATGAGGTACGTCTAGTTATGTGTAAGTTGTAAAACACAATGGCATAAAATATATTGCTATGTGTTTAGTTCGTATCAAATATTTAAATTGAAATATACCGTAAAAATATATGGAATTTAACATGGGTCAAAATGACCCATTGCGGACATTTTAGGTATAACTATAAAATTTGCCTTAGTTTCTGAACCCACAATGCTCTGAATTTTAGCATTGGTGCAGGCCAATAGCGTTAACAAATTCATAAAATATTGTTCACTTTGTATTTCAAATACGTTTACAGTAGAAAATTAAAATATGGTGATGGGTTATTTTGACCCATCCGGTCCTCCTAGTGTTAAACAACGGGGAGGGTGTCTGGGGGGAAAGGCACAACATGATCAAAATCTAAGTGAGAAAGACTTTTAAACTAATCTCAACATTATTCTCTGAAATTAACACTTAAGTGTGGTTTGACTGACAAAAGCTTTTAGAATAAATTCTAGGATTATGGGCGCCCGAAGAAAATTTTCTAGGGGGGAGGGAGCTCAAATCCCTGGTTCTATATTACGTTCGATATTTTTTTTATTTGTATTAAGAAAATCTCAAGAAATTTAATACATTTTCGTGAGCCAGGGAGGGGGGCTTGTGCCCCACCTGCCCTCCCCTTCGAGCGCCCACGTCTAGGGTGTATTACATCAGAATAGTATACCATACGTTGTTAATTAAATCATTAAATAGTTTGTTCAACTGTCCTTTCGAATCTCACTAGGTTACACCCAAAATGTTAACAATATTTTTGGCGTGACGATCATACAAACAATATACGCGTTTCACAAGCACTCTTAAAACCATCGTTTTATAAACCGAAATTCCTCATTTGTTCCAGCATTAAGGAAATGTAATTAACATCATACTACACTGAGAAAAAAAATTGTAAGTGGGGTACTTAAAAAGGTAGGTTACATGCATAATTCCTGTAGTTTTTGGACTTAACGTACGGCAGACGTATAACTGAAAACGCATGTTTTATGATACTTTCCGAATAAGTGTTCCAACTGTACGCACTTTCCGTATGAAACAATATAGGCGGTCAGGATCTCACATACAAGTGGACGTATATCATATAGCTGAGGAATGTAGCATAAGTATATTGTAAGGATCCCCACATTGCGACAGGAGCACATGTCAACATAACACGTGCTATTGATTATAAACAAAAGAGCAAATATAAAAAGCCAATACAAAAGGCACCGCGGATTGCCGAAAGAAAACGGATTTCACGGAAGAACCCAAAGAGGACAGATAAAAGGCTGACTACCGAGGGACCTAGCATCAGTCGTTCAACTGATCAAATTACCTACACCGCCCTGAGGTCGCACTGGGCTAGAAGTACACCCATCCTTACCCGTGGTCGCGCTAAACTAAGGGTCCTTTCTACAACCAAACCTCGCGAAGCTGCCTTAATCTAAGGGGGCTATCCTTCAAAACTCACCAAAACCGGCAGGTGCCTTAAAAACACTAAATAATAAAAAAAACTACATTTAAATAATAACAAAATAAACACTTTTTTACTCTTTGTAATCAAAGACGTTTTGTAGTTAACAAATTTTATAATAAATTGGTAAAGGGGATAAATCTCAATCCATTATTAACTCTACCAAAATCATTACATGATGCTAGGCACCGGGGTTTCAGGCTTTATCCCCAGATCTAAGTTCTCGACATGCCATTCTGAATGATGACCATTTGTGACATAAGCAGTGTGAAAAATGTTAGCTGAAAATAACACAGAGAAATGTTTGTTCAACTTGCCATTTAAGTATCCTCAGTTCTCTTGGAAAGTCTGCCCAAACTTGATATCCACCATTTTTAGCTCTATCGTGTCACACTATAATTTAAGAGATGCAGTGAAATATTTGAATTTTGCCTCTCTTTTTCTTTCCTTCTCTTTCTTTTCCTTTCACCACTCGAGTACCGGATCATCGCCGGAACCGGCGGTCCTGAATGAGTATATTTATATAAATATTCGTTGCTTAAATAATGATGTGACTTGTTTATAACTTCAGTAACGTAGGGCTACACACCATACGTGGATCGAAAGGGGTGAGGGGTGAAGAGTCATTCGCCTATTCCCCCTCGTATTGGCATAGGCGCCAACGCTGCAAAAGCCCTGTGAGATAGAATACTGCTAATCTTTCACTGGAGTCCGTCCTGGATTCGAAGCAGTGCATATCTGCATTTTATCAACCATCCCAATAATAGTTTTAATATGTTTTCTCTTTTATCAATGTTTCTTTCCTTCACTACCTGGGTGGTATTATTAGTAATGATATGAAAGAAGGTGAAATAAAAACAAGGGTAGGAATGGCGATGGGACCTTGAATAAAGAGTTGAGAAAAAGACTCATAAAATGATTCGTGTGGAGTATTCTATTGTATGGATCAGAAGCATAGACATTACGCAAATATGTTGGAAAACGACTGGAAGCCTTCGAAATGTGAGTGTGGAGAAGAATGGAGAGAATTATTGGGTCGAACGGAAAACGAATGAGAGAGTGTTAGAAATGGTGGAGGAGAAAAGAACAATTTTGGGTATTATTAAGAAGAGGAAAAGAAACTATTTGGTACATCGGCTCAGAAGAAACTATATCATGAGGGATGTGCTAGAGGTATGATGGCAGGAAAGAGAAGAAGGGAGCGAAGGAGACTACAATAATTGGACGAAGACGAAGAGGTTAGCGAGAGAACCTGAAGCATGGAAGTGCGGCAAGTTACCCACCAATAATGACAGTATACGTATGGTGATAATGATGATGATTACTTTCCTTCAAGATAGAAAATTGTTTTATTTATTTTTAATTAAACACTAGTACACAAGAATAAGCAAATTAAAATGTAACGTGATGATGTGACCTGCACAAGAGTAACATGAAATAACAATTTATCTTTCCTCTGGTAGAGAGTGTTAGTTGATTAATTCCATGAGGAATACTCACCAGAAGTGTGAGGAAACCAACACAAACACCGAAAATGACCTAAAACCTTAAAAGGTTTTGAAGACGACTAAAAAAGCTAGACATTTTTGCAGCAATCCAGGGCCGCCCATAGGGGGGATGTATGGCGCAAGCTGCGCCATTGAGAAAAATTTTGGGGGGGATTTTACTCTACTTTCGAACTAGCAATTTTACTGTCGGAATAGAATTAAAACACGATTTTGAGAAGCTAATTTCCAAAAAAATTCCGGGGTGAACCCCCGTACCCCCTGCTTCGATACTCGATGAATCAAGTACCACGCAAGTAGCCGTATGAAAGGAAAGGTTGGTTCGTTTTAAGAGAGAAGGGCCGCCCACAGGAGAGATGAATGGAGCAAGTTGTGCCATCGAGAAAAAAATTGGGGGAATAAAAAAATTGGGGAAGAATTTTACTCTAATGTTGAATAAGTAATTTTGCTGTCGTCAGAATAACATTGGAACACGATGCGATTTTTTTTTTAATCTCGAGAATGAATCTCCCTCCCCCCTGCTTAGAAACTCTATGAATGAAGTACCGCGCAAGTTGCTATATGAAAGGATGGCGCCAAGTTCTGGTGAACAACAGTTACAAACACTCAAGGAATCACTTTCAAATTTAGATTTGAAACTTGCCTATGTTGTCTGTTGAAAATTATAAAGTAGTTTGACATAATTGTGAGCTAGTGGTAACCATACAGACAACAGCCAAGTTTCAAATCTAAATTTGAAGTGAGCCAGTGAGTGTTTGTAACTGTTGTCCACCAGAACTTGGCGCCTATTTTTGTGATTTCAATTCTTTTTAAGGCTACTCGTACTTGGCTCTTTTACAGGAATGTTTTTTGTTGGATATCACTTCTTTTTGTAGGCTAATTTCGAGGATAACATTTTCTTTTCGTATCAAACTCAATAACTTGTAACTTGCGTCTTACTTTTCATGTACAAGGGAATTATATCAATATTTTGTAAATAAAAAATAATACTACTAATTGTAAAAAAAAAAAAAAAAAAAGAATACCTGTGCCATACACAGTGTGTAGAAGTTTTTATACCCTTCAATATCCTTATAGAACATATTTAGTATTCAGTGTACACTACCAAGACTACTAATAAAAGTAATGTCATTTTTATAATTACTACTGCCCCTACTACTACTACAAGCATTTTATAATACTACTACAGAAAATAAAAACAACAACAAAAATAACATTACTAGTACTATAAAAACTACTGCTACACTGGGCAATTGTTTTTAAGGACTTGAGTTTTGAGGAGGGAAGATATTATGTTTTGGGGGGGAGTGCGCCATCAGCTTTGGGGGGGATGGGCACCCCTGCAGCAATCAACCATTGAAGAAACATTTATGGAAACGAAAATATTGCTGCATACTTTTAGCTTGTTTCTTATTTAACAACGTCTTGATTGGATCTTTAATATACGTACTGAATGATGTATTTGTCAATACAAAAGAAATCTAGATCATAACTGAAAATTCTTGTTTTCCGCATATTGCTATGAAAAAACTGTTGTATATACAGCTAAATCTGTAGACCTGGCAACAATCAGACTTGGATTTCCATCTGGTACACAGCTGTTTATTCTTAATAATCTAAAAACAATCTGTGATTAAGGAGCAAATATATGTGCCATATATTATTAAAAATGAGAACTCAATGTATGAAATCGTACAACGGATAAAGAATATCAACTCAAAAACTGTTTTCCATCAAGCATTCATGTTTTATTGTACCCATGAAACTATGAATTTCCTTGTGGAACCCCAAATCACCAATGAATTTCCTTTTTTAAATGCATCCTCTCAGAAATTTTGATGGAGTAGTCAAGTCTATACAGTATTTAGTGTAAGCGTAGATATAATCTGCCATATTTCAGTTTCAAGACATGATACTTTACAGAAACCCATGTAATTGATTTCGGGCCCACGTGAAAAAAATAGAAGTTTCTATGCATTTCACTCTGTTATCAGTCTCTTTGGTTTATGGCCTAAAAAAATGTTGTTAGATTTTTCCGACCGAGTGTTTCCGCCAGGAATCGAACCTGGGATCTCAATATTCGCACATTTTGTATGTTGATCTTTCCATGCAGGGTAGAAGCTAGCTTAACACACAACCTGAAACTAACGATCGTGGAAAAAGGGAAATGCACACAGCAGAGGGAGGAATTAGTTTCTTGCTTTCCTTTAGATGACTGTCCTGGTTCGGGGGGTGCGGTGGCTCAGTGGTAAGAGCGTTCACCTCTGGTGCTTGGGGTCCCGGGTTCGATCCCAGCCCCCGCCAAGTGAACTTTGTGGTGGACAAACACCCTGCTCGTGGGTTTTCTCGGGGTTGTCCCGTTTCCTCCCACTTTCTTCATTCCACCATTTCACTCATCTCTTATCATCACCGTCTCCTTTAGCCTAACCGGCATAACCGTGGGACGTAAAACTCAGAGAGACTGTCCTGGCTCTTCATTCGTTAATATTTTCGGAATAAATTAACATTAAGGCTAGTGCAAAAGTGTAGTTAAATGTTATAGCACTGTATATACTACACAAAAATAATGCCAATTTCTTTTGTTGTAGATTGTTCGTTTATATTGCATAGTATTGAGAACTATTTGAATGAGTCTTTGTGTTTTAGATTAGATTTAGATTTAAACAAGAAAAAGTACACATTTGTAATCGGTATCAAAGGCACAGTGGCTAAAGAGAAACGTATTTGCAAGAGTAGTTTCACGCAACCTCACCCCTAAAAATAAAACAAACATAAAAGCATATTAAATAGCTACCACTTTCCTTGAAATGTGAACAGCCATATCCTTGCTATAGTGGTTACTTTATTGAAGTTTATTATAGCGGTTAATTTGAAGTTTAGCCTCGACCAATGTTCTGCAATTTGAAATGAAAATGAAATGAAATCTTTGAGTTTTACGTCCCACGGTTATGCTGGTTATGCTAAAGGAAACGGTGATGATGAGTAATGAATGAAATGGTGGAATGAAGAAAGTGGGAGGAAACGGGAGAACCACGAGAAAAACCACGCACACGGTGTTTGTCCACCACAAAGTTCACTTGGCGGGGACTGGGATCGAACCCGGGACCCCAAGACGATTTGAAATGACACTCACTCGTTATTCATTAACGGATTTGTGAATATTTTTAAGTTTTGATACAGCATTAATCACTCTACATACAAATGTCAAGAAATACGTAGGAGTGTTCTTTATGTTAAATGTTCCTATCGTAGTGTGTTAATGTGCATTTCAAATAAGGTATTTTTCTTTAGCTGCGACTTTGCACTGAAATATGGACCGAGAAAAATGCGGGATACACCTATTGTTCTTGACACGAGAGATGAAAATGTGCGTGTAGGGGACAAAGCGGCTGAATTTACCTTCTGTGATGCCACAACCAAATCTTAACGGGTGTCTGAACCATATGCACGATCCTGTACACTGCAGATACTTTAACAGAACAGACGCTTATATAAGAAAAACTAAGAAGAATACTTTGTTACTATTTTTCTTTAATATAATTTTAAATTTTTTCTCTCTTTTATTCTTTTCGTAATATTTCTGCACATCTATTTTATTTATTCACTATATATAAACGAAGAGAGAGAGATTGAAAATTTATCTTGATAAGCTCTTATAATTTTTACACTTATACATAAAAACACTTAAACGTTGTACTAAGCAAATATCAACAGTAGAAAACAGTTTAAGGTACTCTGAAGTATTATAAAATTAACAAGGGTTGCAAGCCCAACATAAAGTTGTAGTTTTTCAAGTCGCATTACGTCAGATTAGTTACTTCTTATGAGCCTTTGACTGTCCGTACACTATAACATAAAATTGTGCTTAATAAAAGCTCTAATTACTTAAATTCACTATTTCTTTTTCATTTACCCCTCAACCACCATAAATACCATACCATTTATATGCAACTATCCAAGGACTTCGTTATATAAGCTATTTGCGTTATACATCTATTCGTTAAACATCTATTTGCGTTATACATCTATTCGTTAAACATCTATTTGCGTTATACATCTATTTGCGTTATATATCTATTCGTTAAACATCTATTTGCGTTATACATCTATTTGTTATACATCTATTTGCGTTATATATCTATTCGTTAAACATCTATTTGCGTTATACATCTATTCGTTAAACATCTATTTGCGTTATACATCTATTCGTTAAACATCTATTTGTGTTATATATCTATTCGTTATACATCTACTTGTGTTATAAATCTATTCGTTATACATCTACTTGTGTTATAAATCTATTCCTTATATATTTATTTGAGTGAGTGTTCATTATTAGGATTAGCGTGACACACAGATTAAGAGACTTTCCATTGGACAAATCCTGCAACATTAAATAATGTTTGAAGGAAGAAAGCGAAAAGAAACTTTCAGGTTCAAGTCCCGCAAATATAATGTGTAAGGATATGTTAATTAAGACGGCGATAATGATAATGTATGAAATGATGGAAATTGGAAGAAGACGAGAAAGTCCATTTAGTGCTAGCTGGGGTTGAACCAGGGATTCCGTGTTCCAAGGGTAAACAATCTCTCACAGAAGCATTGCATAACAATGAAAACTTCCTGTAAAGTTGGGTAAATTGTCATATGTGACAACCAATCTTAACTTAGATGTGACAACACGTCTCTCGCAATATTATATAAAAACAAACATCATATCTACTTGTGTACAACAGAGGTGTAGTGGGTCATTAATTTTGGGATGGCTTTCTAGTTTGTAACTATTCTATCAGGCCTTGTTTCCATTTTGTACTAATACACAATAACACACTGAGCAAGGTTATGTGATAATATGTAAAAAAAAAAAACATTATCACGTAACAGTTTCAACACAATAAATGTGCCTTCATCAGACTTCCACTCCTTCTGGCTGCTTGGGAGTTAGTCATCACTTATATAGTATCCGGAGATCAACTTTTAATTCACTTGATGGGGCGAAGCCTAATTAAAAGTTGATTAGGTTCGGGCCTGATATGATTTTTATTATTTCACTTTGACGCTAGAACTTAGAGAAGGGAATGGGTAAGGGAGATATACAAACATAAATAAAATTTAATAAGTCTTGAACCACCGTACCAATCTCGATAAAATTTTCAGCCTTGATGAAGTTCGAACCCGAGAAGATTTTCCTCATATAATTTTGATGGTGTAACTAAAGGAAGGGGGAAGGATAGCAACATTTAAAAGAGAACGAAAACTCACCGATCTTAGTATCGAATCTATAAGTTTTGGAGTCGCTGAGATGAACAGTGACACATCTGATGCCGTTTAAATCCAAATTCAGCCCGTAACATGGAGGAGGGGAAGACATATAAAAATGATCAAAATAACCAATATCATTGTGGAATTCATAGTTTTCCGGGTGGCTGAGATGAACAATGACACTGAAGATGCCGTGCTCCGCAACATGGGAAGGGGATGGGATATATAAAACTCATCGAAAATGACCGATATCAAAGAGCGCTTTAGTAATGGTAAAAAGTGACTGAATAACGGAGCATATTTTTTTCTCATTTTATCCCAGCAGAGCTATTATTATTATTATTATTATTATTATTATTATTATTATTATTATTATTATTATTATTATTCGCGTACTTTTGAACTTGTAGGGCGAAATTAATTCATAATATGTTTTTATTTCTGAAATTTTTCATGGATGGAATGTGGTTTCCTTTGTTAGTGGGCACTAATTTCTCTCTAGGTCGTCGAATAAATTAATTTCGTTGTGCACTTAGGTGCAAATAACCTTACAGGAAGAAGCTTGATCGCTCCAATGATCAATGCTGAAGTAAGTAATTTTTGGGTTCTAGTTTCAGGTGGCAGGATAGTGTAGCGATAACGTAATGGAGTTACGATTAATAAAATTGTCTAGCATAGGTTCAAGTCCTGTTCACGCCAAAGATGCATTTTTTATAAAGTAATAGTGAAGAATCGTTTTCTCACACTAGACGTCCAATGCTTAAGAATGTGGAAGAAAACACATTATTCATGATAGAGACGATTTACGAATGTTGATTGGGAAAGGGCAAGGGATTTTCCAAGACATTCGAAACACTTCATTGGTCTGCAGTAAACACTTTTCGTATTATCATTCTCAGAAATAAATAGTACAGCATTTGTTGAACAAACTTTGGGTAAAGCAATCGGTGGTGTAGTAGTAAAGTACCAGACTTACACGCGGAAAATCTGGGTTCGATTCCCCGTCAGGTAATATAACATTTTCGCATAAAATAATGGCTGCAAACAGAGATTTATCTTCTGTTGGAGAACTTAGAAAGCATCACTGGCGAGAATTCCAGTAAACAGTGTGTGCGTTCTTCATCATACACTGTAATGATAAGTATGTTTCATATATATATTCGTCTCTTTCTCTCTCTCTTTCTCCCTTTCTTGACGATTCCCTATCCTGTCTTTGCATCTTTCACTTCTCCTCCCTCTCTGTCACATACACACGCACTTCATATGCGTTTGCACGTTCCAAAGTTAAAACGGAGCAGGAGACCGATAGACCTGGTCTGGAGAATGTAATTAAGTGTCAACTTCAGCGACGAGTTTTTCGTGCTCTGGGCATAACATCTCCATTCCTGTTTATCTCTGAAAGAAATACTGTTTACACGCAACGGAATAAGGAAAATATCTTTTTTATTGTGAGGTTAATCATCTTAAATATCATAAATATATTTCTGTTTCTATACACACTATTTAGCTATAACAATTTTTGATATAGCATTTAATTATTACCTGGTTCCTTTTATGTATAAAGATAAACACAAATTATTATTTTGATACTAGTTTTTAATGATTAAACACACGTAGCCGTATATCTTGACTTATTCTTCATTACATTTACATCGTAACCATAGCAACTATATACGAAAAATTGACACTCGAAAATAATTTACATATATCTCTTTTCATTATATAAAATTGCTCACATAATTCGCCTCTGATTCTTTTTCTTGTAAATTGGCACAGGTAAATTTTATAATATACAACGTTATCGTTGTAAATGGGGCCCGAATGCGGACTTCCGTAGTAGTTTGATTACAAAGGAAAGAACCCTGGAATGACAACTTTAAGACATTTACCTTTTGAACAGCCCCTGTATAAGTACCATCATTCTAATATAAACATAGTTTAAATATATATACAATACAACACAGTTTTTAAATGATTTCTTAATATGAAATACAAATTAACAAATCTTCAATGAATAATTTAGAAAGAAACTTTGCAACAAATGTACAAAGAACAAATTCAAACGAAATCATTGTTGAAACAAATCCCCTAATGAGCAAATTCTTTTTTTTATCATTTTTGTAATTATGGGTGAATTTATAAAAGATATGGTACATTAACATCAAATAAGACCCATAATTCTAAGATATATCAATTGAAAACGCAATGACAAAATGACACAACGTCAAATACAATGAACTAAATTTACATATTTACATATTCACAAAACACTTCATTTTTCTCCTTTTAAAGAAAGAATTCCTTTGTTAATTGGTCTCAATATTAGCTTGTGTCATGACCTCAGAAGGGATTAAAGTTCGAACTAAGTCCAACCACCGTTTTCTAGTCTTCTCACAAGTAAACCTTACGTTTGGGTGAATCGAGTTGCTGACTGAGACACATATGAGAAAGTAGTACTAAATGTGGTCAGTATTTCAGTGAAGTTTTAGGTGCGAAGCTCCAGGGGTTTAGGAGATACAGCTACCAGAACATCACATGGAAGTACAGAATAGTCTTCATACAGCTGGAGGTAAAAGCTCTGTAAGACCTCTTGTAACGACAAAAGGTGAATAACAAATATATGGATATATATTAGAACTAGGAGGAAGTCATATAGTAAGGGTATACCTGACGGCGGCCATCTTGAAATCCGCCATTTTGAATTAAGGTTAAGTTTTTAAAATAGGAATAGGGTCATGTGATACATGATTTAAGGCGCAAATTTAATCAGAACAACAATGGTGACGTTAATTTTGATTTACGCGCAATTGGTAAAAAGTTACAGGGAAATTAAATATTGTTGCTGCATATGTATTAGTCCTTTACCCCACCTTGTAAATTTTGTGTTAATGATAATAATTAAATAAAAAGCAGATGGATAAATATTAGGTCTATGGTAAGAGTTGCCTTGATGGCGGCCATGTTCAAATCCGCCATTTTGAATCAGACAAAAGAGTTTTGTATCAACTTTTAAACAAAACACATAACAGTGACACCTTATTAATAGCAAATTTTACCATAAATCCAACGGTATAACCATTTTTGCTTTATCATTAACCAGCATTTGTTATCGCATAAACAAGTTGCTAATTTAAGGAAAAATGACCAAAGTGGAATTGAGTCATAATTGAACTTGGGTCTTTCTTCCAGAAAAGTCCTCAATTAGTACAATCAATATGTAGTTCAGAAAAGAGTGCATGACTTGCACAAATGCTCTGCTCACAGTGAGCACACCTGACAAAGGCAATCGAGTTACACTTGACACATTTGTCGTTAACAATTCCGTCAAAGCAGTAATCGTAAGGAGCGATCCATTAGTTTTGTGCTGGTTAATGATAAAGCAAAAATGGTTATACCGTTGGATGTATGGTAAAATTTGCTATTAATAAGGTGCCACTGTTATGCGTTTTGTTTAAAACTTTTGTCTGATTCAAAATGGCGGATTTGAACATGGCCACCATCAAGGCAACTCTTACCATAGACCTAATATTTATCCATCTGCTTTTTATTTAATTATTATCATTAACACAAAATTTACAAGGTGGGGTAAAGGACTAATACATATGCAGCAACAATATTTAATTTCCCTGTAACTTTTTACCAATTGCGCGTAAATCAAAATTAACGTCATCATTGTTGTTCTGATTAAATTTGCGCCTTAAATCATGTATCACATGACCCTATTCCTATTTTAAAAACGTAACCTTAATTCAAAATGGCGGATTTCAAGATGGCCGCCGTTACTATATGACTTCCCTCTAGCCCTAATATGTACCCATATATTTGTTATTCACCTTTTGTCCTTACAAGAGGTCTTACAGAGCTTTTACCTCCAGCTGTATGAAGACTATTCTGTACTTCCATGTGATGTTCTGGTAGCTGTATCTCCTAAACCCCTGGAGCTTCGCACCTAAAACTTCACTGAAATACTGACCACATTTAGTACTACTTTCTCATATGTGTCTCAGTCAGCAACTCGATTCACCCAAACGTAAGGTTTACTTGTCAGTAGGTTTCCACAACTTAATTTCATCGATGTTTCGTAATTTTAAAGTTTTGCCTGTCTTTATATCCATAAGTTCAAATACTTTAGGATTAAATTGTTTAGTGCATAAATAAGGTCCGGCATACAACTCACAAAACTTGTATATCCTCTTTAATGCGGCGTCACTTTGAGGATGTAACCGTACAAATTAACAATTCCTCAAATTAAAGTTACAAAAGGAAATTGTAACTAAATTATAAGGAATAAATTTGTAACGCTCCACTTTGCTCATCTCCCGGCACAGCAGTCATCCATTCTATCGACCGAAGACGATATTATGACAACTGAACCGTTTAGCCCTTGTAGATATGCTGAGTCGCCACCACGCATAGAAAGATCGTGGAAACTTTCTATTTTGTTTCAGATCCAAGTTCGGTGATGAGGCTGTAACGTTAATCGTGAAGATTTTCTCAATCACATTGCACGGTACGAGATAACAACCGTGACTCAATATGTAGTACAGTCATTGAAGAAAGAATTTAGCGTACACTAAATTTAAAAAACGTATCAATGATAACCTCAGAAATTAAAGAAATAAATATCAAACCAAATTTTTTATGTTCTGTTTATAAAGATCTTGAATTCAGAACAATGTACATTAAATTATTTGTAGAAGTTAGAATGAGATTTTACAATAAATACCAATGCTACGTCTATAGGGACTAGCGTAGTGTATGTATTTAAATATTACTCATATTGTTAATTTTGGGACGTAGTCCATATAATGGCTTTGTTCCATAGGCCTTAATATTGTAGATACCATATTCATCTGATTCGCAAGTAATTAAATGTGGTGAAAGTAACCAACGATACATTCGTAGGCGTGTAATAAATTAACGAAATTAGATTAAAAGCAACGGACACAAGCATCATATCATATATGTTCCAGATTAAACTCCTTCTTTCGCAGCTTTCATCCATGCCCTATTCCAGCTAACATCATAGGATAACAACAGTCCGGCGAAAAGGCTAATATATTCCACATGGGACATATTTCTTTACTATATTATATTTACTACATTTTATTTAATCCTTGATACATTTTGTATTTTAATATTATCGTCATTTCGTATGACAAATAAAGCCTTTTGCCTATGTTGTACATATCCTTGTTTTGTTGCTAATCTAACTGGACATGACCTTATAACTGCATCACAGAGAATTACGTTCTATCTGAATTTGCATAACTTAACTAGATTAAACCTAGTGCCGTGCTATTAAACGTTATTGCTAACGTCTTTTTACTAGAAATATTATGCCATTAAAATATATCGTAGGTATTTTTTGTTTGATAAATATCACGCCAATAAATATAATTGAGTTGATATCATTCATAATAATTTCCATGTCTACCAAACGATTAATACAGATTTACTGAAATTTAGTTGGAACATTATGGTTTGTCGTGAAATTACATATTTTCAGTTATTCGGCGGCATATAAGGAGAAGGGCTTAAGCCCCAGAAGAAGCTCTTTAGCTAATCATTATTATTATTCTCCTGCCCTCCATAATTAAAATATCTTCAGTGTTTTAACCAATATTTTCTAAATAAATACTATTGAAATTATATTACCAACTTAAACAGTAGTTTCCTTTTTTTAGACTTTATATCCAATTATTTTGTTTATAATCAATAATTCAGATAACATCGACTTGTTTATCAGTATCCTGTACTTTTTTTATTTTTTTAAATTAATAATTTTTCTTCTTCTTCTTGTTCCGGGAAAGAAAGCTATTTCGCCAATTGACACAGTAATTATCAATTAAGCTATATCTCTAACGGCACAGATATATAATACACGGTATCGCATTTAAAATAAATATTAACAAATTAATTCGTAATATCGCTTGGTGCAGGTCTAGAACAGGTTAATCTTTTGATAAAACATAAATCCCAACTTTGTAGAAAATTGAACTTTAACGAAATGTAATCACAAACAATAAATAACGAAATAAATAACGAAAAGGTAAACAAAATATCAACAGAGCTGTTATGGCCAGTTGCTGGGGGCATAACAGTTTTCCCCTCCTTTGAAAAAAAAATCCGAAGGTATTTTTTTTACTCTGTTAGAGATTCGTCTTTCAGAGAATTGGCGCAAACGGTATTGTATTTCTTTAATAAATTAACTCTTTCCTCAGAAGAACAGTTGAAGAGCTTTAGATTTCGGAAATTTTGTGTTCCTGCGGGACGATTATTCAATGTGTTCAATACAACACAATTTCTTAGAATTTTCGTTACTACATATGGCCCAACGTAACAGTTTAAATATTTAGCGCATTCACCCTTAAGTGCTGATGACAGATAATGCGTTCTACGCATTACTAAGTCTCCTAATTTCAGAGGGACGTCTTTAGTTTGTTGCTTTTGACTACTATCCTTTGGTAGTATAGGGTTTTGAAGCGTCAAGATTCGGTCGTGGATGTCAAGTGGATATAACTCTTCAGGCCATAAGTATGCTCTCTTGAAACTCTCGACCGCAGAATATCCTAAGAAAATTTCCGAAGGGATCTGACGAGTCATGGTGTTCACAGAGTTATTTAACAAGTTTTGTACGAACTTTAGCATCTTGCTCCATTGACCTTGATTTTCCGCACAGTATGTTCTGATAATTCTATTGAGATCACGATGTTTTCTCTCAATGATTCCATTGCCCCTCGGATTGAACGGGGAAGTAGGGCAATGTTTGACATTCTTATCCTGACAAAAGTTTCTCCATAGGGCAGACATAAACTGTGGACCTTGATCTGTGACGATGGCTGTGGGATAAGGGAACACATGGAAGTAATATCGTTCCAGCGTGCGGATGATCTCAGCCGTATTTGCCCTTCGTAAAGGATGAAAACACACAAATCGAGAGTAAACGTCAACGATAGACAAAATATATTGGTATCCTTGACTCGCAGGTAGTTTTCCTTCTAGATCAATGCAGATTTTATCGTGAACATAGTGGGCTGTCAAATGATGAGTCTCTTGCTTTATACGATTATTTCTCGGTTTAGATTTAGCACATTCCAGGCAATCCTGTATACACTGAACCATGTCTTTCTTCAAAGTCTTCCAATGGAAGATAGAACGGCAGAAAGCCAAACACTTCTTTTGTCCAAAGTGCCCTTTACAATGTATCTTCCGCACTAATTCTTTAGCCATTGATTGGGGTATAACCAAGAGCCAACTACCTCGTTTGACATTCTTAACGAAAATCATAGATCTATACATCTTGATGTACGTCGACTGTCCGTTTAATAACTTCTTGCGTAGTGTATTACAGTACTCATCTTCTAATTGTTTCTTTCCCAGGTCATTTGGATTGTATAATTCTGGATCCTCTCGAAATATGAAGTTTCCGTATAACTGGAAGATATCCACTTGATGCTTCGGTACGTGATAAGAATTTATAACAGGATTTGTGTGTTGGACAGGAGTTCTAATCGTATCACTATATTTGTTCCCATCATCTTCAGCTTCCAATTCCGGTGGATATCGACTAAGAACATCAGCAATAAAATTATCCTTACCAGGTACATGTTCGAATCTCAAGTCGAATCTCTGCAACTTGAGTATGATTCGGGTGGTACGGGAATCCAAGTTTTTCAAAGAGAAAGCGTAAGTTGCTGCATGATTGTCACAATGTACAATCGTTGGTCGACCCAAAATGTAATAAGCAAATCGCTCACAAAGGAAGAGGATTGCAAGTAGCTCAATTTGGAAGATTGACATCGACAATTCGTGTAATTTCAAGCGACGACTTGCATATGCGATTACTCTGATGCCATTTCCTTCCTGTAGATGTTGTCCCAAGTAGCCAGCAAGATTCTCACTACAACCATCACTATAAATGTGAAATTCCAAGTCAAAATTTGGTTGACTCAATGCTGGAGGACTACTGGCAATTTTTCTCAATTTATGAAATGTGTTTATTAAATCCTCAGTTAGTTTAAATGGTACATCTTTCTTCAGCAAGTTATAAAATGGAGCAGTGAGTACGGAGTAATCAGGTATATGCCGATGTATCCATCCTATAATGCCTAAAAATGATTTCAAATGTTTGCGATTTTTCGGAATCGGAAAGCATCGGATAGCTTCTGTATTCTTCGGGTCAGCTTTTATTTCGGCTCCATTTACTACGTGTCCTAGAAATTTGATTTCTGTTAAAATCCATTTACACTTTTTAAAGTTCAAAGAAAATCTTGCCGTATCAAAAATCTTCATTACCTTCTCCAAGTGTCTAAAATGAGTCTCCAAATCGGGTGAAAAACACAAAACATCATCTAAGTACACAGTTAGATACGATCGAGTAGACATTCCAAAGAAGCTATTCATCATGTTTTGAAAAATAGCCGGAGATGATCGTAGACCCATCGGGAGAGATTTTAGGCAGTACTGCCGTCCTAAATAAACGAAGCTTGTATATTTATATGAGTCAGGATGTAAAGGTAGTCCATAATATCCTGAAGCGCAATCGAAGGATGTGAAATACTTCGCTCCTGATAACCTCGCAAGTATGTCAAAGATAGGTTCTACTTGAACCTTGGGAGATATCACCTTTTTATTTAGACCCCGCAAATCTAATACTGGCCGAACTCCTCCCGAAGATTTACGAACGCAGTGCATGGGGTTACGATACGGTGAGGATTTCTCTTCTACAATCCCATGCTTAACCCATTGCTCCAACTCCTTTTCAAACTCAGCTCGCATTGCCTGCGGCACACTGTATAATTTTCCGACAACAGGTTCTTCATCAGTAAGTTGAATACGATACGGTTCGGTTTTAATTCTTCTTGGGTATTCTGTAAACAAATGTCTGTACCGTATGAGAAGATTTAATAATAACTTTTTCGCTGCCTCGTCCAGGTCATTCCTTGCAGAGACCATTTCTGTGAGCTCTTCTACAGTGACATTGGGCTCCGGACCTTCCACATTGTCAGTTTTCACCTCCTTCATAGTGTTACTGGTATTTATTACATCTATCATGTCTACATTTGGTAAAGAAAGTTGTATACAGTTTGGTTTGGATATATCGATTCGTACTTGCTGACTATTGTTATCTATTAAAGTTAATTCCTGCTTGTCGCTATCTATGACACACCTAAACTTTTTCAAAAATGGGCTGCCCAATAGCAGATCTGGCTTGACATTCTTTACCACAAACAGTGGTGTTTCAAATAATCGTCCTTTTAACATAAGATTTACAACTTGAAGGCCCTTAACCTGAAAACTTTCTGATCCAGCAAATGCTCCTAATGTTAACGAAGAATACGGACGTAATTTCACCGACGGAAATTTATCCACTATCTGCTTCCAGATTCTATAACTAAGGATATTCACTTCTGCGCCAGAGTCAATAACGCAAGTTAAACTGATATCACCAATTTTACCTTGAACTGTTGGGGACGGATAACAGTAGGATTCCATCGGAGTTTCCTCTTTATCACTATCATTGTCGATCACAAATGACACTTGGTATTGGATACTCTCCGTATTGGATCGGACGGAACAACCATTGGTAGAAGGGTTTCCTACGTCCCCGCAACCTGCATCCCCTTCTAAGTGCAGTTGCGCTGTTCGTTTCCCGACGTAACTTTACTTTGGGAAGTCGATGCCTTAGTTATTGATTTGGTCGCATCAACTTCCAATTCGATATTGCAGTTATCCTTCAAAGGTTCTTTACTCTCTTTTAATTCCTGCCTTTTAGCTGGTTTACGTCCAGGCGGATAATATTGCCGTCGATTGTTCCACCATGGCGGAGGATAATAGTAAGGTGGAGGAAACCAACCCTGCATTAATGGTCTTCCATCTGACCAGTTTCGGTTCTTTGCTTGTGCATTGGTGGATTTAATTATATCCTTTTTCTGCGACAAAGTCGGCTTCTTCGACCAATTATTATTTTCATTATCCGTCTGAGATGCGGAATCTGTCTTCACACGCTTAGCATAATTGACACGTGGCACTCTCGAATCAGTCTTACGGATGTCTCTCCAATCTGTCGACTTTCTTGGATTATCACCACGACCATCTTCCATTTCAGTCAGCCTAAGAAGTAGGTCGTCCACGTTAGGACTAGGATTCGCTCGGAAAATCTTCGCGTCTTCGTAAGGAATACTTTCGAGGATAAGTTCTGTTAATTCCTCATCGTCGAATTCCGTTGCTATGGACTGGTATTTGTCAACTAGATCCCAAACGTAATCAGACAAAGACGCATATTTGCATCTATCGTATCTCATTGCTTGAAGTTGACGCTTCTGTGCTCTTTCAATTCTAGATGACATAAATTTCCGTTGGAAGCGGTTGACAAAATCGTGGTACGTACGCAATTCCGGTAGTTGTCTTCGGAGCCACGCTCCAGCTCTCTTCACCATGCACTTTTGTACTATAACTAATTTCTCCTCTTCCGTGAAATCGAAGAGTTTTATGGTTTGCGTCAGTTCTTCCAGAAATGTTTTCGCAGATCCGTCCAACTGACCATCAAATTTAGGAAACTCTCTTAAATCGCTCACTTGAATTCGAAGACCACTCTCTGATGCATTCCGCTTGGATATTGAACTTCCCTTATGCGGTGAGCTCTTTCCCTCAGCAATCTGCGGTGCGTCTCGCACTGACGAAATGGGTTTCCTTGTGATACTTCTGTCCGTTGAAACTTCCACTCCATTTTCCAAAGATACCGTCTCCATAAAATTCGTAACAGTGTTAACAGCATTTGTACATGTACATGCACACTTACTAGATGTGAAACTGGGAATATTACTTGTTACTGTGGTTACAGTAGTGCTGCAAATGGTGTCCGAACTTTGCATCACTGGTACGGCAGGATGTTCCTCATTACTGACACATTCTAAATTTATTTGGTGTGATGTCACATTCCGCTCTCTGAATTGTATCTCATTCTCTACTTTCGTCAATCGACTTTTCATTTCTTCTTCCAAGGTGTTGATTCTGCAGGTGTTACTTTCAATTCTACGTATATTGTCAGCTTGGACATTCTGCATTGTTACCAGTCTAGCAACGGTGTCTTCTTGGGTTTCAGCTGAATGCTCGATAGCATTTTCAATTACTCTCAATCGTTGTTCTGTTTCGTCCTCCCTGTTTCGAATGCTTTCAACTTCTTTCTTCATCTCCGCGACTGCAGTATTTAAGTCTTGACGAATTTCATCTTTTAGCTCCTTTCCAAACATGTGCATGTCTCTCGCTAAAGCAGTCATACTGTTAGTAACATCTGTACTGAATTTATCGAATCGTCGCATCATCAGTGCAAACATATCCTCCGGTTTTCTTTTATTTACTGGGACTGTAGGTGGTTCTTCCGGATCACGCATTCCTATAGACTCCATGAGAATGCAGATGTCTTTCTCCAGTTCTGTCTCTACAGGTTTCTCTAGACGAAGTTGCTTTTCACTACAAACTTCATCATTTTCCATTGTTTGTGTTAGCACATTGTCCGAACAACTTGGCTCTACTTCGTCTTCTCCAGTGACATCTTGGTTTGAAGTTCGACCTTCTTGACTTACTTCACCATCACATTTATTTTCGTCACTTTTATCACGTTTAGACATCACTGACGAGTTCGTCTCACACGTTTTGCACCACCATTTTACTTCACTTTTCAAAACTTTGTTAAAATCATCATCGTCCATCCCGATGCATTTGCAATGAAAAATATTTTGACAGTTTTCACACTCTATGACTTTTTCAGGGGTCACAGATTTCTTTTTGCTACCTTTCTTTGTAGAGACAGTTTCTCCACAACATTTATACAAGTTTTTTTCTATCTCACTATTAACCATTATCATTACACATATTCTGGGAACCCAGCACCAATTCCCCTTTTTGCCGCACACTATCGTATTATGCAAACCAAGCGTTTTCCGATTCAAGCAATATAAGTAAATACAAATACTTCATTTAATTTTCTTCAAGTTTCTCCAATTTCCATATACCCATCTTGCAACTTTAGTAATAATCGTCACAACTTCAGTTTACAACCCCTCACTAGAGTATCCTGTATTCAGAACTCTCCAAATCCTGGCTGGGTCAAGCCAATTTTGTAACGCTCCACTTTGCTCATCTCCCGGCACAGCAGTCATCCATTCCGTCGACCGTAGGCGACGTTATGACAATTGAACCGTTTGGCCCTGGCATGTAGACTGAGTCGCCACCACGAATGAAAACCGTGGAAAGATGTATTTTAGATCCAAGTTCGGTGATGAGGATGTAAATGCAATCATGAAGATTTTCTCAATCACATTGCACGATATTATATTTACTACATTTTATTTAATCCTTGATACATTTTGTATTTTAATATTATCGTCATTTCGTATGACAAATAAAGCCTTTTGCCTATGTTGTACATATCCTTGTTTTGTTGCTAATCTAACTGGACATGACCTTATAACTGCATCACAGAGAATTACGTTCTATCTGAATTTGCATAACTTAACTAGATTAAACCTAGTGCCGTGCTATTAAACGTTATTGCTAACGTCTTTTTACTAGAAATATTATGCCATTAAAATATATCGTAGGTATTTTTTGTTTGATAAATATCACGCCAATAAATATAATTGAGTTGATATCATTCATAATAATTTCCATGTCTACCAAACGATTAATACAGATTTACTGAAATTTAGTTGGAACATTATGGTTTGTCGTGAAATTACATATTTTCAGTTATTCGGCGGCATATAAGGAGAAGGGCTTAAGCCCCAGAAGAAGCTCTTTAGCTAATCATTATTATTATTCTCCTGCCCTCCATAATTAAAATATCTTCAGTGTTTTAACCAATATTTTCTAAATAAATACTATTGAAATTATATTACCAACTTAAACAGTAGTTTCCTTTTTTTAGACTTTATATCCAATTATTTTGTTTATAATCAATAATTCAGATAACATCGACTTGTTTATCAGTATCCTGTACTTTTTTTATTTTTTTAAATTAATAATTTTTCTTCTTCTTCTTGTTCCGGGAAAGAAAGCTATTTCGCCAATTGACACAGTAATTATCAATTAAGCTATATCTCTAACGGCACAGATATATAATACACGGTATCGCATTTAAAATAAATATTAACAAATTAATTCGTAATATCGCTTGGTGCAGGTCTAGAACAGGTTAATCTTTTGATAAAACATAAATCCCAACTTTGTAGAAAATTGAACTTTAACGAAATGTAATCACAAACAATAAATAACGAAATAAATAACGAAAAGGTAAACAAAATATCAACAGAGCTGTTATGGCCAGTTGCTGGGGGCATAACAAATTCAATAATATTTTCAGTTAACTGCCATAAATTAACTTCGTCAATATTCCGTAAATAATGAGTTTTACCCATAATCAAAATATTTCATAATTACATATGTTTTTCGACTGAAGAACATATTAACCATAGACGTAAGCAAAGGTCAATTTAATACAAATCCATCGGACGCCTTTTTGGATAGTTCAAGTTATACGTTCGAAGGGCTCACTTAAGCAACATTGTATCCCACAATCTATAGTGTTTCCATGACGATTAGGCCCAGTTACAGTACTTGGATTTCTATTTATAAAACTCCTGCCCTCTGCAAATCGATTTTGTGAAAATCTGCAATAATTGTTATTTCTGTTGAAATTTCTATTGCCACTTCTAAAGTTTCTAATTCTATTTCTGCAACTAGATTGTGTTTGATTACCGGTACCATTATAGGTATTCCCTCTATTATTAAAACCAGTTACATTAGAATGATTCTCAGGTTGCACATTAATATTACTAACAGAAGATACTGAATTGGATTACGTCTAGAATTAACTTGACCTCTATCCTGGATTCTATTATTATTATTATTATTATTATTATTATTATTATTATGAAATATTGACTGACTTTCATAGCTTTGAACAAGCATGATCAAATGATTGAAGCTAATACACTGTGCAGACATTAACAATTGTTGTAACCTGTATGGCAGCAAAATTCGGATGGATGCTATAAAACGGGATTCAGGATAAGTAGGATTTAGAGATCTTAGCTCCTTGTACGTTGATATCACAAACTCAGTAATACTTCCATGGAGTTTTGGACTATTTTTGGTTCTTAAAATGGCGTCTCTGTTTGCAATCATGAAATCATTCTCATAATTTGATAATAGAGCATTTTTGAAATCGGAATATGTGTACAAACTGCTCCTGATAGCTTTATACCAAGTTAAACAAGGCGGTAGCAATACATGTGGCAACAATTTTAGATATTGGGACTCGTCTATACCTATCAGCTCGCATTCATCTTCAAACTTTTCAAGAAACGATCTAGCAGGGATATCCTCAGGTACGCCACTAAATCTAGTAAGTGACTTAACCTCACTAAATCTTATGCGTTTACCTGTATTGATTTTCGTACGCCTGTTAAAATTACGTCGGGATGACTGTCTCCCTCTTCTTTCTGCATCTGTACTTTCCTCTTCACCGCTTGATGACGTGTTGATTTTCACTACTCTGCGATGGGGACGATTAGGTTGACGATTAGAAAAGGCAGAACGTACTTCGTTCCTATGTCTATCCTCTTGTGATGTATCGTCAGGGATACCTTTCTCTTTCAATAAATGGACCTCTTCCTGTAACCGCTTAATATGGTTCTCATACACACATACTGTGGATTCTAAATAATTTATTGACCCTTGAAATTCATTGACCTTTTGTCCTATTTCTTCTAATTTTCCGTCATATCGTTCAAATCTGGTGATAATGCACTGATTCATGTGAGCAAGTTCACTTTGAACGGCTTTCCATTTGTTTTCGTGACATAGTCCTATTTGTTCAAACTTCGCCTCGAAATCTTGCGTTTGTTGTTTGATCTTTTTCTCAAGATCTTCCTGGAGCTCCTTAATTTGTTGACTTTGTTCTTCCTTGAGTTCCCTAATTTGGTGAGTGTGCTGAGTCTGACCTTCCTTCATTTGTTGACTTAATTGCTTTAACATATCCATAACTTGATTGATAGTTACAGATTGCAACATGGTTTCTTCTGTGCTATCAGTCGTACATCCATCGCTATTCTGTACATTAGCCATATTACAACGACTCACCAAAGGTAGTCGTTAACCCTGGTCCAGTTAATATAGGTATATCTCTAGTGGCAATAATCGTTTACACCTTAAAATATCTTCTGAAGTTATATTCACTAGTATGCTCACCTTTTCTACTAAAATTACAAGTCCATGATGAATATTAAATAATTTATTCTTTGATTCCCTTTTAATGTATATTCACACAAAACTGACTTGCAATCCAACATGTTAAGTGAGTTTCTATAAACAACGACATAGCAACCAACTAGACAATAATGTATATTTCTTATATATTAGAACATTCTTCTTTTGTTGTTTAATTAACATTATAATAGGTATAGTGCTTGTGTAAAAGCACTTTCTGCCCGAGATATATGAAATTATGAATCGATACAAAGTATATCGTTATATAAAATGTCGCCCGATAAAGGGACTAAATATAAAAGTTACATGGGAGCTTGACTTTTATATTTAAGAACCACTGGTCCGTTTATAATAATAACATGATAATAACTGTGTTTTTTTACATTTTGATCGCCCCTCATATATCACTTTGTTCAATTACTTTATATAAATACATTTATACTAAAACATTCATTCCACTGGAGGATACCTCACTTGTTCCAAGTCAATATGACAATTCGTACGTCTCAAATCCAAAACTACACGTAGAGAACCATTTTTCTTAGGAACTACATGTAACGGATTAAGGTGAATGCTTCGTGAAGGCCTAATGATCCCATCTCTTAACATGTCTGCAATTTGCTGACGTACATTTTCCCTGTATCGGTAGGGAATTATATATGGCTTAGTCACAATAGGTTTGTCCGTCTTAACTTTAAAAGAATAAACAAAATCCTTACAACATCCAGGACGTTGTGAAAAGACATTTTTATGTTTGTATAAGATATCCTTAAAATGAGTTTTTACTGTATCATCCATAAAATCGAGGCTACTTTCAAGTGATTTAACACACTCAGAAAACAATACATCATCTTTTGAGTCCATCAAATTTTGCGTGACTTGTGTTAATGAATCATTTAATTGATCACTTTCTGAACTTACAGAAACATTATTCAATACATTAGGAACATTATTATATTGACAAGCAATATCATCAGATTTGGGAAGAAGTTTCTGAACTATTTCTTGAGGTATGCCGGGTATAGTTAAAGTTTGATTTCTGAAATCAAGCATGACACGTAATTGAGACAATAAATCTAAACCGATGATTAGTTTTTCATTCAGTTCTTTTATCACTAGAATAGGAATAGATATTTCAAAATTTTGAATGGCTATTGTAACACGGGTAATTCCGGCTACTCTCTTTTTGTGTTTACCAGTAAAATCTACTATAATGAGATTCTCAGCTTTTTGTAATTTAGAATTCGAATAATCACTAGTAATTGCTTTCCATGACGAATATGATAGTAAAGAGGCATTTGCGCCTGTATCCAATAAAGCTTCTGTGCTTAACCCATTTATTTTGACAGGTATTTTAGCTGTACTGTATGATTTTAAAAATACAAAGTTTTCTTCAACACCAAAACCATCATTGACATTATCATCTTTAAACCAACAACGATTTACTACAGGCATAAATTGATACTGACATCTATTGACTGCTATTTCCGAATCATTATTTACAAATACATCATGTAATAGGTAGTTTTCATCATTGACATTAACACATAAATTTGAAGATAAATGTTCATACGAATCAATACATAAATTTGAAGATGAATATTCATAAGAATCTATAGCTGATATGGGTTTAACCCCTACCACATCAGCTGCAGTCAGTTTAAATTCATACTCGTATATGGTTCCAATAAAGTACATTGTACCGCACAATCATGATTATGTCCCGCATTATTATTCTGTACAGGAATTGTGTCATTATTTTGATTTTGATACGAAGTGCCATCTCTTGAACTACGGTTACGTCTATCAATGTAGTTTACAGTATTTCTAGAATTTCGCCATGTATTTCGTCTGTTTTTGAATCTACTTTGGTTAAATGGTCTGACATAATTATTGTCACGATTAGTTAGGTTAGGTGTGTTCCCATCATATCTTTGCCTATTCTGATTGTTCTGATTGTTTGAATTTACTCGATTTAGGTTATGTTCCGTATCGTCTGCATTACGGATATTTAGATTCCGGACTGGTACTGATCTAAAGTTATCTGAATTGTTTTTAATTTTGCCTACTCCCGCTTGATGATTCTGTGCCTGGTATTGAGTTTCATAACATTGAACAAGCATTAATAGATGATTAAAACTCATGCATTGCGTAGAAAACAGGATTTGTTGTAATTTAAAGTGTAGTAGATTTCGAATAGATGCAATCACTCTAGATTCCGATTGCAGTGGATTTACGACTTTTAATTCATTATAAGTGTTTACAACAAAATCAACAACAGATTTGTGCAAGCGAGGATTAAAAGGTTGGTTTCTAATCGTAGCATCTCTGTTTGCAAGTAAAAAGTCGTTTTCGTAATTTGCGATCAACGCTGCTTTGAATTCCTCATATGTATTGACGTGTTCCCGTACTGCTTTAAACCATAAAGAACACGGTGGGAGTAATAAATGAGGGATTAGTTTCATATATTGAGATTTATCTATACACATTATACTGCACTCATCCTGAAATTTTTCTAGGAAAGAAGTAGCATTTTCATTACATCTACCACTAAACTTACTCATAGCACGTATTTCGCTCATTTTTACACTTAACTTTACATTTCTTTCACCATTTCGTGTTCGTGTTGAGTGAAAATTTCTACCTACTGCGTTATGCGTGGTTCCACCATCTCTTTTCCGCTCATCTGTATTCCTTGGTTGAATTCTTTCCAAAATAATGTCCTCATCGGATGGATTACTTGAAGAAGAGATAACGCAAGGTTCATGTCGATCTGCTGCGGGTGAATGCGAGAGCATCTCTTGTAACTGAGGGAACTCCAAACGATCATTAACCATGTTGTTGTTGTATGCGTTATCTTTAATCTGTAACGTCCTAATTTCCTCCTGTAAGGTAGATATCAATTGTGTATTTGCACGTATTTGGTTAGAATTATCTGTCACCTGAATCTTTTGCTGACGAACAGAAGATTCTATTACTACAAAATCCTTTTTTACACTATTGACCTCTTGGATTACATGATTGTAGTTATCCTTGCAATCTTCAGATAATCTTTTTAGCTTCTCATCGAATTGTAACGTGATGTCCCTCACAGCTTGGATAACCGATTGTTTCGTCTCTTCTGACTTTTGATCTATTTGTTCTAATCCTCTACTCAATTCTTCTGACTTTTGATCTATGTGCTCCAATCGTCTACTTAATTCTTCATATTGTCTACTAGATTCTTCGGATTTCTGCTGTACCGTTTGTTTTAATTCGTTAGACATCTGAGTTAAATTTTGTTCCAGTCGTTGTTCCTGTCGCTGTAATGCTAGTAGAATTCTGTCTTCTAATGTCAACATTCCTGGTGCAATAGGAGCTATATTCTGCCCGTTGTTAGCATCATCAACAGTTTCATTCTCTACTGTCTCACCAATCATGATTCTTCTTGTAATTACTCTACCACTTCTAAGAATAGTTGAGTTCGTATTCATGAACCTCGGGATATGAATTTACAAGAATCCCGGGTGAGGTAAACCAAAAATTTTACAACGACTCACCAAAGGTAGTCGTTAACCCTGGTCCAGTTAATATAGGTATATCTCTAGTGGCAATAATCGTTTACACCTTAAAATATCTTCTGAAGTTATATTCACTAGTATGCTCACCTTTTCTACTGAAATTACAAGTCCATGATGAATATTAAATAATTTATTCTTTGATTCCCTTTTAATGTATATTCACACAAAACTGACTTGCAATCCAACATGTTAAGTGAGTTTCTATAAACAACGACATAGCAACCAACTAGACAATAATGTATATTTCTTATATATTAGAACATTCTTCTTTTGTTGTTTAATTAATATTATAATAGGTATAGTGCTTGTGTAAAAGCACTTTCTGCCCGAGATATATGAAATTATGAATCGATACAAAGTATATCGTTATAATATTTACCCTTCGTTCTATCTTTCTTCCACTACGTAAACACGTATATTGAATATTCATAAGTCTCTTTAAATAAACTTATAACCCCGTCTCTACTAATCTTCAAGACTGTACAGGGTCCCGGGTTACGTTGCACCATAAGAATGTAAGGTTAATCATCTTAAATATCATAAATATATTTCTGTTTCTATACACACTATTTAGCTATAACAATTTTTGATATAGCATTTAATTATTACCTGGTTCCTTTTATGTATAAAGATAAACACAAATTATTATTTTGATACTAGTTTTTAATGATTAAACACACGTAGCCGTATATCTTGACTTATTCTTCATTACATTTACATCGTAACCATAGCAACTATATACGAAAAATTGACACTCGAAAATAATTTACATATATCTCTTTTCATTATATAAAATTGCTCACATAATTCGCCTCTGATTTTTTTTCTTGTATATTGGCACAGGTAAATTTTATAATATACAACGTTATCGTTCTATTATCATCTTGGTTACCGAGTCTCATTCGAATTATCGGGTCACTACGGGTTTGAATCCTCGACCCAGTGGTGGTCCATAAGCTAACCAACATCATCCGACTGACACTATGGTCCGTTTGAGCTCTAGCGTGTTCATTCTATCTGTACAAATTACAACGTTATATTCGCAAGAGATGAAAGTGATGCTGGATGTTCGGAACAGATAAATCTTCGAAAAGAAAACAAAAAAATGGCAACCTCTTTGCTTATTTAAAAACAACATTTTATTTATACTAGTTCGACACAAATTTGTTTCCATTCTATAATAATTCAATGTGATTTATTCACGTTGAAATTTAAAACATGCAAGTTCTGCTACATCTATAAGGAACATCCAATTTTCCATTTGAACATTTTTTTACTTAAGTAGTATATTTTTTTATGTGGTTCAATAATTTTGTAACTGTTAATATTTTCTATATATTGGTGTTTTTTTTTAATATATCTAATGTATGCACGTGGTTAAGTGCTCGGAGAAGGCTGCAGAGCCTTAACTTCGCCACGTAAAAGAAGTCATAAATAAATAAATAAATAAATAAATAAACATTTGTGACTTTTCATTATGATACGATTTGGATTTTTAATATAGGATATTGCTGATAAAAAATTACCAGTAAAATAGCACTCATTCAATTTTATCTTTCTTTCTTTCTTTTTCTTTTCCTTTCTTTCTTCTTTTTTTTGTTCACTTTGCATTAGTATTCTTGAATGGAAGATATGACCTACGCTACTTACTGGGTTTATTAGAATGTAGTTTGCATCAGTACGTCCAATGAACACTACCGAATTTACAACCGAACCACTGGAAAACAAAGCATGTGTTAAACTGTTGACATTATCTTAGATGTGTCTGTGAGATCTACAGTTCTACTGGAAATTCAGTATGCTATCCTTTATGAAAGAGACTTAATGAATGTTTCAAGCATTCTCTATATATTCGAACATTCCTGAAAAAAATATATAAAAACAAACGTTGTTTCTATATTATTGTTGGATTTCTGGTAATTTTAGGTTCTTTTCTTACTAAGTTTAAAATTTCACATTTTTATCTGTACTACCTTTTCTTTTTCTTTTTTTCTCGCCTTCTCTCTCTCTCTCTCTCTCTCTCTCTGCCTCATTTCTGAACCTCTGTGTAATATACATCCATTGGTTTTAATTTTTCATTGTGTGTGTGACAGTTTCTCCCCAAATCAACTTATGAATCTTGTTTCGTCTCGGTTTTGTTATTTCGTTTTATCGATACTAATACATGTGTGGTTTGACATTAGAATTACGTTCATGTTGTTAGCTAATTTTAGTATGGGAGAGAAGAAAGGAGGAGAGAGAGAGGCTCTGTTTACCAGACACAATTATGGGATAAGAATGTGTATATTGGGTGGCCTAGCTGCACGGCGTTAGGTGTCGCATTTTTTTATGCGGAGTGTACAATCTCAGCAGTCAACTATTTGGGAAGTGTTGCTCTTTTTCAACACTCTTTCGCAACTCGTGCGTTGATACATATATATTTTGGTCGCTCGCCATGCTGTAGCGATATACTTGAATGATTTTTTTTAATCTACTAGAAGGTGCTGGCGCTAATTGTCTTGGATTGAAGCACAGATTATATCGTGAAAATATCTTTTCAGTTTATTTTGAGAAGTTCCCTTAATATATTATGCTTTGATTACTTGTTTATCGGCTGTAAGTGAGGTAACATAGGGAAATCGCTACTTTTTTTTGAAGACGCTCTCTTTTTCTGGGTTTGACAATAGTTTGTCTTTATTTTAACTATTGCGCCATTTTCGTGAACAAAAGCAAAGAGCAGCAATATAGTATATATACACAAAGTCATAAAAAGATTTGCCTTATCCAACATCGAAAAAATGGAAAAATTGTTTTGTATTACAAAAATGACTCGTCCTGCGGGGTTGCTATCCTTGAACTAGACCACTCAAGTTGCTTCTGATCTCTTGATGACAGATTTTTGTACAGAATGAGAGATCCCACCGTATTGATCGGACATTTGCCTGAAGAAAAGTGAGACCTATCGAAGTACTTCTCCTCACCTTTTCCTTCCGTTATAGAACTCCCTATATATGTATCTAATCCTTCAATATCAATCCCTTTGGGACTTAAAAAATGGAAACCCTGAGGAGACAGAATAATGGGGCTGGACGGATCTGCTGATTGCATTGAAGTTCTTATTCCACTTTTTTCCTCCTTCTTTTCCTCCGTCTGACACACACACACACACTCTGGTACAGGTAATCAGCAAATAAAAGAAAACGACGAAAAATGCTAGAATGGACTGAGGTAAAGAGAAAAAAGAAGTAGCAGGAATACGGAAATACCTAGCCAGATCGTCTTCTGCTACGAACGAAGTTTGATGTCAGATCCTGTGGGCAAATAAAGGTACCTGCATCAGAAGATGATCCGATTAGACTCCTTTTCTTCTCTCTGTCTTTTTCCATACTTTTCCCTTTTCTCCCACTTTTTCTCTATGTTCTTCCTCAGATTACGAGTGTCGATCCCAGGGGAACAAAACTGAATCAAGAAAGAAAGGGAAAAAAAGGTGAAAGGCGGGTCTGACTGTTCGCCTGTCCGGCCTAATTTCTCACTCATCACTTTTTCTTGGTTTCTTAAAAAAAAAAAAAAAAAAAAACTATTGCTGTATTCCGTGCTTGAATATTTTTTTTTTCATTTTGTGACGTCAGTTACAATCTGAAATAAAATAAAAGATACCTGTCGAGTCGATCTTTTGTGTAGGAACAACAAGTAGTGAAATTTTGCCATTTTTCCAGTTATCCATTTTTGTTTTCCTTTCTCCTGTGAAGAATAGTTAGTTACACGCAGAACGATGATCTTGTAAGAAGCCAAATCTCATCGGAAAGAAAGCTGATAATTCCTTTGATGGTTGCAAAGACTACGTTCTTTTGTTCTTATTTGTTTTTAGACGTTGGGGAACTTATTCTATAATATCTTAGCATTTGGATTGTAAACACTCATTTCAACAATCTTGTTTTAAGTTTACATGTAATTTATTTTATTTTTTTAAATTTTTGTTGTATGATAAATCGTCGCTTAAAGGACGTAGTGACGTAACTCGAAAACCTGATTTTCAGATATGATCACCAGCTATTCTTGTTTAACATGGTCTACCAACTATAAAATGTCCATAGCTAAATTAATTATATCAACAGAGATATGAACGTTTTGAAAATGGAGGCCACAGTGACTCATTGATAGAGCGTTCACCTCTGTTGTTCGTGGTGTTTCTGGTTCGATCCCAACTCGTGTCAAGTGAACTTTGTGGTGTACAAACACCGCGTGCGTGGATTTTCTCGGAATTCTCCCGTTTCCTCCCACTTTCTTCATTCTATCATTTCATTCATTTCTCATCATCACCATCTCTTTTAGCCCCACACAACATACACGTGGGACGTAAAACTTTCATGTTGACAGCTTTGTTCATAAAAAAAACTGGATATATATATATATATATATATATATATATATATATATATATATATATATATATATATATATATATCACACTTTAAATAGAATTTGTAAATTTTGTTATGTTATTGTTGGCCAAAAAAAAAAAAAAAGATTCAAGTTAATTCAATTCAGTTTTACTTACCGACAGGTATATAGAATAGGGTAGATCGTCAGTTTCTTTCTTTCCTTTAAGCAAGACTGAATGTTTGACGCGGTAAAACTAAATGTTAAATTGATTTTTTCCTTCGCGTATAAGAGCTGCCATATTCATAAAAATAAATAAATGCTCGTATTTTTGGAAACTACATCTACAACGCGTGGTTCAGAACAAACATTTTTTCCCTAAACGAATGTTTTTTTTTTCCTTTTTACTTAGATGTATACGTATATTGGTGAGAAATAAGTGGTGGGTCCTCAGGGAAGTCACATCCTCAAAAGTTAGCATTTTATCCTTACCAACTAAAAGAGGAAATATCTAATATGATAATAATTGAATACAAAAATTAGTATATTAGGTGAAATTCCTTCTCTTAATTGGTAATGATGAAATTAGGGTGATATTAAGTTAATTATAATACGTAATTATACTGTAACACGAATAACTGCTTTAGGAATGCTTTCGTATTTTAGAATCGGAGCTCAACTGTGAGAATCTATCCTTAAAGTACTGAATGTTTATCTTAAAATGTAGAATATGGATAATTGTTTATTTGATTCATGTGTCCCACCCCCGACTTAGCCCAGTTCCTGTGCCACAAAAACTGTCTTTGCGATGAGATATGTACCGTGTGCGACACGGTGTAAGGTATATCGGTCTATAAGACCTATAAGGTACATCCCATTTTCTATATTCAAATTGGAGAAAAATATTTTTAAGGTATATTATAAAGATTTCTTTAAAAATATGTGTTAAGCAACACTTTAACAAGGAATAAATTAGAGTTATAAATGCTTAACTGAATGCAGAATAGCATGGTCCTCCAGTACTCTTTATAGCATAAGTGTATCCACAGTAAAGCTCACAAAAATGAAATTAAATCTTTAAGTTTTACGTCCTACATTTTATGCCGGCTAGGCTGAAAGAAACGGTGATGATGAGAAATGAATAGATGGTGGAATGAAAAACAGTGGGAGGAAACGGAAGAACCCCGAGAGAAAACACACACACGGTGTTTGTCCACCACAAAGTTCACTTTGCGCGAGCTGGAATCGAACCAAGGATCCCATGCATCCGAGGTGAGCGCTCTACCTTTTTTTTAAAAAAAAACATCAACCGATCATATCTCAGTTTCCTGAGTAACCCTACTTCCCTCGTATACAGGGTTTCTTTGACCTTTACCAAATTCGGCAGGGACACGAACACATACATATCTAGGACAGTTAAAATTAGACAGGCTCTCCCACCGGGAATCGAACCCGAGACCCCGTACACCAAAGACGGGAGTGTTAGCCACTTTGTTTTTGAAGTTAACTAATTCACCGAGCGTGCCTCAGTAACCTGCTTAACTAAGTATTACTGGGATTCTACTTATTTTACTCATTTTTTACTTGTTTAACTCGCTTTTTCCAATAACCTACAACGAACAGGGACACGAACACAGAAACATAGAGGACAGTTAAAATTCCAAAGGATCTTCCACCGGCAATCGAACCCGGAACCACATACACCAAAGGCGGACGTGCTAGCTATTAGATCAGCGAGAAGGGCATCCACTAGACAAGCGGGGAGGGCACTGAGCCACTGCGGCCCCCTGAAATGAATAAAGAGATTACATGAAAAAAAGACGTGAAAAAATTAAAAATTGCATTAAAAAGCGTATTTTAAAAGGCATTCTTTAAAGAAAGATTTAAAGAAGCAAAATAAAACAAATCACATTTGAAGCAAAATAAAAAATAAAAATATTTTGTTTCAAAAAGAAAATTTTTATAAGTATACAGGGTGTTTCAAAACTACACCGACAACGTTTGGGAGGTGATTCCTGACACCAAGATAAGACGAAAAAGTATAGACCAACCAGGGTGCTCAAATGCTTCCTTTCAAAGTTATAGACTGCCGAAAACATGGAAAAAATGAACTTTAAAGGTCCATAGCACCAAAATTATGGGACCTACCGTAGTCGGATCAAGATTTCACTTAAGAACTAGTATGTGCCCTAGCCAAATATCCAAGTTTCAGAATGCTTCCGCACTCCCGCAGCAACTTTTATATAGGTAGTTGGTGAGTACTTCAAATTATATGCCCGTAGCCAAACTCTCTCTATAAAAATTATTGCGTGAGGACCTTAGGATTCTGAAACATGTATGTTTGCACTATGGCACATACTAGTTCTTAAGTGAAGTCTTGACCTGACTACGGTAGGTTCCATACTTTTGGAACTATGAACCTTTAAAAATCATTTTTTCATGTTTCCGGCAGCCTATAACTTTGAAAAGAAGCATTTGTGCACCCAGGTTGGTCTATACTTTTTGTCTTATCTTAGTGCCAGGAATCACTTCTCAAACGTTGTCGGTGTAGTTTTGAAACACCCTGTATATTTATGAATGGCCAAAAGATAAGACTTCCATATACAAACATTTGATTTAGTTGAGAATTGAAGAATTTATAAGTTGATTATATACGAAAGAGCTACTCATGCTTTTCCTTTTAGTAATGTCCAAATAAAAAATGTTTTTTTTTTTGAAAAAAAGTTTCCTGAAAACTGATTTTTTAAATTACTTAGTACATTTTGTGTTTTACTTGTTAAGATTTTTTTTAAAGAAAGGGTTTAATAAAAAGTATTCATCTATGTGTACAAAGGTCGTGAAAATCTGAAAATTTTATTCGAAACTTGTGAATCTTAACTCCTCTCTCCTACATACTCAGGGGTTAAAATGGATCTGAAAAGGTAGGGGGACGGTAGGTAGCTGTATGACTTCACGCCATCCCCTTGCCTGTCTTTGGCCATTCTAAATTTTTTAGGAACTGGGGGTACACCATAGATATTTTTGAAAGTTGGACAACGGCGTTCTCTCATGTTCCCCCTCACTTTTCCCCCAGTATATACCTATATCTAGACACTTGTTTCTAGAGTAACACTAGTTTCATTCGAAAATGCTCACGTCGATCTATAAAAGAAAAAAAGTGATCTAACTTTATATATAAAACAATGGGACTTTATATATTTACTAGCCTTTGGCTACCTGGGAGCTCCGTTCAATTCAAGTATTCAATTCTAACTACATAAAACATGAGATTATAGGTCCAAAAAAGGCCCATTTAAATAACACAGGGGAAACTCTTCATCCAATCTTTTAACCCCCTAAAAATTAAAAGTATTCACTTTTGGCAGCTTTCCTGTCAATTTGTCAGAAAAAGCTAGAATCATGTCAAATTTAATCATTGTAGCCCTACAAGAAGTGCTCAATAATTTGGTGGTGTAAAAGGTGTCCTATATACATAACATGGGAAAGATTTTTCAGTTCCCTATAAAACCACTCTAAAGTTGGATTTTTTAAATTTTATTTTTACTGATTTACTTAGGTAGTGCTAATGAAAACGTACAAGCATACCGAATTTCAAGTTTTTATTCCAATTCTAACAAAGGAATATCTTATATTGATAATAGCGTTGCCCAATCAAACAATGTGCAAACGATAGGGGTGTGAAGAAAAGTGAGAAATCCAAAGTTTTACGGGCCAACACCCAGAAACACACTAGATATAGAGAAAACAAGGATCTAGAATCATGTGAAGATAGCAATGCAAAAGACATACTGACACAGAAAGAACTTGAAAATGATTAAAGTAATCAAAATGGCATTTGCACAACAGTATAGTAAGCAAATATTGTACCCACAGACATGCTCAATAACATCATATGTAATGCAGTGTTGCCAACTGAGCTCAAAATGAAGTTTTGTTAAATGGCACGGAACACAAATTACATCTAGAAAATCTAATTATGAGTAAAACCATACCTGTGAAGTCGTGATGTACAGTGTTGCCAACGTTTGAAGATAGGCCTATATGAATTCCTAGTCTATATGAATCTCGGATGTAGAGGAGTACATACAGTGATACAGTATTACATGTATCAGAAAAGTGAGCCTGCTAATCAATTGTCAGTATTAGTTCCATTTTTTAAAATTAATATTTATTGTGGGAACTGCGTTTGACTAGGCCAGAGACAGGCAAAGATAGGGGCAGTGTGTTACTTGGTTGCCTTTGCGCAAGCACATTTGAAACAAACAATTGTGTTATGAAGGTTAACTTCCATCTCAACGTTTCAATTGTTTTTATTATTATTATATATTTTTTGATAATGGCAAATGAGAAATATTTATTTTGTTTTGTTTCAATCAAATTAAATATCTTGTGGGTGCGGCGCACCCTCAATATTATTTGTGTGGGTGCTGGAGCCCCGGAGCACCCACGTAATCGGCGCTCATGTCAGTGATTATATTCTTGTTTGTGGTCTCATATTTTTTAAAACTAGATCGAATCGTGTACTATATGTACTCTTCTACATCCAAGATTTATATAGGAATTCATATAGGCCTATCCTCAAACGTTTGCAACATTGTACAGCAAGACTTTAGAGGTATGGTTCTACTCATAATTAGATTTTCTACATGTTATAATTTGTGTTCTGTGCCATTTAACGAAACTTCATTTTGTGCTCAGCTGGCAACACTGCATTACATATGATGTTATTGAGCATGTCTGTGGGTACAATATTTGCTTACTATACTGTTGTGCAAATGCCATTTTGATTACTTTAATCATTTTCAAGTTCTTTCTGTGTCAGTATGTCTTTTGCATTGCTATCTTCACATGATTCTAGATCCTTGTTTCCTCTGTATCTCCTGTGTTTCTGGGTGTCGGCACGTAAAGCTTTGGATTTCTCACTTTTCTTCACTCCTCTATCGATTGCACATTGTTTGATTGGGCAATGCTACTATCAATATAAGATGTTCCCTTGTAAGTACCTAAAACATGAGATTATAGGTCCAAAAAAGGCCCACTTAAATAACATGGGGAAATTCTTCATTCACTTTTTAGACCATCTGAAAATTAAAAGTATTCACTTTTGGCAATTCTTCTGTCTGTTAGTTCCGGAAAGCTACAATTGTGCCAAATTTAATCATTGTAGCACTACAAGAAGTGATCAATAATTTATGTCAGCTCATGTAGTTTTATATATAGACTAGACTTTGGCCCCAGACCCCCGACTCTGCTCGGTCTACGGCCTTGCATTTCTTATCTATGGGCCTTTGCATCAACAGTGAATTTCGTGACCTTGCTCTTCATATTTCCTGAACCTGCCCATCCGGAGGCTTTGCCCCTACACACTCTCTTTGCTCGGCCTACGGCCTCGCACCCCTTGAGCCCACAATTCTATCGTTTCCTTTCTGTTTCAACTATCTAAAAAAAAATAACATTTTGTATCCCAAGAAAACGACCATTTAAATAGCAAGGGAATTTCTTCATCCACCTTTATACCCCTAAAAATTAAAAATATTCACTTTTGGCAATTTTCCTGTCGGTTAGTCCTTCAAGGCTACAATCATGCCAAATTTCATCGTTCTAATCCTGCCGGAAGTGCCTAAACATTTTGGGGTGTAGAAGACGTCCCATATAAATAACACGGGAAAGCTTTTTCATTTCTCGACAAAACCACTCTACGGTTGGGAATTTTTATTTATGATAATTCACTTAAGTAACGCTAACGAAAACGTACAAGCATACAAAATGTCAAGCTTTTATTCCAATTCTCACTACCTAAAACATGAGATTATATGTCCAAAAAAAGGCCCATTTAAATAACATGGGGAAATTGTTCATCCCCTCTTTAGATCCGCTAAAAATTAAAAATATTAACTTTTGGCAATTTTTCTGTGGATTTGTACCGAAAAGCCACAATCATGCCAAATTTAATAATTGTAGCTCTACAGGAAGTCCTCAATAATTTGGAGGTGTAAAAGGTGTTCATAAACATAAACATAAACGACATGGGAAAGATTTTTCACTTCCGTATAAAACCACTCTAAACTTTGATTTTTTTTATTTTTACAGATTTACTTAGGTACTGCTAACGAAAACGTACAAGCATACCGGATTTTCAAGTTTTGTTCCAATTCTAAGTACCTAAAACATGATATTATAGGTAAAAAAAGGCCCATTTAAATAACATGGGAAAATTTTTCATCTCACCATCTTTAGACCCCTTAAAAATTATTAATTTTCACTTTTGCCAATTTTTCTGTGTTAGTTCCGGAAAGCTACCATCATGCCAAATTTAATCATTGAAGCCTTACAGGAAATGCTCAATAATTTATGTCAGCTCATGTCGTATGTAGTTTATGTCATATGTAGTTTTATATATATATATATATATATATATATATATATATATATATATATATATATATATATATATATATATATATATGTAACCTGTTTCAAAAAGAATAAACGTATTTTGAATGAATACATTTATTAAACTTTAAAACATAAGAATATGAAATTTTACACACATATTTACGAACATCTCAAGTTCAAATTACAGATGTTCAGTATGTCCTTCATCAGGAATATCACTCAAATTCCTCCCATACTCGGACAAGCATGCGTTACTGATGTTATTGGCAGTACGGATCCGGTTCTTCAACTCTTCCAGGTTCTGTGGGAGTGGTGGGACATAAACGTTGTCTTTAACGAAACCCCACAGAAAGCAGTCACAGAATTCAAATCCGGTGACCGTGGAGGCCAGCTGAGACATGCTAAGTCGCCAGCTCCTTGACGATCAATCCAACGGTTCGGTAGAGTTTCATTCAGATATTCACGTACTTGGCGACTCCAGTAAGGGTGTGCCCCGTCTTGTTGCAAAATGAAGTTGTCTTCTTACAGCCTCGGAAACAACCAGTTTTGTAACATAGCGAGATACTGCTGACTGCTAACCGTGTTTCCATTAAAGAAGAATGGACCGTAAACAGATGATCGGGATGTCGCACAAAACACATTGACTTTGAGCGAATCTCGTACATGTTCAATGACTGCATGTGGATTCTGTAGGTCCCAAATTCGAACATTTTGTTTGTTTACCTGACCACTAACACAGAAAGTCATTTCATCACTGAACACGATGCGTTATGCAAAAGTGTTATCATTGTCAATAGCATCCAGAATCTCGTTACAAAATGCCACACGTTTGCGTTTGACATCAGGACGCAGAGCTTGTAACAGCTGTAACTTGTACGGCTTCATAACCAACCGACATCTCAAAACACGCTAAATTGTTGTTGTCGGCACTTGCAACTCCTGACTGGCACGACGAGTTAATTTTGAGGGACTACGTTGGATACCAGTTTGAATTCTTGCAACATTTTCTTCAGGAACACGAGGGCGGCCAGGACTCTTTCCTTTACATACACATCCAGTATCTACAAACTGTCGATACCATCTGCGAATGTTCCACCCATTCGGAGGATCAATTTGGTACCCCAACCTGAAACGTCTTTGTACTGTAATCACGGAATTGCACTTCGCAAACTCGGGAACACAAAATGATTTCTGCTGCAGAGTAGCCATTTTAAACATATGACGGTTACCATGCCAAACAGAAGACAACTGACATCTAGCGGCTATTAATATAAACTAGGCTATGTATTCGTTTCTCCAATAGCCGAGCTGAGGCGCAGCGATCGATAGTTTGGACAAAATAATTCTTCGTAACACGTATATTCTTTTTGAAACAGGGTGTAGTTAGGATTTACCAATATTTTATAGACCTTTAAGATTTTATTTGTACCACTTCTCATCTAAATTCATTTTTGTATGGAAATATTTAAGAACAAAGTTTATAGTGCCGAACGTGAAAAAGATAATATACTTCAATGAAAAAATGACAGTCATATTGCTTAAAGACTATACTTAATTAATGTACTATTTATTATTACTACAACTTCTTATTAATTACATACGTATTAAACATTTCAGGCAATACGGCAATTTCTTCACGCCAACATCTGATATGAACTACAAAAAAATAATGTAATAATGTACCTAAGTACTAATTCAATTTCAAGATTCATCAATAGAAGACACAATACAAATGGCAGTGGATTGGCAAATTGAGTAACAAAAGATTACCATGCAAAGTAGGTGGCCCGTATCCATGGGGAGTCTAGGGAGATTGGGCACTTCTAAATTTTTGCAAGATTTCTAAAATTTTCACTGTAGGCTTGCGAATGTATTATAATATGGTTGGATTGGGCCCCCCAACTTCTACCGGGCCCCCCTACATGTTTGGGCTGGCTACCGGCCTGCAAAGTAGGACAATTATAGTTTATAACAATTTTAACTCAAGGATTATTTAAACCTAAGGGCAGGGGTAAAAGTGAAGGGGAACGCCGTTACCCCAATTCAAAAAAAAAAACCTAAGGCGTCCCCCCACTTCCAATAACATTACAATCAGCAAAGATAGGCACGGGGCGCCCAGTGGAAGTGACTTCCTATGAAATGATTGACAAAATCCATGGAATGGTTCTAAGTAATCGACGAATGAAAGTGCGCGAAATAGTTGAGGCCATAGATATATCGCAAGGTACAGTGTTTTCAATTTTGAACGAAAAATTGTGTTTGAAAATAATCTCAAGACGGATGTCGCGTTTAATTTCAATGGAGAAGAAACGCAATTATGTTATCGATAAGGAGGCTCGTTTGGCGCTTTTTCGTAGCAATCCGGACGAGTTTCTGCGTCAATACATAACAATGGACGACGCATGGGTACACTACTACACTCCAGAAACAAGGTACAGTTGAAACAGTCTGTTTTTAAAAGAGAATCCAGCTCTAAAGAAGGTGAAGACGGTCGAAATCGGCCGACAAGGTGATAACCACATTTTTTGAGACACGCGCGGAATCGTCTACGTCGATTGCTTGGGAAAAGGACAAACAATAAA